>NC_080194.1:70068295-70382879 GCF_030028045.1 Hippopotamus amphibius kiboko
AGAATAATGGAAATAAAAACAAAAATAAATAAGTGGGACCTAATGAAACTTCAAAGCTTCTGCACAGCAAAGGAAACTATAAGCAAGACAAAAAGTCAACCCTCAGGATGGGAGAAAATATTTGCAAACGAATCAACAGACAAAGGATTAATCTCTAAAATATTTAAACAGTTTATCCAGCTCAATATCAAAAAAACAAGCAACCCTGTCAAAAAATGGGCAGAAGACCTAAATAGGCATTTCTCCAAAGAAGACATACAGATGGCCAAGAGGCACATGAAAAGCTGCTCAACATCACTAATTCTTAGAGAAATGCAAATCAAAACTGCAATGAAGTATTACCTCACACCGGTTTGAGTGGGCATCATAAGAAAATCGACAAACAGTAAATGCTGGAGAGGGTGTGGAGAAAAGGGAACACTCTTGCACTGCTGGTGGGAATGTAAATTGATACAGCCACTACCGAGAACAGTATGGATGTTCCTTGCAAAACTAAAAATAGAACTACCCTATGACCCAGCAATCCCACTACTGGGCGTATACCCAGAGAACACCATAACTCAAAAAGACACATGCACTCCAGTGTTCATTGCAGCATTATTTACAATAGCCAGGGCATGGAAGCAACCTAAATGTCCATCAACAGATGAGTGGATAAAGAAGATGTGGTACATATATACAATGGAATATTACTCAGCTGTAAAAAGCAATGAATCTGGGATATCTGTAGAGACATGAATGGACCTAGAGAATATCATACAGAGTGAAGTGAGTCAGAAAGAGAAAAACAAATATCATATATTAACACATATATGTGGACCATAGAAAATTGGTACAAATCAACTGGTTTGCAGAAATAGAGACACAGATATAGAGAACAAACATATGGACAACAAGTAGGGAAAGCGGGGAGGGTTGGAGGGGGGAATGAATTGGGAGGTTGGGATACCAAACTGTACACTCTAAATATATTCAGCTTATTGTAAAAAATAACAAATAAAAAAATAAATTAAATGAAGAGAAAGATTGAAGGAAGGGATTTGGCAGTGACAACACATTTCTGGATTAGCCAGGCAAAACCCCAATATCAGTATATGAGCTGTACTGTCAGGGATTCAGGAAGGACAATAATGATTTCACCTTTGTCTGTTTAGTTCATTGATATAACACAAGCATCTGAAATAGTGCTTAGCATTTGGTAGTTTCTCAATAAATACTTGCTGAACTCCCCATGCTAACTAACCTGCCATGTTGTACACAGTAGGTCTTCCATCAATATTTGCTGATGTAATAATTATAACAAAAATAATAACTAACATTTATTGACCATTGTGTGCCCTACAGTCTTTTAAGCTCTTTATGTACATAATCTCATTTAGTTTTCACTTTCACACTTTGAGACAGACACTTTTATTATTATTATTTTTCAGATAAAGGAAATGAGGTACACATAAATTAAGTCACTCATGTGTTCACACCAGCTTAAAACTGGTGAGGCCAGGATTTGATCCTGACCACTGTGGCCTGGGCAGCTGAGTCTGAGGAATATTGTTGATTGTCTCCCTTTCTAGTTTTAAGCTTAATAATGTCCCTGGGGGGGAAATGTAATGATTTTGGAATAAGAACAAGGCTTAGTTTGCTCCTCAGCAATTAGAGATCACAGTACTTGTCCTCCTCATCAACAAGAATAATTTTGAACATCAATTAAAGTGAATTCCCATAATGTATAACACGTTTTACATTCCCTATACTGTAATATAACTGAAAGAACATTGACTTTGTATTCCACAGACCTACATCCAAATTTTACGCCCCTCCCCCTTTTTTTTTAGTTTTATGGCCTTGGGCAAGTCATTCTATCTTACCTTCTCATTTGTAAAAATAGGAAATATTATACAGACTTTGAGGTTATGATAATCACAAATGAGGCAAAGCATGTAAATAATAAGCCAAAATAATTGCCTAACGCATGTACAAACAAGAACTAAATGCTATTCTTTTTACGTAGAGTGATCTGTCTGATCAGTGCCAGTAGTTAATTACTCAGTGAATGCTACATTTAAAAAAAAATATAGCAGGACTGTCATGAATATTTCTTGAGTGCCTACTATGTGCACATCTCATATAGAGAAACTGCATAAATACAGTTCCTTATCCCCACACTCCTCTCCCTGAAGTCAGTTCCAGAAACCCATCTCCACTTCCTTCTCAGTACAGTGTTCCCTGACCTCACCCAAGCAGTCCCTGTGACTGCTTTCTGCCTCATCATCTGTAAAAGTAGCATGTGTTTCCAGTCTTGAGCTTTAATGAATATTTATGGTATAATTGATGCTGGTGTGAAGCACACAATGGCCCCTTTCTGCATTGTTAAAAGATCTGGAATTTTGTGTACAGAGGGGCAGTATTAGTGCCTAGTTTCCCTGGTTGCCATTAAGAAAATGTGTGCTGTAAAATTTAGTGGAGTGGGACTCCAGGGCCTGATTCACAAAGCCTAGTAACCCCTTTGCATAGACTTGTTTTCATCTTTCAGTTTCATATTTTGTTCCAAGAGAGTGCTGATCCCATTTGACTTAAATATTAACTTTAGAACATTTTAGCAACTCATTAAGTCTTTTTTTTTTCTCACTTCACTTGCAGGTGGAGTTCATTATAGTCAAGCTGGAGGGAGTCCTATAATAAACTCTCTCTCTCTCTCTCTCTCTCTCTCTCTCTCTCCCTCTCCCTCTCTCTCTTCCCCCTTGTAAGAAGCATGAGACAAAACTTGTATTCTATTTGTAGACCAGTGGTTCTCAAGGTGGGACAAGGGACATTTAGCAGTGTCTGGAGATTTTTTATGCTGTTACAATTGAGGGGGTGCTACTGGCATCCTCTGGGTTGAGGCCAATGGTAGTGCTAAGTGTCCTACAATGCCCAAGAAAGCCCCACAACAAAGAATTATCCAGCCCTATATGCCAACAATACCAAATTTTAGAAACCCTTGTATAGACTAAAGAAAAAATATTTCATCAATTATTCTGTTTCTAAGTCTATGTATAGCCACCACTGAAGAAAACGAATATCAAACTTTCTACCAGTTTATTTTCTGGCCTTAAGAAACCCAAGCCCCACACCAAGTGGTTTTGAACACATATAAGCCACATTTGAATCCTAGTACTACAATATTTTTGCTCTATGATCTTGGACAAAATACTTCACATTTCTGATCCTCAGTTTTCTAACCTGTAAAATAATAGTTTTAAAAAATGCTAATACCTACTATGGAGGTCTGCTACCCAGATTAAATTAAATAATGTGTTTATAATCCTAAAGGTGTCTGATACATAGCAGGCTCCTGTCAAATGCTAACATATAACAGGAAAGATCACCAGAGGCCTTTAAAACTGGCCTATTCACTCCATGTACTGAGGTCTCATGAAGACTCAGGGACGCTCTCCCTATTTTCACACAATTTCCATCTATAAGGGGAGGACATAAAATAGAGGAACACTCAGAGTGTTATATCAGCACCCCAAAAACCTTACATAGGAGTAGGGGAAAGACTTGCTCAAGAAGAAGATGACAGGGTTAAGTTTAAATTTTTATAATTCTAAGTGAGTTATCTAAGATGGACTCAGAAAAATCTGTTAACTTACTTCACATTCACTGGCCTTAGTCATTTATTCCCCCAAGAAACTCTTCTACTCCTATCATTAGTGATTGCATTGATGGTTTAATTAAAATTTGAACATTTCATCCAATTTCAGCCACCTGCTGTCTTTTATATCCACTCATATTTCAGAAGCACAGAATGTTCCCTTTTTTTAGAAGTTGGCCCTATCTGCTGTGTTTAAACAAGAAGCCCAGAAAGTCTGTGTTGATGGAAGTTGGCAAATGTCCATTGATCTGAGTTTGTGGCACATATGTGATTTCCACACCCAAAAAGTATAGGCCCAGAAAGGTGTCCTTAATTACAACAATTAAAGGGAACTTTCTAGTTAAAAGGCTTTACGGTTAGTGGCATAAAGTCAATCGTCTCATTACTTATGAATCTATTTGTGTTCCTTTTAGCAACCGAGTACATATTTAGATCAATGTATTCTTAGCTTGCAGTTTCCTATTCCTGATAAAGATACTGAACTAATATTGGAGGGGTGAACTATTTTTAAATGGGAAAAAGTATGCCATTTGTGTAGTCATTAAGTCATGATATTCCTAATTTGTAACTATTATGGAAAATTAAAAGAAGAGATGAAATTGCAAACTTCCACAGAACACAAAAGGATTGGATGTGAAAGGTTGGAAATAACTCCAGGGTTTCTACTGAGGCTGGAATTATTACTGGTATGCCTCTTTTGAGTTGTGTTCAGCTGATGGATGTATAGAAGATGTACATTCATCGTATGTATCTGTCTCTCATGCATCACTTTGAACACTTCAGTGGCAGGAACAGGATTTGAACCATCTCAGCACACCCAATGCCCAGTACTATGCCTGCCTACAACAGATATTCAATAACTATTTGTTGATTAAATTATTTGTTTATGGACTCATTAGGAACCAGGACACTGTGGACTCTGGTTCATCACCACTTTACCCAGTTGGTGGGGCCAAAAACCTGGAATCACTCTTTCATTCACACCCCACATCTAGCACATGAACAAATTATGTTTGGACTACCTTCAAAACACATTCCTAAATTCATGGCTTCTCTCCACTTCCACTACGTCCTCTCTCATCCAGGACACCACCCATTCTCTGCTGAATTACTCTAAGTGTCCTGTTATCATCTACAACTTCCATTCACATCATGCCATCTCCCAGGGACCAGAGTGAGACAGTTGCTCCTCTGAGAAAAATCTTCCAGGGGCTTCCTCCCTCACTCAGTGTAAAAGCCAAAGTCCTTACAAAGAGTGACAAAACCTGGATGGATACATCTCTCTCTTAGCCACTCTTTTCCAGCCACACTAGTCTTCTTGCTGTTCTTCCAAATACAAGCAAGCTCCCATCTCAGAATGTTTGCCACTTCTGTTCCCTCTGCCTTGAATAGTCATCTGTAAGAATTCATTTGGCTCATACGTTTTCTCCATTCATATCTGGGCTCTATATCACTCTGTCTAAAATATAGTAGTCCCACTCACTTTATTCTCTTCTCTAGTTTTATTGTTAATCCGTAATAGTTATCCCATCTAGTATGTGTGTATGTATAAACAAATTAGGTGCAGAGAATATATATGTACATATATATCTAGACGTATATATTTGTTTACTGCCTGTTCCCCTCACTAAAATGTAAGCTCCTGTGGGCAGGGACATTTTTGTTCACTGCTACAGTGACAATTAGGAGCTGCTTAATCATATGTTGAATGAATAAATGTACAAAAAGGAGGCCAGTGTAGTTGGGCCATAATTGACCAAAGGGAAGAGTGGACCATAGCAGACAGCATGTGGAGAGTGCATTACGTTGCTCTATAAGTTATACTGTGGAATTTGGATTTTATTCTAAAGGTCAATAGAAAAGTCCTTGAAGGGTTTTATGTAGCACAGTGATAAGATATTGTTGCAGAAATCAGTCCTTTGAGAAACCAAGCACCACACTCGGAGGGTTGGAGAACTCAGGGTTATTAAGCTGGCGGTCCCTGATGAGCTAATGCTCCAAAGTTCTGGGCCCCGAGCTCAGGGTGAGCTTTACTTTTATAGGGGTCAGTGCACATGGTTACAGTTAGCATGGGTAGATTGGTTACTTGGTTTACAGAGCATGGAAGTTTCCAAACAAAAACTTATAAGAGCAGGTGCAGAACATTCCATATTTAGCAAAACATCTTATGGTTACATTTGATTGCTAGGTCATCCTGTTTTTGTTTTTCTTATTTGGCACAGCAAGCATATTTTACAAAAGCAGAATGAGCATCGAGTTATTTTTAGCTGAGTGCAAGTTTCTAATTTTCTTCTTCAATCCCCTCTCTTGATGCCCCTTAAATCTTATAAGGCATCAACCTCTTGATCTTCTACGCCTAGGGGCTGATAACCTCTCAGGGCTAGGAAGTGTGCAGTGGCCCTCCTATCTGCAGTGGCCTCAGCTAGGCTGGAAACTATCCTCATGAACAATGGCAAGAAGCAAGGTAAAAGAAGCCAGGTCCCAAGGAGGAGTAGGACTATTCTCACAAGTGTTTTGGATCCCCCTTAATAATTCCATTACTTTTTGGTAAATTGTGGCCAAAATGACCCCTTGTATTTGGCCTATAGAAAACATCAAGGCCAGTGGTGCAACCAGTCCCTACAAGTCAGGATGTCATCATAACCCTGACTCTCAGATGTCCCTCATCGAATTCCTCAAGCTTCCACCATGCGTGGACCAGTCAGCCCTGGAGTGACTGGAGCAGGGCTGAAGATCTCAGATGGGACTTGGTTGTTTCCATAGGAAGACCCAAAGTGGCTGGTTTGGATGAGCTTTGGCAGTCCAGGTCCCTCGTCCTTCTAGAGGTGCTGCTCCCTTCACCCGGGTGTAGTGTATGCACGGGGTGACTCCTGTAACTTTAACAGCAGTAGGGGTTGCTAGGACAACTGTATGAGGGCCAGTCCAAATTGGCTGAAATGGTTCCTTCCTCCATTCTTTTACCCATACCTCATCTCCTGGCTGATAGGGATTAACCCAATTGCCCAAGGGAATGGGAGTCCTTTCTAAGGTTTCTCAAGTAATATGGCGGAAGATCTTTCTCAGGGCCTGGAGGTGTCGAGACATCTCCAGGTCTGCTAGTTTCTGGGAGTCTCCTTTAAGCTTCCCTATCACTGGAGGAGGTCTCCCGTATAATATCTCAAAGGGAGAATAGGCTGAGGACCTCGTGGTGCATCAGGCTCGAAGTAAGGCTAGCGGTAGCATGTTGATCCAAGGTAATTGGGTTTCCTGACAGAGTTTAGCTAACGTAGTCTTGAGGGTCTGATTCATGCGCTCAACTTTCCCTGAGCTTTGTGGTCTGTAAGTGGTGTGGAGCTTCCATTTAACTCCCAGTGTCTTGGATAGTCTGGACTATCTCAGACACAAAAGCTGGCCTGTTGTCAGACCCTATGAAAAGAGGTAGCCCATATCTGGGGATTATGTCTCTCAATAGGTCCTTGGCCACCTCTCCTGCCCATTCAGTGAGCATGGGGTAGGCCTCAGCCCATCCCAAGTAGGTGCAGACTATCACAAGCAAATATTTATAGCCTTGGTAAGGCTTGACTTCAGTAAAGTCCACTTCTAAATCTTCAAAGGGCAATGTCCCAACTGTCTGCACCCCTGGCCTGGGTCTTGGTCTTTGGCTGGCATTTCTTTGTGCACAAGTCATGCACCTAGCACTGATCTGGACACACAGGGTTGGGAGCTTAGGAACAAAATAGTAGCAGCTCAGTAGACTTTCTAGTGCAGTTTTCCCTAAGTGAGTTGTCTCATGGTGTTGCTTCACCAGCTGGACTTCTATAGCACTGGGGACAAAGAGTCTTTGGTCTGGAAGTTTCCACCAGCCCTCTTTTCCTTTAGTTCCTCCCTCACCTAAAGCCCATATATTTTCTTCTTTGGTATATTTGGGGGATGGGGGCAACTCTGGTGCCAAGAGGACCTTATAGATCGGCTCAGGGCCCAGTGTGGGATTCAGTTGGGTCTCCGCCTCCTTAGCTGCCTGGTCAGCCAACTGATTTCCTTTGCTGACTGGATCAGTTCCTCTTTGGTGGCCTTTGCAGTAGATGACTGCCACCTGGGAAGGCATCCAAACTGCCTCTAACAGCTGAAGGATTTCTTCTCTGTTTTTGACCACTTTTCCCCCGATGTTAGTAATCCCCTTTCTTTATAGATGGCTTCATGAACATGCAAAGTAGCAAAGGCATACCTTGAGTCTGTGTAGATGTTGACTCGCCTCCCTTCGGCCTACCTCAGTGCCTGGACGAGTGCCCACAGCTCATCCCGTTGTGCCGACCGCCCCTGTGGCAAGGCCTCAGACTTTATTATCTCATCTGTTGTTGCTATTGCATAGCCTGCTTTGCGTTGTCATTCCTGGATGAAACTGATTCCATCAGTGAATAGTTCCAGTTCTGGGTTCTGGAGGCGAGTGTCCGTCAGGTCTGGCCTGCTCGAGTAGATTTCATCCAGGACCTCTTCATAGTCATGATCGGGGGTTCTCGCCTCCGTAGGTAAGAAGGTGGCAGGATTCAGTGTCCTCACAGTCTCAAGGCGGACCCGTGGGTTTTTGCAGAGCAGCCCTTGATAGTGAGTCATTCTGGTGTTGGTCAGCCAATTATGTCCCTGGCTGTTCATCAGCGTGATAACAATGTGGGGGACTTTTACATTTATATTCTGCCCCAGTGTAAGTGTGTCTGCTTCTCTGACCAGGACCACTGTAGCAGCTACTGTCTGGAGACATGGCGGCCATCCCGCGGCCACAGGATCCAGTCGTTTGGATAGGTACATGACCGGGCACTGCCATGGCCCAACTGTTTGTGTGAAGACCCCCAGTGCAGTATGATTTTTCTCATGCATGAAGAGGTTAAAGTCCCGTGTCACATCTGGCAGCCCTAATGCTGGAGCACTGGTTAAGAATCTCTTTATCTCCTTGGAGCCTTTTTCTTGTTTAGGCCTCTACTGTAGGGGGTCCTAACCAGACCCTGCCGTGGCCTCGTACAACAGCTTGGCGATTTCAGAGAAACCCAGTTTCCAGATCCGGCAGAATCCAGCAGCCCCGAGGAACTCACGGACCTATTTCTTGGTGCTTGGCCAAGCTATTGAACAGATGGTTTGCTTCCTCTCATGTCCGAGTGCCTGATGCCCTCTCAAGACGACAAACCCAGGGTACTTGACTTCCTTTCTGCAGATCTGTGCCTTTTCCCATGACACCTTGTACCCCGTGGTGGAGAGTAGGGCCAATAGGGCTTTGGTGCCTTTCCAGCAGTCCTCTTGGGTGGGACTGGCTAGCAATAGGTCATCTACATACTGGAGTAGGGTACAGTTCAATGCCTCTCTGGGGAAGGCAGCAAGATCCACAGCCAGTGCTTCACCAAACAAGGTAGGTGAGTTTTGAAGGCTTGTGGCAGTTGGGGCCAAGTCAGATGTGCCTTTCTCCCAGTGTGTGGGTCTTCCCATTCAAAGGCAAACAAGGGCTGGCTGGCTGGTGATAACTGGAGGCAAAAAAAGGTGTCCTTGAGATCGAGGCAGGTGAACCAACTCGCTTGGGTGGGTAAGAGGGTCAGGAGTGTATAAGGGTTCAGGACCACTGGATGGATGGTGATCACTGCATTGTTGATGGCACGGAGGTCTTGGACGGGTTGATAGTCATTCCCACCAGGCTTCTTGACTTGTAGGAGTGGAGTGTTCCAGGGAGATTGACACTCGATCAGAATTCCGGCATCACACAGGCGTTGGATGTAGTCCCGAATTCCCAGACGTACCTCTCGCGGTACTGGATATTGCCTCTGCCTGACAGGAGTGGCCCCTGGCCTCAGGTCCACCACGATGGGTGCATGGGTTTTGGCCAAACCTGGGGGCCCCTTTTCTGCCCAGAGAGCAGGGAACTCTTCTAGCAGGCTAGTTGGGTTCATTTGTTCTCTTTCTGAAGAATAGAGACGCCATTCATCTTCCCTGGGCACGGTCACAGCCATTATCAGAGCTGGTTGGCTCCCCAGGGTGAGGCTTGCGGGCTTCCCGGGGACAAAGCTGATCTGTGCCCCAAGCTTTGTCAGCAAGTCTCTGCCCAGCAAGAGAATGGGGCACTCTGGTAAGTACAGGAATTCATGAGTCACTAGGTGGCCCCGTAACTGACATGAGCAGGCCTTGCCGAATGAGCGGGCAGTCCTGTCCCCTGTGGCCCCAATGATAGTTGCTGTTCGACCTGTGAGGGGAGCCATAGGTATGGTCACCACAGAGTGTTCAGCTCCAGTATCCACCATAAAAGTCATTGATTGGCCCCTACTTTCATTGTGACTGTAGGCTCCCAGGGGCCCAGGATCAGGGAGCCTGGTCCTCCCTATTCTGATTCTACTCCGGCCAGGCCGCTAAGGTCTTGCTCAGGCTGGTGCCTTCCCCTGCTGGGTTAATTGAACTTCTTTAACCCTTCAGATGTCCCTCTGCGATGGGGACATTCATTCTTCCAGTGTCCGGTCTCTTTGCAATAGGTGCACTGGTCGCAACGTAGTGGCGGTCTCCTCTTGGCTGCCCCTTTCCATGGGTGAGCAGTCTGCTTTATTGGGCCTGGGTTCCCCAGTGCAGTGGCCAGCAGAGACACCTTCTGCTTCATGTGCTTGTCAGCCACCTTTTGGGCTTCTTGGTCGTGGTTCATGAACACCTTGTTTGCAACTTCCAGCAACTGGGTGGCATTCATTCCAGCGAAGCCTCAAGCTTCTGAAGCTTACGGCGGATGTCAGCACAAGACTGGGCCATGAACACTGCACTGACCATGCGCTGGTTTTCCTGCACTTCAGGGTCAAAAAGGGTATACACCCAGAACGCCTCACACAGTGTCTCATAGAATTCCATGGGTAATTCATCTGGCTTTTGGTGCACTTCTGTTGTCTTGAACATGTTGGTTGGTTTTCTGGCTCCTGCTCTCAATCCCTGCAGCAGGGCTTGTCGGTATTTATTAAGGGAGTCCTTCGTGTCTGGGGTATTGAAGTCCCAGTTGGGTCGATCATCCAGTGCAGCATCCAGTGCAGCACCCAGGGCCCAGGCTGCAGGACCTACTATACCAGCTGGTGCCTGCCCTTGGAGCCATTTCCGTGCCTCTGACAGGATCCGCAGCGTTCCTCTGTGCTGAAGAGAGTCAGGAGGAGGTGGCAACAATCGTCCCAGGTAGGTTAGTGGGTGTGAAAAATGGACTCAAGGCGGTCAATCATTCGGTCACACCTGAATAGGACAGGGTGTGACATTTCCAGCTGAGAAGGTCGGTGGTGCTGAAGGACTGATAATAAAGGACCGGGCTTCCTGGTTGAACGGAGCCATCCTCATTGACCTGGGGAGAGCCTTGGGCCTCTTGCAAGGGCATCTGCAGGGCTGTGGGCTGTTGAGCTGATTGGTTGGCCGAGCGAAGTCACCATGGGCTTGGAGGGTGCTCTGGATTTGGAGGTGATGGAGACACAGATGGCAGAGGGCTGTCTGGTAAAGGGCAAGTCTTTCAGGGAAAACCTAATTCCTCAATAAATTGCTCAAAGAGTCAGCTGATGGGAGGGGAGAGTAAGCCTTAAAATTTTTAAGAAAATAATCCTGGCAAAGGGCCCTAGGGCAAAAGGGTCATTTAGACATACACAATTTCTAAATCAAATCAGTAATCAATTGTCTCCCCCCTCTCTGTCTATCCCATCCTGTGTCAGTGTCACAAAAACCAACAAAAGTGCGTACCCCCTCAAAAGAGGAGACCGTTCAGATGCCCGCCTGGCTGTTTCCCCATGGGGAACTTAGGTGCCTCTTAGCTTTAGTGGGCCAGTGTAAATTCCTGGCCTGGATCTGACTCACAGGGAGGGACTGGGTCCCCCAGAGACAGACACCTCCCTGAGCCATATGAGGTCACCATGGAACAGCAGGTTAAGGCCCATTCAGACTCTGTAGTCACAAAGGCTGTGGAGCCACACAATCACCCTGGAATGAGGACAAACCAGGGCACTCACTCACACACACATTCAGACCAGAGTTTATCACAGTGCCTCCCCACTCTGGGAAGGTCCCTAACTGGAGGTCTTCTTACTGAAGACTGTAGGAGGTGATCAAGCTCCTCTTCCATCCAGAGATGGGACCTGACTGGGTTCAGTGCCCCAGGGCCTTACCTGATCCTGTGGCCATTCCTGGTGAGTTGGTCCATCCCTCCAATGAGTCCGGTTGGGGCCCGGCTGTCCAGAGAGTCAGAGCGCCGGTCTGAAAGGGAACCCAGAATACCATCAGGTGGCATGCCTCCTCGTTCGTCTCAGAGCTCCCTTGCTCTGCCTCAGCCGAGCCACCGGTCCAGCAGCTCAAGGGGCCAGCATGGTTGGAATCTCTCTGGGGCCTCCAGAAATGTTGCAGAAATTGGTCCGTCGAGAAACCAAGCACCACACTCGGAGGGTTGGAGAATTCAGGGTTATTAAGCCAGCGGTCCCTGATGAGCAAATGCTCCAAAGTTCTGGGCCCTGAGCTCAAGGTGAGCTTTACTTTTATAGGGGTCAGTGCACATGGTTACAGTTAGCATGGGTAGATTGGTTACTTGGTTTACAGAGCATGGACGTTTCCAAACAAAAACTTATAAGAGCAGGTGCAGAACATTCCATATTTAGCAAAACATCTTATGGTTACATTTGATTGCTAGGTCATCCTGTTTTTGATTTTCTTTTTTTGGCGCAGCAAGCATATTTTACAAAAGCAGAATGAGCATCGAGTTATTTTTAGCTGAGTGCAAGTTTCTAATTTCCCTCTTCAATATAAATTCTTTTTTTGAAATATTAGCTACTTTGAAATAAAATAAATCAAATCAGCTACTGGGTACACAGTAGATGGAAGGAGAACAAGAGAGGAAACAGGGAAACAAGTTAGAAAGGTCTTGAAGTAACACAGGCAAGAGATGAAGACAGTGTGGGCTAGACCTGTGCCTATGGAAGGGAAAGAAAGGTGGATGGCCTTGGAGTCTGTTTCAGAGACAGCAGGATCTGATGTAGGACTGAATATGGGGCAGGCAGAGGTAGAAGAAAGAAAGAGTACAACTAGTGTTACTCCTTGGGTTTGGGCTTGAACAACCTAGTGAAGGACAACATTTTTTTTAATCAGAAAAGACTGGAGTATCAAGCATTTTATATGAGAGAATCAAAAATCTCTATTTTGAAAAATTTTGTTTAAACATTCTGAGTGTTAAGTGACAACTGAATATTAAAATAAAGGCAGTCCAAAGGCCTTGGATATCTAAGCCTGGAAGTGAAAGAGATCTAGGATGCAGCTATATATTTGAAATCCATAAACTATTGAAGGTACTTAAAGTCATGAGACCAAATGGGATTATTTAGGGAGAGCAGTAAATAGAGAAGAAGCCCTAATCTCCATTCTTACTGTAAATAAAATGGAGTAAATACTCCTGCGACTATTTCAGCCTATTATTTAAGCAGATGACATAAGCAGATGTAGAAGACAGTCTAGCAGGGAATTCAGACTGAGAAAAAAAAGGCTGATGATGAAAAAGAGAACCATAGGACTACATTAGCAAGTGAAGGAGTCAGAGCTGTTTGAGAGAAAGGACACAAAAGTGGTGTTGGATAGTGTAGAAAATTATGAGGCCAAAACAGTAGAGGTCTCAATGTGGTCCAAGAATTGTCAGAGTGGTAGCATTTGAGCATGTAACCTAAAAAGTCAGGAAGTAGTCAGAGAATGTGATGTCATGAACATTCCTGCTCTGATGTTGCCTTTTGCCATTTAGCAATTTATTCTCAATCTCTGTTAATGTCACCGCTCATGTCGACTTCAGTTATAAATCTTTATCAATTAATGTGTATGAAGGGCTGTTTCTCTAAGATTCTCTAAATGCCTGATGCTAATTACCCCTAACTAAAAAAAAGGCTCTCCTATCTCTTCATTTGCCTAGCATCACAAGCCTCTCTTTCTCTATCCTGTTTTGAATACTTTGTGCCCTGTTACCATCTATGCCTACTTCTCCTGAGTTTCAGTGATTCCCCAAGACAGTGAGCAAGGTACACTCTGTGGAAAGAACAACTTGTTGGTTGAGATCCCAGCTGAAAATAGCTCCCCACTGAGTAGCACAGTGTTACTTCCTGTGTAACGCCATTTACTTCACTTTGTGCCTGAATATCTCCAGAATAATCCTACTTAATCACTTTAGTCTATATTAGTACGTGGCACAGCAAACAGCTGAGTAGGTGCTAAATAAGTACTTGTTGAGTCCTTGATGGATTGATGCCTTTAACACCTGCATCTCTCACCTCCACCACATTAACCATAAGAGAGTCAAGGATGATGTTTAAGGAAATCTAAACAAACTGTGTTCTATAAATTTAAAAATATTTATCTTTTTTGGGACTTCCCTGATGGCACAGTGGTTAAGAATCTGCCTGCCAATGCAGGGGACATGAGTTCCATCCCGGGTCAGGGAAGATCCTGCATGCCGTGGAGCAACTAAGCCCATGCACCACAACTACTGAGCCTGCACTCTAGAGCCTGTGGGCCACAACTACTGAGCCCACACGCTGCAACTACTGAAGCCCGAGTGCCTAGAGCCCATGCTCAACAACAAGAGAAGCCACTGCAGTGAGAAACCTGTGCACGGCAAGGAAGGGTAGCCCCCACTCGCCACAACTAGAGTAAAGCCCATGCACAGCAACAGACCCAATGCAGCCAATAAATAAACAAAGAACTTAAAAAAATTCATCTTTTTAAAAATGGAAATTTTCTTGAGCAAACATACTGTAGACATTTACTACTGTTTTCCATATTTTTATTTGTATTATTTATAAGATATAATTACTTATAACACATGACCTATTTATAAGTTAACACTATTTGTTCTTGCAAAATAATGTATGCATTGAATATCTGCTCCATACCGACTTCTGCTTTGGTTTTTTTAAAAAACAGACATTTCATTAAAATCTTTGTTCCTTTTAAGATTATCATTTGGTCAATCCCTCTTGCAGGAAATCCTGGTTGCTGATACATGGCGTAAAAAGTAGGCTGGTTCAGATAGTTAGACATCTAAGAGAAAGAGGCTGTACCTACTATGGAGGTGGTACTATTCTTGGCACTGGGGATAAAGTCTGGACAAAGCAAAATACTTGCCCTCACAAAATTTGCATTCTCAGGAGTCGGTTGACTTGCTGGAAATGTGCATTTCTCAGGATACGTGACCTACACATGAAGAAAAAAAAGCATATCATTATGTGTGCACTAACATTAAAAAATTGACAGTATTTTCTGCTTAGTATTGACATTGACATCTGTGGACCTATGTCTGCAATTCTGTGTGACATGTGTGTTAGAGATTTAAATTTCAGAAATGACCTCAATGCAGGGAGACCAGAAAGAAGGGCTAGGTATTTTGTCAAGTGAAATATTGAAGCACAGAGTCTAACCTGTAGTAGATGTTCAATCAATGTCAATGCTACTTCTTTTTTTCTTCTATTGCATCTTCTTTCCTTATAAAGTTATGAGGACCACCACCATGTTTAAAACTGGGAGAAACAAAAACACATACACAAAGACTATAAAAATTAAGTTTTAAAATATGTACTAATATGGGTCATTTTACTCAAGTGGGTAACCTAATTCAACCCTAATGCAGAGACAGGCAAAAGAGAGGAAGAGATCCCTTCAGACATGATTTACTGTCAATCATTTTTCTGCTAGTGGCTGAAGGGCAAAGGAAGTGCAATAGTTCTCATCCTACTGATTAAATCAAGAGCACATAGGTTTGAAGGGCAAAGATGAAAGATTAAGTTAAATCATAGAAATTTAAGCAGAGGAAATAACAATTAAGTTGATCAGCCCATCCCCTGCTGGGGAAGGGGAACATTTTTAGAATAGTACTTTGTCACCAGTGTGGTGTTAACAATCCAATGTTTGAGTCTCATTCAATTCATTCATACAACAGATATTTATTGAGTGCCGACTAGGTGACAGAAACTGTTCTAGGCCCTGGGAATAAAGCTATGAACAGTCAAAGTCTGTGGCTTCATGAAGCTTATAATAAAATCCTGGGAATAGACAATAAAAAATACATGGAATATTAGTAGTGATAAATGTGAAGAAAAGTAAAAGTTAGGCTCAGAAGTCCCAGAACATTACTTACATCACATTCTGTGGGTCAAGTAAGTTATTAAAGCCAGAAAAGATTCAGTGAGAGGAGAAAGAGATTTAGACTCAACCTTTTAAAGAGAGGAATAGCCAGAATTTAGTCATCTTTTAACCACCGTAGACACCTTTAAACATGGTGAGAAGACCAGGGATAGGATCTAACATTTCAAAAGGCTTGCTGTGGTTACTACTATATAATCAACTGGGGAAAGGAGGGTGCAGAGGTGAGAGTGGGAAAATCAATTGCCCCATTTCATCCTAATTTACTCCCAACTTGTGGGCCTCTTGATTCTCACCAGCAAAATTATGAGAAAAAAATTAATGAGGGCAAGTACATGACTCAGGATTGCATATTGGTAGAATTTTCACGTGGGATACAATGTGTGATGCAATTTCATTCGCTCATTCACCAAATAGTTTTTATCAGCACCTATTATGTTCCAGGCATTAGAGACACTGAGAGGGGCAGCCACAATCCCTGTCTTCAAAAATCTTGCCATTTTTTTGGGCAAAAAGACAAATAACATGTAAATTTCAACATACTTTCCAAATGTTATAGTGTTAGAATTTTGGTTTCTCAACATTCACTGTAAAATGTCAACCTAATCATCCACTTATTTTCAAAGTATAAAAATCCACCCTTTTTTGCACAGTATAGAATATCTACTCATATTCTCATCACAGATCATAATCTCAAAATTACTCTTAAACTGAAATTTATGAAAACCCAAATTAGCAACCAATGATTTGTCTAAAGTGTAAGGATCTCTCCACTATGAGAGGAATCATGGGGAGGGAATAGAACCACTCACAGGCAATACTTTACCTTGACCATATCAATCTAGACCCTCTTCTGAATTGTAATTTAACCGCATATCCATAGTTTCTCCACTTAATAAAATTATTAATTTTTAAAGTCCAGCTAAACATGCCACCTCTTCCACAGTGTCTTCTTTGATCCTCTTCAGCGCAACTCCCACAGTAGATTGCTTTTACCTCTGTTTAATTTATTTAAACATATATTTAGTGCTTCCTTTTTTAGATAATCAATGGCAATCATTAATAAAATCAAAGAGTTGGAGAACTATACTTTTTAAGCACTACTATGTGTCCAGCACTAGGAAAGATAAGGTTCCTACATTTCCCTTAATATTAACAGAAATTCTTGAGAGAGAGTTAATATCACATCCATTCATAAATAAACTGAGGTTCAGAGGTTTTAAATGATTTTACCTAGAGTTACACAGTTAACAGTTTATTATAAGATCCAAACTTCAGCCTTAGTTCAGTCCTTGTAGTGCATTGAATAGTGTCTCCCAAAAATTTACGTCTACTTGGGACCTGAGAATGGGACTTATTTGGAAATATGGTCTTTGCAGATGGAATTAAGATAAAGATTGAGATGAGGTCATACTGGACAAAGGTGAACCTGAAATCCAATGAGAGTTTCCCTGTAAGAGTTGATCAAAAAAAGCACAGAAAGACCAAAAGGGAAGAAGGTCATGCAAAGATAGAGACTGGAGCTATGCTGTCCGAAAAATGCTATGAGCCACCAGAAGCAGGACGAGACAAGGAAGGATTTTGCCCTAGAGCCATCATAGGGACTGTGATTTTGCACTTTTGGCCTCTAGAACTGTGAAATAACAAATATCTATTGTTTTAAGCCACCCAATTTGTGGTACTTTGTTATGGCAGCCCTAGCAAACTAATACAGCCCTAAAGCCCATTACCTGGCCCTTAAACCTCTTCCCATACCAGGATCTCACTTTGATTTGTTCTGGGATTTTAGGGTAACCTTTTACCTTTGACTTTAGACTTTGAACAATATCATCCCACCCCACCAAATGCCTCCTGAAAAAAATGTATGAATGATAGAGAGAAATATTTCAGGATGATTTTGATTGCGAGTTGCAAACATTCAACTTAAACTAGAGTATTTAGAAAAGGAAATTTATTGTCTCCTAACCTCAAATGGAAGAAAAGAAGAGCAGGGGTGTAGGGAGGCCTCCATTAAGACAGAAACCAAGGTTTGGAACTCCCACAAGGTTTCTCTCTGCATCTCCCACCCCTGCTTTCCTCTGCATCTTGCCTTCATCTCTCAGCCAACTGAGAGGCAGACAGCACCTGGAGCTCAGGTCTTGCCAAGTCAGAGCACCATAAAGTGATTTTTTCCTGATTTCCAACTTGAAAATTCCTAAGGAAGTCTTGTGATTGATCCAATCTGGACCACGTGCTCACACTCATATCAAGGGAGCAGCATTCTGAGATTCACTATTCCCACTAGGACCATGTGGTTATAGCAAGTGCAAGAAACCTTCCTCCAAGAAGTAGGATGCTATTATCAGAAAAGAGATGTATAACTAAGGCAGATATAAACATAGATATTAATGTAGATCATTTCTATGTAGATGATACTCAGCTATGTTCTCAGATAAGACTTTGGCTTGCGTAAGGCCCAAAAGAAGAAAAGCCAAAATACAGCCTTAATGACTATAAGCTTCCAAGCCACTCAATATGAGTATCAATAAAGATGTTAGACTATAATATGTCTTTTTTTTCAAAAGAGATAGTGGCTAGTAAGAACTCTTTTGAATAGATGTAGAAACACAAGCAATAGAAGTTTCATTACCCAGATTATATCACAGAGATTTAGCTGGTAGAAGAGCGGTTCTAATAAATAATAGTGATTTGATCTTTTTTCAAATATTACAGATTGCAGTATCTTCAGAGCTAACTTCCTTTCTGATTGCAAAGAAAGCACTGAACATAACAAAAGAGAGAAATGAGGGGGTGGAGAACAAACTGCTTTCCAGCAATGCAATGCCTGGTCCTCCGCAGGACTCAGCAGACTGTCTGGGGCAGGAAACAGAATCCCTGTGCCAAGTCATCTGCTTTCCTTGGAGGTCCATTCAAGTCTTCTTTTTGCCAAATGTTGGACAAATTCCAAAACATTTACTTCTTTGGTAGATTTGGTTATCTCTTAAGGAGAATGTGGTTTGTGTCCAGAATTGAACTAACCTTAGAAGGGCCTTTCCTCTAACCTACAAGTACAGGTGTCCCAAGACTAAAAAGCAACAGCCATGATGACACTATTTTGGAGCAGGGAAGCCTTCCTGGTGATTGTATAGTACTTTGTTATAGTCCTTAAAATGTAGCAATTTACATATTTTTGTTTCTTTCCATTCCCTTCTTTATGTTTATGTCTCTAGTCTGTACACAGGAGTGACTCAATGCATTTGTTTCAGTAAAAAGCTGAAAGAGACAAGGAACTGAGGGGAGATAGAGGGAAGAAGCTAAGTTACTTTTTATTTTCTATTTCTCACTGGAAGAGAAGAAAAAAATGAGCAAAGAAGGAGGATTCATAGGAAATGATTGTGTATCTCATTCCAGACACAGGCAGTTTATACTCTTTGTCTCATTTTATCATCCCCAAAACGGTTCTATTTCCTGAATTATTTCTGTAATAAGATAGGAGATTAATAGATAACCCACTGGAGTTTGTACTATTATCTCTACTTTGCAGATGAGGAAATTTAGGCTCCGAGAAATTAAGAGAATAACCCAAGGTCACATAATAAATAGTGTTCTTCTTTGTCTTTGGTCCACTAAGGATTTGAGACAACTTAATAAGATTAATAAATATATAATGGAACTGTTACCAACATTGGCCTATTGGTTACAAGTGGGCCTAGATTTCACATCCAGCTCTGGCAGATTCTAAAGGTCCTTTCCTTTGCCAGCACCACACTGAGAGAATGCAAATAATTGGGTCCTACATTGTATAGGGCATCATTACAGACTAGAAGCATACAAAGAGGCTGTCAAGGAATGCAAAATTAACCATGTATTTTCCTTGTATGAGTGACACCTACTCAGGTGTTTGAATGATTTTCAGGAATTGACGACTTAGATTTGATTTGTATGTAGATGGATTACTACAATGAGAAGTGTTAAAACTTCAGTCTATTGGCAGACACTCCACCCTGAGCCCCACCCTTAAAGTTGCCATGATTACCATTGTAGTTGGATGAATGGCTCAGAGTCTCCTGGTTTCTACCACGTGGTCTCATTGCTGCTGCTTGCTCACCTGAATGTCTTTGCCAAGTCCAAGATGCTACTGCCAGCCTGAAGCCCTTCAGATTATGGTTTTCATTTGTAGGAAAACTGTCTTTGGAGAGAATAAACAGAAAATTTTATATATGTATACATGTATACATTCATATGTATGTGTATATATACACATACATTCATATACACACATATACACATATAAAATTTTCCTCCTGGCTCCAGGCCCTTTTTTACCCACCTGCCCAGGGCCTCATCATGGATCTTGATACCACTAGGGGCTCTTCCACCTCAGAAGCCTAAAACTCCCATAACTTGCTCTTTTGATAGCCTCCTCTCCTAGCTCTGCCTCCAGCACTCCACTATATATATATATACACACCCCTGCCCTAGTAGTTATTGACTTGATATCTAATTCTAAATTTACCCCCTAGATGAATGCCAGAGGACTGAAAATTTTCTAAAAAGCTGGTTTCAACCACACTATATAACTTAAATTTTGCTTTTGACATTTCATTGAGATGGATAGTGGGTGGTTGCTTCATATATAACAATCTCATCCACTTATTTTTATACACATTTCCACAGACCTTTCATTTCATGGGATAAGGTGATAATGGTGGTGAGGAGGATAATACTAGTGGTCATAACAAGTGAAAATATAAAAGATATTGAACTACTTTGTTCCAGGAACTGCACTGTGTGCTTTTAATATTTTATGTCCCTCAATCCTCCAGAAAGCTTGTGAAGTGGTAATTATTATTCTCATTTTAATAAGGAAATCTTAAGTTCTCAAAGGTTAAGTTACTTACTCACACTGGCTTGGCCTTAAAGGTGAAGAGGTAGGACTTAAATTCAGGAGATCTAATTCCAAGTGTCAAATTCCTTCAGCATCCCTGCACTTGTCTCTTAGGTTCTACGCATGTCATGGACTCTTCCTACTCAGAGGCTAGAAATAGAGAGCAGAGTTTGTATTTCTTCCCGTGGTTCATAGGAGACAGGCCACTAGAACAAAATAATGAGCTTTATTGAGGTCAGGGCCACATCTTGGGCACTGAACACTAATGTGGTGATAGGGAATATGGTGATGGAAAAAATCTGTGTTTATGCCATTATAAGACTTACTCTTGGGGGAAATACACTAATCAGTAAATGTGAAGAATTTCATTGCAAAAAGGAATGAATGTTAAAGGCTGTGATAAGGGATCCTGACTAGTTGGAGAATCAGAAAATAAGTGGATTGGGGGAAAATAAGTTCTCAAATGTAGGAAATGACAGGTGAATGAGAACTTAGTGGTTCCAAAGAAAGGTAACTGTGGTTACCATTCAGCAAGTAAGTTAAAGAGCGTCTCAAGATAAGAAAGGACCTGGGCAAGGATTGGCTTATGTAGGGCCTTAGCACTGTGCTCCTAAATCCAAGAGCACTGAGAAGCCATCATAGAATTGTGAACAAGGGAGGGACGTGATCTGACTTATGTCTTTAATGAGCATTTTATGGAGAACTGATGGGATGCAGGGATTGGCAAAGTGGAAGTGGGGGACAAGTTAGGAGGGTGTTACCTTTGTCAAGGTGAGATGATCAAGGCCTCAACTAACATGATGGTAAGAAGGGTGGAGAGAATCTGTCCTTAGTATTGGTAGTGTGCTCAGTGAAGGTTTGATACTTGAATGAAGTGAATGAATAAATTACTGATGCATTTTAAGGTCTCAGTAAGCCTTCCAGCTCTCATTTTACCATGTATCTTTATAATTAGGGTGGGTGACTATATCAAATCAGCTATCTTTATTGTTACTACTACTATATTAGAATTGAAAACTTACTATGTGTTTATTTTTTTAATGTGAGGCACTTGCCATGTGTGTTAAGCATGATACATATGTGATTTGGCTTAATAATTCAATAACCCTGTGTTTTAAGGCATTTTATCCCCATTTTACAGATGAGGAAATCATAAGTGAGGACAGGTTAAGAACAAAAACTTATCCTGTCAATTGTATCTATCAGTAAATGAATACATACTTAAACCAATTCATTCAAACAAGGTTTATTTATTTTTAATGAATTTATTTATTTATTTATTGGCTGCATTGGGTCTTTGTTGCTATTCACTGGCTTACTGTGGTTGTGGTGAGCAGGGGCCACACTATGTTGCAGTGAGTGGGCTTCTCATTGCAGTGGCTTCTCCTGCTGGAGAGCACAGGCTCTAGGCACGCAGGCTTCGGTCGTTGTGGCATGTGGGCTCAATAGTTGTGGCTCATGGGCTCTAGAGCACAGGCTCAGTAGCTGTGGCACATGGGCTTAGTTGCTTTGCGGCATGTGGGATCTTCCCAGACCAGGGATTGAACCTGTGTCCCCTGCTTTGGCAGGTGGTTTCTTAACCGCTGAGCACAAGGGAAGCCCTCAAACAGGGTTTATTTTTAAGGGGACTTATTCTAAAAGTGTAGACAAAATATAGGAGGACCACAAAGGATAGTGTAGAAACCCAGGGGTAGCAGAAAAGAAGATATGACCCTATTTTTGAAAGGTTTAGGAGAGGAAGAGGTTACTAGGGCCTGGAATGAGAGAGAGGCATGTAGAGCACCCCATCTTGAAAAGTAGCATGATCCTTGATCAAGGCACACAGCAGTCCCAGAGCAGCTTTCAGGTAAGATACACAGTCTAACCTCATTTCCCTCCCACTGATCTCCTCTTGAGGTCCCCCACTGGCTGAACCCAATAGAAGCCAGAAGGCACAAGAGTCCTGTTCATGTGGGTCACACAGGACAGCCTCCTAGGATAGAGAGCAGAGTGGGAAAAATGGAGGGTGGCTATTTAGGAGCAAACAGAAGATACGTGGCATATAAACCGGTATTTGTTAATAGTCTACTGGAATGCTTACTCTTATATGTCAACTTGACTAGGCTGTGTTGCCCAGATGTTTGGTCAAACTCCAGTGTATAAGTCGCTGTGAAGGAATTTTTAGATGCTGTGAACATTTAACTCAGTAGACTCTGAGTAAGGCAGATTATCGTCCATAGCTGGGTGGGCCTCATCCAATCAGTGGAAGGCTTTAAGAGAAAAGTCCTAAGATCTCTGGACAGAGAAGAAATTCTACTTCCAGACTGTTTTCAAGTTCAAGACTGATACAACAACTATTCTCTGGGTCTTTAGCCTGCCAGCTTGCCCTACAGATTTTGGACCTTCCAGTTCCTACAACCTCAAGAGCCAATTTCAGAATATCTTTTCTCTCTCTCTCTGTCTGTCTGTCTGTCTCTCTCTCTCTCTCCCCTCGTATGGGAAGACGGGTTCTGTTTTTCTGGAGACCCTTAATATACTACCATATATCAAGTACTGTGCTAGGCCTTGGTGATATAAACACAAATCTTCATAGCCCTGTCCTTAAGAAACTCACTTTCTGGTGCTGTGATAAATCATATTACAAGGGTATTACAGGATGCTTTATGAGCACAAAGAGGGACCTCCTTACCCAGCCATGGCAGTGGTGGGGAGGAAGGCAAGGGGAGGTCAGGGAAGGCTTCCTGGTGTTAACTTGATTGAAACATACAGTTATTAATCAGCAGGGCCCAAATACTAACCTTGATGGTCTAATTCTAAAACCAAAGCTATTTTCACCACTGTGATTTTTGCCCTTCTTCCCCACACCCCCTCACCCTTGGCAGTTTGAGCTAACATTTGATGTCCGTGAACCACATGTAGTCTCTGCTCCATTTATGGGATAATGACTTTCAAATGGGTACAAATTTCTGCCTCTAATGTAGGAGGAAATCACATCTCTTTATTCTTACGAACCAAAGATTTTCCCGTACACCACTAGTATAAACATAAATGTTCTTACGGGCCATGTGGTGGGAAGAAAAAGCCACCAAATTAGTTCGGGGAACCTGGGCTCAAATCCTAGCTGTGCCACTTCCCAGCTTGTAATTACAGGCAAATTAATTAACCTCCCCTTTTTTATCAAAGGCAAAAATAAGAAAAATATAAGAAAATATTTTGTAAACTTGAAAGTTCCTTACGTGTAGAGTTAAAAATTAATGTTGAAGAATTTTTTTCTGTTTTACTTGAAATTCCTAAAAGGCCTTTGTTTTAATGTCTATTCCCCTCATTTTACCTTAAAACTAACTGAGCCTAAAATATTCATTATTTGATTCTTTGAGGCCCAGGATTCGTCTGTGATCAGAAATCTTAAAGTGAAAATTCTGCTGCATCTTTCCTGAAATGCTGTTTCCCAGGGTGGATTAGCTTGGAAAAGTTCTGTTAACCTACAATTAGCCACATACCTAAGAATAATTTCCAGCGAAGAAAAAAAATTATGTGTGTAAATAACTTCTTACATCATGCTGGGATGTCTGGCTTAAGAAGAAAAACAGAGGGCTGGGGACAGCACATCTGTTGGATTCCAGTCTCTGTGTTTAGCCTCAGTCTCACAGCTGCCTTCTCTTAGCTGGGATGAAGCTGCCTTTACAGAGGCAAGTTTATGAGGCCAGGCCTGGGTGCCAGCAGCCCCCATGCCTCAGAATTACTCCTCACCAACCTGCCTCCCAGTTTAACTGCTTCGGGCCTTATTTCCTTATTAATGCCTATCTTGCTTGACCTCATGCTGTTACATAGGCTTTGGCTTTCCTGTTCATTTTGCTCAAATATTTCATCTTAGTGCATTTTCCTTGTGCTCAACCATATCTGACTCTCTTCTTGTTCTGGGCCCTGGCCCCAAGGTACAAGCTTTACACGATAATTTCAGCCCTGGCTAGCCATGTCACACCACATGATAAGGAGGCGACACTGAACATGTGACCTGGTATGTCCCTAAACCTCCCTGGAACTGAGTTTTCTCCCCAAGATGGCAGTACGTTCCTTCCATCTCTGAGCCTGTGAGTCTAATTTGCAACCATCCGCCTGTGCCTCACTACATGGCTATGTTCCTAATGCATAGGGGGCAAGGAGTTGGCACTGATGAGAACGTTATCCAGCCTATGCCCTGTACCTGTTGTCATGGAGTAAAGCTCCACTTCTGACTCAACAGCAGAAATATCCCATTTGTAACTGTGCCAAACTAATGCGTATTAGTTTACCTCATTTGAATGAGGCACTTGTTTGTTTTTAAACCAGGAAGGCAAAATGTAGGTAATAAAAAAGCTCCAACTACTGCTATTTTACATTTTTTACTGTATCCTCTGCCTGCAAAGTCAAAAGTGCATTAAAAAGTGATATTGTGCTGAGCTCAGACATATGCAAACGTCTCTAGATATCTTGTCTCAATAAAGTTTATGGAATGCATTCCCAAAGGTCTGACAACAGAACAGAGTAAATCGCAAGGCTCATAAAAATATAATGCATGCTTTTTTTTTTTTTTTTTTGCTTACATAAACACGAGCAGATGTGATGAGAAAGGGAGTGTCTGAGCTTAAGAGTCTACCCTTTCTCTTAACAGCCCCTTTTATCATTAGCCCCCAGAAAGGAATGTATTGGCTCTGAAAGACACACAAACATGGAGACATAGGGGAAGGGAAGGTGTGAATATATTGCAAATGGTTTGGATTCTCCAGGCATTCTTTGTGTCTTTCATTAAATTACCTGGTCAATTTCTTACTCAAACTTTCAACCAAGTTTTATTGACTAACTGCTCTGCCAGACATGACAATAGGCACTCTGAATATAGGAGAAAACTATACGGTCTCTGTTCTCAAGGAATTCAGTCTTACAATAAAAAACACGTTCAGAAAAACTAACCACAATTAAGTGCTATATTAGGAAAAGAGTTTCTTCACATTTTTCAATATATTGATCAGATATTCATATTTAGATTAATTCAAAGAGGATTAAGCCCAATTTGGCAAGCTAAATTGTATTATTTCATATCAGACTAGCTTGTGTCTAACATATTTGAGACATAATGGACAGCATTTATTGAATACCTGCCATGCGCCAATCTCTTCTCAAAGTTTTCTTTACAGCATTAACTTCACACAACCCCAAGGATTAGGTACTGTTATCTTTTCCAAATTTAAAGATGAGAAAACTGAGACAGGGAAATTCAATGACTCGCACAAAGTCACATGGCTTCTAAGTGGCAGAGGTAGGATTTGAACCTTGACAATCCAGCTTCTGAGCCTGCAATGTTGGCCACCCTGCTCCATTGCTTCTCACGGACTCATGGACGTGCTGTGCAACATCCCAAGTTCATCAGTGAGATCTCCCCCTGTCTTGTTCAGTCTCTTGGCTGATAAGGGATAGAGCCAGCGTTTGATGAGGCAACTTCAGTTATGGGGGACATCATCTTTCTCTGTACTGAACCACTCTGAGATGGAGGGGAAGTCTTACTCATTCACTTAATCTGCATCATTTTCCTTAGCAAGTTGACTCTCAAACAGAACTCACACCGAGGCAGAAATGTCATATAGCTTTATTATGTTATCAATTTCACATCATGTTATATCAGGATCTCCCTGTATTAACATTGCTTTTCTCTGAAAGATCATATTACTGCTTGTTTCCATGAAACAAAATTCAGAGCGTCCTGTAAACACAGCTCCTGGGTTGGTTACAGTCTTGCATAAGCATGGCAGCCTCCTTTCTGAAAGAATGCATGGGAGGAAGCCCTGGACTCTATTTCCCACAGGTTTGCACCACTTGTAGGATGATAGATACTTCTAAACTGGAATAACAATGAAAATAGAGCTAAAGGAGCATTTGCCAATGTTTCTATCCAATGAAAGGAAACTATTGTGCAGTAGGTAACTATAAGGTGCTAGGTGTAAGTTGTTTACCTGTGTTTCCTTATTTAATGCTGAGAATTACTTCAAGGGGTAATTGAAGCATACCCAGTTGATAAATACATAAGCCAATATCAAGAAAAGTTGAGAGATTTGCCTAATGCCAAACAGCTACTAGGTAGCAGACTCCAAGGCCTGCACTCATGTCCACAACAGTCTATAACTCAGACTCACTGCAACCTAAGCCCAACCTAATTTCTTAATGTAAACTTTAGACTACAAGGCCTGAAACAAGTGTGAAATAACCACCACTTATTTAAGCATCAGTGCCCCAGCATGCTGTTATGGGCAGAAGTTGTAAGAGTGGTGTACCGAACTTTCTCCACATAGAGTAGCAATGATGCATTAGAATGAGGATGGGCTTTGCTCTTCCCCTCCAAATATACCTCACTTGGACAAAAGAATTGAATATGGAAGCCTAACATATTCAGTGTGCCATTTTCTCATCCTTCCGTGGAATTCTAAGAGAGCTCTGTGGGACCAGGGGGAAGGTGCATGCTGGGAAAATCCAAACTAGTGCTTCAAAGTCCTCACTGCCTGGAATCCTGGTACCAAGACCTGAGCCTGAGAATAATTCTGGTCAGCCAATCACCTGACACTTTTCATTAGGGAGCACTGTAATTTTGTGTCCTTATTATTCATTGCAAGTGTTAAACAAACATAAATAGGTAAAAGGAGAGGTAAACAAAGACAAAAGTGATAAAGTACATTATTTTGACTCCCAGAAATAAATTCATAATGTCTTCCATGTTCTTACCGAAGAAGAAGGAAAAAGGGAAGAAATTGCATGTATTATGTGTACTTTGGAGTCCATCCCATCTCAAAGCAGAAGGTACATGTTTCTACGGGAACATGGAAGGTACTGGAAGTTTTGAGGAGCTCACAGGCATACAACTGCCATTATCATCAGCAGTTGAATCATTATAATGGAAAGCAGTGTGGTTTTTCATGGGAGTTTTAATTTGCATGTTCTATATAATTCCCAGGCTCCTGCAGGTATTTAAATTTGAATCATAGGGGTTGTGAAGTCTCAACAGGCTGGTTGGGGCTGCTTAACACCTGTGTGCATGATAAAACCTCTTGGTGTAATTCAGTTTTTGAGGCCCCCATCATTTGTCCTAGAAAGGTGTATGAACATAGGAACTGACGGTATACAGACACACTGGTGAATGTTCCTAAATACAGAGGCACAGCCAGTTAAAGAAGTTTCACTAAAGGCAAGGAGAAAGAAGAACTGGAACATGTCCCTCACCTGCTAAGGGTCGAGCAGTGTGGAGTGACAGCACCAAACATGGGCTTTGACATCAGCCAGACCTAAGCTCACATGCCGGCTACAACTGTCCCCAGCTTCATTGGTCCAGATGTTTAGAGTTGATAAGCCTGAGTTTTACTGTCTTAAAAAAAGGACAGCTCTGTCCTAAGTGTATTTTGTTGTATTTTGAGGGAAAAGAGAAATATATAATATGATGGGTGTTAGGAAGAGTTAAAGAAATGTATATTCTATTCCTTTTATGTATATATGTAATTTAATTTATTGATAGATACTTTTAACCCCACTTATAAAACAAGGAACCAAGACTTCTCAGAACACTTGACAAACCTGACCAAGGCTGAAATAATATATACTCACTGTATAATTTAGACAGGGCCACCGCTCTAATGGTCAGGAGCTGTAAGTGAATAATTTTTGTGTGACTCCTCACAATATAAACAGTTGACTCACTCCAAAGCAATGTGCCCACACAATTTCAGCAGCCCAAACTCTCAAAGTTCCACTCAATTAAAAATGCCTTGTAAGAAACTTGTGCTTTTCTAATTTTCCCAGCATCCCAGCGAGTTACTATCCCCATTGTACAGATGAGAAAACTAATATTTAGACTGGAGTCCTAGTGGAGTTGTTTTCCAGCCATAAAGCTTTCATTCTTCGTAGCCCTTAATTGTATTGAAGTTTGGCCTGTTAAACGGATCACCTGTTAGACTCCATGTTGGGACCGGGTAGAGGATAAGGAAAGAAAATCACGTCATAAGATGTGCTGGTGGCAATAGGAGCGGAGCAGAAGCCAAGTGGAAGAAGTCTTCTGTGTTGAATATAATTCTTTGACTTTGAATAAGTCCTGAGACTTTCTTAAGCCTCAAAATCTTCAACTGTTCTACTGGAGTAAGGATTTGGGCAGAAATCACTATACTTTTCTGAGCCTGTGATTCTTCATTACCATAGCAGATCATAATGGTTATTGAAGGTTATTTTCAAAAGCAAGGTGATTTAAGTACCTAGCATATACTAAATGCTTAAGAAGTGATAGTTGTTGCTCATGGCAGGTACAGTAGAGATACCCTCCTTGACTTTTTCATCAGGGCATTGTGAAGATGAAACACAACAATAATCCTTCAGGTTCCAAAAATGCTAAACATCCATACCAAGGCAAGTAATTCTGCCACTAAGTTTTAAAACATCTCCTCAAAATAGGTGGATAAGCACCTTCCTTTCCTCAGAGTCATGCCTACCAACTTATGGTTGGTACAAATCTCCAAAAAACAGAGACGGATGGTTAGGAGTCTTAAGGCAGCATTTCTTAAAGTGTGTTCTAGAAGACATTAATTAGTCCAGTCATATCTTCCATTAATATTAAGTAAAATAAAAAATATAAAGGGTAGAGGGTCAAATAAGTTTGGATTATCAATATGTATATTAGCACAATAAAAATTACAAACTGGAACATTTTGCAATAAAGGAGCATTTACTTGTAACTCATGTTAGGTGTTTTTAGCACAAAGGGACATAAGGAAACCCTGGGAGGTGTTGGTTACATCTGTTACCTTGATGTGGTGATAGTGTTGTGGGTGTTTGCATATGTCCAGACTCATCAAATGTACACACTGAGTATGGGCAGTTCTTTGTATATCAATTACACCTCAATGAAGCTGTTTTAAAAAAGAAACATTTAGAGACCTCCCTGGTGGTCCAGTGGTTAAGACTTTGCCTCCCAACACAGGGAGAGTGGGTTGGATCTCTGGTTGGGGAGCTAAAATCCCACAAAACCCAAAACATAAAACAGAAGCAATATTGTAACAAATTCAATAGAGACTTTGAAAATGGTCCACATCAAAAATTCTTAAAAAAAAAAAAAAAAGAAAAAGAAACATTTACATGAGTTTAGTTAAGATCCAAATTTTATTGAGCCAAGGAGCCACTCGGTTACAGAATAGCCATTGTCTGCCTAAGGAACATTGTTTACTTAAATGTGTGTACCTGGCCCGTGCCCCACCAACACCACCCGGGTTTTGAGCAGATACTCAATAAAATGGAAACGTTGTTTACCCAATTTTTAATTTTATTAAAGCCATAATGATTTTTTTTAAGTCTAGAGGAAACCAAGAATTTCCTTGAATAGGTAGTTTGCAGGCTGAAGGTATGACGGCTCAAGAAATGTCTTGTAAAGAATAAGAAGGACATGTGAGTGTCACTTGAGTATGACAACCTGTCATCCACATATCACCAGGACACCTCAGACATGACTGGTCAGGTCAGTGTCCTCTCTCTTGAAACAGCTGGTGAGGAGGGAGAGGTAAGACAGACAGGGAAAGAAGGAAGTGCACTGAACTTTGGGGACTTCTTCAGATTTTAACACAATCACAGTATTTCTCTGCTAGTTAAATTATTTTAAAGTGTTGTATATTATCAAGCATAAGTGACTGTTGATGAATTTCCTCAGCATTAAAAAAATCTAGTTAATCTGTTCTGTTTCACCATATTTAATGGAGTATCAAACCATAAAAGAGAGAGGAAAGAAGAGCGAAGAAAGGGAGAAGTGATGGGGAAGAGAAGATAAGGTATTGATTTTGGTCCAAGCGAAACTAACCCACAGAACAACTGAGAAGGAGGGCAGCAGTGATCTCAACTCTTTCAAAAGCTTTCCAAGTGTCCTGCTTCCCGATTGGTCACCCAGTTTTGGCCCTACTTTCTGAATGATCCTAGTCTCAGCTCTGCAAGAGAGCCATACCTTGGGCCAGCCCTCCGGGATTTCAGTCTCAAGTTTTCACAATGCTGTGCATGCTTTAGAGATCTTCCGAAGATTATTACTAAGAAAATAACTTTAAACATATTTTAATTGCTTTACATACTTTTAAATGTAGTACCAAATAATTACTATAGAGCTTGGAAATATTTTAGCAATTTATATTGGACCAAGGAGTTTTATTCCTGACTATAACACTTATTAAATATGAGACTGGGAAAATAACTTCGGATCCCTGAACTTTATTTTCCTCATCAATTAATTGGGATTACAGCTACTTTATAGTGTAGTGGTGAGGATTAAGGACAAATTTATGTAAAGGGTTCAGCTTTGTACCTGTTACATAATAGACCCTGTAGATATCAGCTTCCCCCTTTCTCAGCTCCCTATGCATTGCTAACATTTTCTGTCATGTTGGCTCATTGAGGGCACACAGCTTGTGATCATGTCAAGTCAGACATATGGAAGGTTCACCTCTGTGTGTACCCCATGCAGGAATCCCCAAGTACATCTCAAGTTATTACTTTTCTCTTTCTCGCCTTTCCCCCTCCCCCCCCCCCTTCTCTCACTCTCTCGACCATTGGTCCTTAGGCTGAAAAGGGAGACAGTGAGGCAAGTAGCTCAGCAGCGAATTGTTATGAAGAGGAGAGTGGTGACCTAGTATCCAGGAACTCCTGATGCTTGTGATCAGTCTTGTGTCCTTTCTTTTTTCTTTTCTTTTTTTTTTTTTTTTTTTTGCTGCATTGGGTCTTCATTGCTGCACACAGGCTTTCTCTAGTTGCAGTGAGCGGGGGCTACTCTGTTGAAGTGTATGAGCTTCTCATTGTGGTGGCTCTTCTCTGTTGCAGAGCACAGGCTCTAGGTGCACAGGCTTCAGTAGTTGCAGCACATGGGCTCAGTAGTTGTGGCTTGCAGGCTCTAGAGCACAGGCTCAGTAGTTGTGGCACACAGGTTTAATTGCTCCGTGGCATGTGGGATCTTCCTGAACCAGAAATTGAACCCGTGTCCTCTGCATTGGCAGGCAGATTCTTAACCACTGCACCACCAGGGAAATCCAGTCTTGTGTCCATTGACTTCCTTTCCTTGTTTGTGACAGCAGCCACTGTTGCACTGTCAGGAGCCAATCCCAAGCTTCCCAGCTCTGTGAAGTCCAGACCATCCTGATTTTACCCACAATCACCTCTACCTCTCCCTTGTCACAGTTTGGAGGAACTTATTGAAAAATGTTTGAGACTCAGTCATAAGTGGGTGGCCAGGGGCTGTTTTTCATGCCAGATCCCAGACCTGTAGAAACTGTAAAACTCATCTGCAGAAGGAAAAACAAAACGCAATGTGGTCCTGCAGTAAGGATATGAATCTGCCTCTCACTACCTGGTAGACAGCCAGCCTTGGTTTCCATTTCTGGCCGCACTCTGGAAGCTGGGTCACTGTTGGTTATGCAACAGCCACCAAAGAGGATGTGCTTAGGGAGGACAAAACACAGCCAAGCAAGCCCTGGCATTCTTTTCTGCATGGTGAACAGGAATAAACCCATTATAAAAAGCATTATTTCAGTAAAAGAGCAATACATTCCCATGTGTTTAAGTAAGAGTGGACATTGTTACTTTACATGTTGGCAGATCCATCGTGAAAGTACTCAGCCCACACCACATGATCTGAAGAGTAGGGGATGCCTCCAATAGTTGGACCAGGATCTATCCTTTGGCACTGAGCAAGGGTTAGAAGAAGAGTCATAGGCATTTAAGAGCCCATCGCTGGGCTACTGACAAATGCAATCTCTTTCTAAATCTTTCCTCTCGTGTCTGACATCCTACACTGAAACTTATCATACTTACATACAGCACTAACTAAAGGGTAAATATCAGTGAATATCACCATGAAAAACAAGAAATGGAAAGAAGAAAGTTACCACTTCTCAAATCTTATTAGTAGAAAAATACTGTGTATTATATTTTTCCATAGAGGAGCCAACACACATATAAACAAAGGAACTCTTTATTTTTATTTATTTTCAAGCTCTTTTTTGGAATATAATTGCTTTACACTCTTGTACCAGTTTTTGAGGTACACCAAAGTGAATCAGCTGTATTTATACGTATATCCCCATATCCCCTCCCTCCCGTGACTCCCTCACCCCCTCCCTGTCCTGGCCCACAAAGGCATCACCCATCATCAAGTTGATCTCCCTTTATTATACAGCAACTTCCCACTAGCTATCTGTTTTACAGTTGGTAGTGTATATATGTCTATGCTACTCTCTAACTTTGGCCCAGCTTCCCCTTCAACCCCCTCAACCCTGTGTCCTCCAGTCCATTCTTTGCATCTGGATCCTTATTCTTGTCCTGTCACTGGGCCCATCAGTACCATTTTTTTGGATTCCATATATATGAGTTAGCATACGGTATTTGCTTTTCTCTTTCTGGCTTACTTCACTCTGTATGACAGTCTCTATGTCTATCCACCTCATTACATATAGTCCAATTTCATTCCTTTTTATGGCTGAGTAATATTCCATTGTATATATGTGCCACATCTTCTTTATCCATTCATCCATTAATAGGCATTTAGGTTGCTTCCATGTCCTGGCTATTGTAAATAGTGCTGCAATGAACATTATGGTACATGTTTCTTTTTAGATTATGGTTTTCTCTGGGAATATGCCTAGCAGTGGGATTACTGGATCATATGGTAGTTCCATTTTTAGTTTTTTAGGAACCTCCTAATTGTTTTCCATAGTGGCTGTACCAACTTACATTCCCACCAACAGTGCAGGACAGTTCCCTTTTCTCTGCACCCTCTCCAACATTTATTGTTTCTAGATTTTGTGATGATGGCCATTCTGACTGGTGTGAGGTGATGCCTCATTGTGGCTTTGACTTGCATTTCTCTAATGATTAATGATGTTGAGCATCTTTTCATGTGTTTGTTGGCTGTCTGTATGTCTTCTTTGGAGAAAAGTCTATTTAGGTCTTCTGCCCATTTGTGGATTGGGTTATTTGCTTTTTTGGTATTAAGCTTCATGAGCCGCTTGTATATTTTAGAGATTAATCCTCTGTCCGTTGCTTCATTGGCAATTATTTTCTCCCATTCTGAGAGTTGTCTTCTTGTCTTATTTATGGTTTCTTTCACTGTGCAAAAGCTTTTAAGTTTCATGAGGTCCCATTTGTTTATTCTTGATTTTATTTCCATGATTCTAGGAGGTGGGTCAAAAAGGATCTTGCTTTGATGGATGCCATAGAGTGTTCTGCCTATGTTTTCCTCTAGGAGTTTTATAGTGTCTGGCCTTATATTGAAGTCTTTAATCCATTTGGAGTTTATTTTTGTGTATGGTGTTAGGAAGTGTTCTAATTTCATTCTTTTACATGTTGCTGTCCAATTTTCCCAGCACCACTTATTGAAGAGGTTGTCTTTTTTCCATTGTATATTCTTGCCTCCTTTGTCAAAGATAAGGTGCCCATACGTGCTTGGGTTTACCTCTGAGTTCTCTATTTCGTTCCATTGATCTTCCTTTCTATTTTTGTGCCAGTACCATACTGCCTTTATCACTGTGGCCTTGTAGTATAGTTTGAAGTCAGGAAGCCTGATTCCACCAACTCCATCTTTCCTTCTCAAGATTGCTGTGGCTATTTGGGGTCTTTTGCGTTTCCATACAAATCATAGGATTTCTTGTTCTTGTTCTGTGAAAAATGCCGTTGGTAATTTGATAGGGATTGCATTGAATCTGTAAATTGCTTTGGGTAGGACAGTCATTCTCACAATGTTGGTTCTTCCAGTCCAAGAACATGGTATGTCCCTCCATCTGTTTGCATCATCTTTGATTTCTTTCATCAGTGTCTTTTAGTTTTCTGCATACAGGTCTGTTGCCTCCCTAGGCAGGTTTATTCCTAGGTATTTTATTCTTTTTGTTGCAATGGTAAATAGGAGAGTTTCCTTCATTTCTCTTTCTGCTTTTTCGTTGCTAGTGCATAGGAATGCAAGAGATTTCTGCGCATTAATTTTGTATCCTGCTACTCTGCTAAATTCATTGACTAGTGCTAGCAGTTTTCTGGTAGAGTCTTTGGGATTTTCAATGTATAATATGTCATCTGTGAAGAGTAGGAACTCTTTATTTTGTTAAGATGAGGAGGAAGCTTTCATTTGAGCAGCAGTACAAGAAAGTAACATTTTTAAAACATTTTATTGTACAAGAGTGTATTGCTCCCCCAAAATAAAGATAAAATAAGACAAAAATAATATGTATTTTTTCTGGCATGGTGGCTTTTTTTCTGCATTTAGAAGAAATGGGCTATCTTAAAATCCTATAGATGATCTTAGAATATGATCCTTAATTTAATTACTAAAAAATCCCATTGTTGGCCTCTAAATCTGCCTAATTTGGTCATACCTGACTCTCTAAATTTGCCCTTTATACCCTATAGTCCATGTTGCCTATACCTTGTTAAAGGCTTTTGATAGGTTTTCTTGTAAGAGAAAAAAGGGGAATTTTGTGAGAAAAACAAGAGATGAATTCTAGAGTAAAAAGCTTTATGGACTAATTAGAAAGTGATAAAGGATGAACCAATGGTAGCAATAGCAGCAAGTGCCTATAAATTAAGCTGCAGAATTCCAAAAGGGACTTCTGAATGATGACACTGAACTGTGAACAAGAGCGGCAGCAGAGGCTTCACCAGCCATGCCCTGGATCTTGCCCTCCCAGTGACGGGCAGACTGAAATGCTGGGCAAGCAGGCCTATGCACATATGATGATGGGATAGGACTGCATGGGGACAAGGCTCAGCAAGCAAGGGGCACGATATATCCATGATGGGGTCATGCTGGCTTGCACGGCACAGCCCTTGCTTCCTTGGCAATACTGGGTCTTAGGACAAATGTAAGTGATCTCACGTACTTTTGCATGTCTCACAATGTCTACATGACTTCAGTGATGTGTGTAGCCACAATTCCCTAGAGAAGAGGTCAATGAGGTAATGGACCTCTTCTCAAGATGAAGATGTTCTTTTCCGTACAACATGCTTTCTCAGTAAATGAATAAATGAGTGGGGCAGGGAATTCTACCTTCTAGGAAAGTAGATTTGTCTAAGTTTACAAATACAAATGGCATGTTTAGCAACAGAGAAGGAGCACGTTTTAAATGAACTTTTAAATTTTAGAACAGTTTTATTTTTATAGAATTATTGTGAGGATGACACAGAGATTTCCCGTATACCCCACACCACTCCACACCTAGTTTCCTCCACTATTAACATCTTACACCAATGTGGCGCTTTTGTCACAATTCATGAACCAATCTTGATACATTAGTTTTAACTGACGTCCAATTTTTATTGTGACTTCCTCAGTTTTTCCCTACTCTTCTTTTACTGTCACTGGATCCCATCTAAGATACCACATTGCATTTAAAAGGTATGTCTCCTTAGGCTCCTCTTGGTTGTGACAGTTTCTCAGTCTACTGTGTTAGACAACCTAGACAGTTTTGAGGATTACTGGTCAGGGATTTTGTAGAAAATCCCTCAAGTGGGATTTGTGTGATTTTTTTTTTTTCATGATTAGACAGGGTTAATATGTTTGGGAATGGGGGGGGAAGACCACAGATGTAAAGTACCATTCACATCACATCTTATCAAGGGGACATACTATCAGTATAACTTATCACTGTTGATGTTAGCCCTGATTCCCTAACTTGAGGTGGTGTTTGCCAGGTTTCACCTCTGTAACATTACTATTTTTCTCCCCCTTTCCATACTTCACTCTAAAAGAAAGTCACTATGTGTAGTCCACACTTAAGAGAGTGAGGAATGATGCTCTACCTCTTTAAGGGAGGAATATCTACATAAATTATTGGGTATTCTTCTGCATGGAAGATTTACCTGTTATCTCCCATTTACTTATTCAAGCATTTATATATCAGCATGGTCTCATGGATATTTATTTTATATTCTGGGTTACAATCCGATGCTTCCCTATTTATTTCTTTGCTCAGATTGTTCCAGCTTTGGCCTCTGGGAACTCTTTCAGTTGTCTCCTATATCCCTTTGACATATACTCAGCATTGAGGTTTATTTGGTTTTCTCTCTGTGTGTATGTGTGTGGTTTGTTTGTTTGTTTGTTTGTTTGTTGAGCACTTCTTTACTTTTTGGCACTGTAAGATGGTCTAGGTTCATATTGTATTGATATATTTCCTGCCCTAGCCCTAGACTCAGCCAGTTGCCTAAGGAGACCTGGTTCCTTTTATTGGAGTGTTGGTATTAGGAACTAATGGAAAACCAACTATCCAGGTGCTGGTTTTCCCATTGCCACTAGGATATTATTGCGTCTGGGCCATCAGCTGACAGAACAAAAAAATGTATGTGTGTATATCACTGTACCTAATACATACTAAAGGGCAAGTCTAAATTATTGATTTTATTATGGTTTTAAAGTTTTATCCAATAATAAGAATTTCTAATTAGTAGGCACAATTCATGAGTAACTCCACATCGTAATTTAGGAAAGTAAAATGACTTAAAGAGTCTGATTTGTAAAACCAGAAAATCATTGAATATTTGTACAGAGAACTGGACCTTCATGTACACACACACACACACACACACACACACACACATAAAATTATACCATTGGATGAAAATAAACTACAAAAAAAGAGTTAAATTTACAATTGCTTTGTAATAATTATAGACAATCCTGAAACATTTCTAGACATTAATCAATGATAACTAGAAATTAATTTTGTAGTGCTCATTATTACTCAAGGTGTATAAAATACTACTGATTTTTTAAATTTATAATTTTGACTTTTTTGTGAAACTTAAGTATGTGTGTATAGTGTTTTATTATATTCGTTTGGCACCTACAGCAAGCTTCTATACTGAGAGGAATGTTTTTAAATTACTGTAATGCCCTTTTTCCTTTCTGAATACATAGTGTTTGTCCTAGTAAAAGAGGGATTCCTACATTCCTAGTTAATATTTAAGACTTATAGTGGAAGAATGTTGAAAGAAAAAATAAGCAAACCAGAGAATGTGCAAAATTTCAGCCTCCACTGTGCAAAAACAGAATTTTGCTGTTTTGTGAGAGAAGAGATTTTCCAAAATCTTTTGTTTCCTTTAACGTAGCAAAAGCTGCATGTGGAGGACCCAACTGTTATACTCTATGGTAAATATTCCTTCCACCTGTGACCAGAGGACGGTATGAGACAAAGGATGTAAAAGACTGCTCCTTTCTGCCCCAGAGTGTGGTAAGAAGCAAAAGAGAACGTTTATCTCGCCTTTCCTCTCTCTGAGCTTTGGCTGAAAAAGATGTCCCTATACCAGCTTCATCAAGGATGGGGATGTTGCCCCCACTTCCCATTTGGCACTTTGGGAGGAATTCACATGACAGGCTGATCCTTAACTGAGAGTGGGGCCAGGAAGAGGGGGACTCAGCGGCTTATATTTCACAGGTTGCTCCTGGTTTCCATGTGGTATGAATTCAGAGATATTTGAGCCAGGGCACCCTACCAGAAAGCTGTGACTTAGCCACATCATCATAAGTTTTGCTGGGGTTTTAAATGTTTAAAAATTTGTTCTCAATATTGTAAGAATTTGAGTTAGAGACTCAGACCCATTTATTAAGTTGCAGGAAAGAGAAACAGAACGTGGGATTCCAAGTCCAAAGGCATTAAGTGTGGTACTCAAGCTGTCACTTGTGTTTTGTGTGACTTCAGATGAGTCCCTGAACCCTTCTCCACAGCTTTGCCATTTGTAAGATGGGAACCATAAGGGTATTCACCTCTTATGTTGTACGGATTCAGTGAGATAAGGTGTGTAAATTGATCAGCACAATCCCTGAGCCCTGATAAGGACAGGATAAAGAAGACATTTTAATCATTTGAAAATCAATATTTAGCAAGTGCCTGTTATTTGCCAGCTACTATTCAAGGTGCTTGAGACACCAAGCACAATTCCTATCCTGGATATCTCCTCAAGTTGCAATGAGGACAGATAATAATAATAATAGCTAACTTTTGTTAAATACTTACTGTGTCCCAGGCACTGTACTAAGCATTCACCCATATTAACTCCTTTAATTCTCACAGCAACACTTTTGGATGGAAGTCCATTTTACTTTGAGAAAATAGAGGTACAAACAAGTTAAACAACTTACCTGAAACCACAGTATAGATAGTGGTTGATGGAAATGGGATTCAAATTCAGGCAGGCAGTGTCCTACATCCATGGTCATAACCACTGTGCTGTAACATATCCCTAAAACAAGATCATGCACCTGAAACAATGCCTCTCTAAAATGATATAATGCCCGGAAAGGGTTTAATGCATTTTCACTATGATTCGGCTTAAAATATTTTCATTAGGAAATTATTTCTAGATGATTTTCTTTTTCTTTTTCTTTTTTTTTTTGGCTGTACCATGTGGCTTGCAGGATCTCAGTTCCCCCACCAGGTATTGAACCCAGCCCCCCCCACCCCACCCCCGGTAGTGAAAGCCTGGAATCCTTACCACTAGGCCATCAGGAAGCTCCCCTGAATGACTATTTTATTAAACTCTTGGATTAGTTAAAAGTGCATTGCTTGATTTCCAAATATTTGAGTTTTTTGAGATATGTTATTGTTATTTATTTCTAATTTTATTCAGTTTTGTTGAGACAACACATACTATATGACTTCAATCCTTGTAAATGAATTGAGACGTATTTCAGGGCACAGCATATGTTCTATCTTAGCAAGTGCTAGCATTGTCTTGTGTATTACATCTGTGTATGTTATAAACTGCATAGCCTAATATTACCATTTTTTTTCTTTAAACAGTCATATGTATTTTAAAGGAAACATAGTCCTTTTTATTTACCTACATATTTGCCATTTCCGTTGTTATTTTATTTTCCTGAGCTTTTCATCTGTCTTAATTCCATTTCACTCTTGAAGAACTCTCTTCTGCTGGCAGCAACTCCTGCTAGTCGTCATTTATCTGCTGTCTTTATTTTCAGCCTCATTTTGAAGAGTATATAGTTGCTGTTATCTGGATATAGTTTTGTTTTATTTTGTTTTATCTTTTCCCCCAAGTATCATGCTTCAAACAGGGTAGTTCATACATTGTAGACATGCTGGATTCTGTTATGTTCCTTTGTTGTATACTTAATTTTTTTCTCTCTTTAACATACCATTAACTTGACTGAACTCAAATTCCAAATTTTAGCTTTCCTCTGATAGGCATCAACTGAAATCTCTACTTTGTTTACCTCATTTGAGAGCTGGGATCTACCCTATACATTCATAGTTCAGAGGGCAGCCAGAAATTTAGGTAGAGTTTTTTATGTGAAACTTAAGATTCCCCCTTTTTGGCTTTTTCCTTTCTTGGTTTTTCTAACTCAATTTTTCCACTCTTTTCATTACTATAACCTCTATTTACTGGTTCCTTAAGCCATTAAGGCCACATGTTTTACAAATGAATTTTACCTACCTGATATGATACCAACTGGGGACTGATCTAAACAAAAAACAAAAACGACAAAAAAAGGTTCAATAATAAACACCCACAATTGTTTCTGACTCCTTTTAGTTATTCTTATGTGCTTTCAGGATCTTTTTTTCCAGAGTTTATATTTGTTATCTAATAACTTTAATAACTTGATTAACAGCAATTGGGACCACCCCTTCCAATGTTTTAACGTGTATGATTATTTCTTAACACATCTTATTACAATTTCCCTCTAGGACACATTTTGAAAAGAATGAAAGTTTTAAAACACAAAGAGATGGGAAGTTGAGTGGAGGGGTTGGGGGATTCTTTAGCCCTGGAGAGGGCCGAGGAGTGCGTATATGTGCATGACTGTGGGTCACTACAGTGAGATGGGTAGAGCATGGGTCTGCAGGCAGCAAGGACAACATGCTTATGGCTTGGATATCTGAAACAGCAGAGGTTTCTGTGGTACAGAGTGGGCAGAGGGTGATTTATGATAAGAGATATAAAAGGTGAATTTCATTACATAGGCAGGATCTCAGATTGTGCAGAGAAGTTATACTCATTCCGAGGAGTTGTACTTACGTTCACAAGCTCATTGATAAATGTAAAGCTAGGAGTAACATTATTCCATGATCGTTTTAGTAAGTTCACTTAGACAGATACTCAGAATAAAAGAGACAGAATGAGAGTAAGACCAAAGGCAAAGAGACCAGTTAGAAGATTTCTGCTATGTCCAAAGAAAGAGTGAACTGATGAGTCCTAGGCATAGAATTTTGTAGTGTGCTATGGGACTTAATCTTCACGGTAAGAACCAGAAAGTAATCCACAATAAAAATAACATTCAAACTAAAATTGAGTGATGTGATGTTACGAATAGAATTGTGTCTTCCCCAAATTCATATATTGAGTCTATAACTCCTGATGTGACTATATTTGGACATGGGGCCTTTAAGGAGGTAAATAAGATTAAATAATGTCATATGGTGGGGCCCTAATCCAATAGAACTAGTGTCCTTATAAGAAGAGGGGAGAGGTGCACAACACTGTGAATTTATTAAATGGCACTAAATTGTACACTTAAAAAAAAAAAAGAAGAGGGAGAGACACTAGGGACATTCATACACAGAAAAAGAGACCATGTGAGGACACAGTGAGAAGGCAGTTACCTGCAAGCCAAGGAGAGAGGCCTCAGGAGAAATCAACCCTGTCAACACCTTGATCTTGAACTTTCAGCTTCCAGACTGTGACAAAATAAATTTCTGTCATTTAAGCTGTCCAGTCTATGATATTTTCTTATGGCAGCCATAGCAGACTAAGACACGTGGGTTGTTCTTAATTTTTAGAATTTGTTGCCATCCAGACAGCCAACACTTCTTCCATGCATTTGATAATTCTTTTTGAGGATCAATTATTTGCCAGCAACTGTGTTCCACGCTAGGGCACATAAATGAAGAAGACATGGTAGCTAACATAAATATCCTGTCTTACTCCCTCCCTCATCCTCCTTCCATCTCCACTTTCCCTCCATCTCATCTCTCTTGTTCCTCCTCATATTCTCAATAATAATAATAGTGACATTTGTGCTCTCCCTGCAGTGATGGTTATCGTTAGCACTGGCCAACAGCACCATCCAAGGGGAGAAAATCCAACTTAATTACCCCCAACCTGCAATTCCCAGTAGATGCCTCAATCTGTACACCTCTTATAACTGTTTGCAGAATGATCAAAGTCTTCTGTTGAAATTCACAGGAAGATAGCACAATACCAGCTCTCTATCATTGTAGTTCCCTTCTCAGAGGAGGTATGCGTTGAGGGTGTTTATGAGCATTTGCAAGCACAAACCACTCTGTCATGATACCAGCAGGCAGTCTTAACCCAACGGTCCCAGAAAATATAACAAGCCAAACGACAGCATTTCTTTATTGCAACCCTAGCTATCATCCAGCTAGGGTATTTTCAGGGAGTATGTATCCCTATCAGTGCTATTTAAGTAATATTGGAAATTTTTGATATCCATTTTTTTTTCCTTCAGTGATTTCCCTTTGGTGTATGTAGCTAGGAAATCCAATCATGGAACAAGGGATTATAGGATTAAACAACTTGTTTCAGAGAGGCAGACTGTTGGAATGTTCAGAGCATAGATTTTCTAATCAGGTAGATTTGGATTAAAATACCTGCTGGTCTTACATATGCAGTAGTGAGTTCACCCTTTTCAGCATCGGTTTTCTCATCTGTAGAATGGGGGTTAATGCCATGCTGTTTGTAGAGTATAATGCCTCGCACATGGTAGGTGATGCAAAATTATTAGTGTCCTTCCTCCTGCTTCCCTACAAGCCATTCCTAGCATGTCCTGTGGTTGAATCTATTTGAATTACAGTGAGATTATCTTAAGGGAACTTTCTCACCAGCCTGATCAGCAAAAGAGCCTGGAGGCTGATGTTGGCTCCATTCAGCAGGTAAGTGTCATGTTGGTTATAAAGGCACCAACTGCTTGAAGGCACCTCGCAACGCCTTCTCTCCCAGAGAATTTGATATTCATGCCGCTACATCAAAAGGTTGGGGCAGCTATTATGTATTAAAATGTGTCATTTTAAATTGCTTTTTTTGCTAGCACTAGCAATATAGATATTGAAATTTCTTCAGAAAGTGCTTATCTCATCAAGACTAAAATTATAGTATATGAAATACTAATTACAGTATTATGAAGAAGGTTGAACTTTTCTGTGACATTCTGTCTATTAGGAGAATACTAATTTTCTCTCTTTCTTAAGGCAGATAGAACTACCCATTATAAGAAATGTGATCCCCCATCACTTCTTCTGTTCCCCAGTGCCATTTTCACAGAGTGGCAAGATAAAGAGCTCTGACTCTTAGTCTTGGTCTAAGTCATCTGAACCTTTTCATCTGCTTCCAAAGAAGTACTAGAAATTGAAACCAAGTATACCCCAGACTGAGTTTTACTGCAGTGGGAAATATACTGGGCAAGGAGCTCTAATCATTGACCACACTGACAGACTATTTATAACTCAAAATGTATTTTAAACTAAATGAGTTAATACTTTCAAAAGACTTGCAACTTTGCGTGGCACATAGTAAATGCTCATTAAATATTACCTGCTATTAGGATTTTGTCACTATTATTTTAATCTTATGCAACCTCACAGTTCCTAAGACCTTTTATGCCCCTTTGCCAATATAAAGTACTTGTCTGAGGTCAGAGAGCTAGCAAACTGGGGAGATAGAGCTTGTGCTAAGATCCTATGACCACAATTTTTATTTAGTCGTTCTTTTATTTAGCAAATATTGAGTGCCTGCTGTGTATCAGACATTGTTCTAGCTGGGCACACAAAGGTAAATAAGAGTCAGTGCCTCTTCTCCTAGAGCTCCCTATCCATGGGAAAAAAATGAATCAGCAACCATCTGGTGGAATTTCATCTGGATAGAGCCATAGTAGAGAGACTAGAGAAGAGCCCCAAGCATCCCTGCTTTCCTGCTTCCCAGGATGGGTGAGGACCAACTGAGGAAGGAGCCCTTTCCTCTCTAGGTTAGGTTATTGTATTGGCCTGCATTTTCTTGTCTGAAAAATAAGGGTTTGAAATGTTTGATATTCATGGCCCTCCTTGAATCAAAATTTCCTATTTCAATAAAGAATTACCTGCCTAGTACAATACTTTTTCAGAGTAGTTCTGAAAAGTTTGAATAGAGGAATCTTGAAAATTGAAGGGTAAGAGGGCTGGTTTCCTTCTGCTTCAGGCAGTGTTTCTAACCTTTTCCACACCATGGTGCACACAGGTGATGATGACACATATGAATGAAACACAAGTAAAGGGAATGGGACACACCTCCCTTGAGGACTGAACAGATCAGTATCTTGGCACATCAGCAGCCCATTTGAGGCCCACAGCTGTGCCACTGGACCCCAGTTAGAAAGTATGGAATGAAAGCGTGATGGGATGGGAAAGCAATCCTGAGAAGATTGAGAGTGTTTTGAGTCTCCTATGAGACAGACCTAGAAAGAAATACCAGCCTCACCACTTAGCGTTTTGTGAACTTAGGTAGGTTATTAATCTCTCTGGTGCTCAGTTTCTTCATCTTTAAAAAAAAAGCATTGTAATTTGTGTCACAAAGCTATTGTGAGGAGAGAATGAGTGGCGTAAATAAGCCTGGTACATAGGAAGTGCTGAGTAAATGTTATTCTCTTTACTGTCTTCTCTCCCAAATAGAAGCATGGACAAACATTTTCCTGGACTCCTTTCAAGCTGTTGCTTTATTTTGACTGATGTCATTATTATTATTTTGAGCAATTACTTTTCTTGTGATTTTCTAAGAATCAAAATAAATAATCCAAAAGGGAGAAACTATTTTGACACGTACCCAAGATGCACAGCAATGATTAGAAATTTCAGGGTTTTCATTCCAATAAACTTTACATACTTACTTCCCACTGCACAGAGGTTTCAGTTGTGGAAGATTTATTTAAAACCTCCAAACGTTCAATGGCCTATGAAGTCATTGCTTCTGTGCATATAATCCATGGTTCATGTAGTATGAATAGGCCGAAAGTTTAATGACCAAGCTTTTTAGTAATATATTTTTTGCTTCTTAAATATGGAATAATTTTATTTTAATTTTTCTGAATTCATTATAAAATTTCTACATGTACATGTGGGCATGATTTAAGAATTTAAATATTACTGAGAGGATTAAAATGAAAAAAATATATACCTTGTATCATATTCCCCCAAACTTTTCAACTCACAACTAGTTTACTTGTCTGTTTTCATTAGTATTCTTACCAAATCGAACTTGGGTTTGCTCACCCACATGCAGCAAAACCTATCTACTGATACAGGGTTTTAGTGAAGGGAAGCACAGCATTTATTTGTGGGGTGCCAAGCAGGGAGAATGGGCAGCTCATGTTCAAAAGACCCAAACTCTCAAATGGCTTTCAGGGAAGAGCTTTTAAGGCAACATTTGGGGCAGGCGTTGCAGCTCGTGGACTTTCTTCTGATTGGTTGGTGCTGATGTAGCAGGGTGAAATCTTAATCATCAACCTTCTGATTGCAGCCAGTCTGGGTGCTTGTGGTCAGCATATAGTCACCATTCTCTACCTGAGTGAGAGTCTTAGTTTCTGCAGAACACCTCATACGTCAGATTATTATGTATATTCCTTGAAGACAAACTAGGACTGTGTTTCATCACTGAACTATTGTTTAAGCTATCATTCTTTTCTTGCTTGACTGCTTTTTCTTTGTTTCTGCATTCCCTCACTTCCCTAATTAGTAACTCTTTGAGTCTGCTCTTCAGAACTCAAGTAAGGCCTAGGATACTAAAGCCTTTTATCTACAAACAAGAAACAGGGGACACTACCAAATGTAAAATATATAGCTAGTGGGAAGCTGCTACAGAGCACAGGGAGATCAGCTCAATGCTTTGTGAAGACTTAAAGGGGTGGGAAAGGGAGGGTGGAAAAGGGAGGGTGGAAAAGGGAGGGTGGGAGGGAGGCTCAAGAGAGAGGGGATAGAGGGATATATGTATTCATATAGTTGATTCACTTTGTTGTACAGCAGAAACTAGCACAATACTGTAAAGCAATTATACTCCAATAAAGATGAAAAAAAAAAGAAAAGAAAAGAAAAGAAACAGGGGACACAGGAGCTTTTGTACCTAAGAAGGCCCTGCAGGGTCCTGCTCAGTTTCAGTATTGATCTGTATATGTCTAAATAAATCACTTATATTATCATTTCTTAATGTCTCCATTTTAGTCATTTTTTTTGTCTGTCATAGCAGATAAGGCTTTGGCTTTCTTACATATACAGTTCCCCATTTTCATGCTTTAAACATAGTTTTGTCACAATTTTTTTTAAATCAAATCAAAGGTCTGATAAAAATACAATTAGTACAACACATAAATACCATTCACTGCCATTTCAAATTGTATATTAGGATTCATTTATTATATATTATTGTAATAAATTACTATTTTTATTTATGAATTTTCTATATGTTTATCATCAGTTATTCAGAAATGCTTCAACAAATTTTACTAAATTTATTTTTTAAAATTCAAATAATGTATGATTTCCTTCTACATGGAGGGCTCTCTTTGGGGGCCCTCTGTTTTCCTGGTCCTATATAACTGATTGCATTCCAGTCATCCTAAGCCTTCTCACTCCCCTGTTCCTGGGGGAGTCATCCCATTCCATGAGTCATACACATCCTTCTTTGTTTAGTTCTTTGTTTTTCTAAAGTACACCCTCTAATTACTAGAGGATGCTTCTAGCTGTTAAATCACTTCCTAAGAAGGAAGTCATTTTAATTCTATTGTTATATCTGATTGAAAGTGTGTCTGAGGATAGGTGATCAGGTTAGAAATCATATTTCTTTAGCAGTTTGAAAACATTTCTCAGTTAATTTTAGAGTTTATTATTGCTGTCAAAAGTCTGATTCCATTCTGACCCCTGATTGCCGAGAGGTAACTTGCTGTTTGTTCTCCATGGAAGTTTCTTAGGATCTTGCCTACATTCCCATTGACCTTGATGTGAGTATTTCTTCATCTATAGAGATAGGCATTCTGGCCCATAGTCTGCATTCTTTGCTTTTCTGACAACTTCTAATCATTTATTTTCTAATTGATTTCTCTCCATTGACCAAAAAAAGAAAGAACAAGTAAGGAAATTGATTTTTTTTCACACTATCACAACAGGAGGAGCACTCCAGATTTGAAGATTAGAGGGTCTCAGCAGGGTTTCTTTGCGTGGAGGAGTAGGCAAGTTTTAGGTGTGCTGTCTTACAAGTGGGATTGTTATTCTAATGTCTCAGTCAGCTGGACAGAAAATGTTTATCCCTGTGTCTAGCTAGTTTTAGCGAAACAAACTTCTAATTTCAGTTAAATATCTATTTGTTGAATAATAGATCACCTCTAATTTCCCATGCTAACTTTCCAAATTTGCTTTTTTGTTTAGCTACTGGGAGAAATTTTGGAACTTTTTAAAAAATGCACCTATTTTTTTAATTAAACAATCATAATTTTAACTTTCTATAAATTTTTCTTTATCTCCAGTTATACTTAAAAAAAAAATCACATCCTCTGCTAGTTTCAAGAGTCCATTATTTTCTTTTCTCTTTCTTATTTGGAATTTTCTCCAGCTTCTATTCCTTTGGGATTTCTCTCTCTCTCTCTCTCTCTCTCACTCTCTCTCTCTGCATATTTAGAGCATTCCTTCCTTCAGTGTATGTTCCTCCACATTTAGATATGAATTACTAATAGGCAGATTGAAGATTTTCTGGGTAAGGGAAATGGAAGTGGGTAAGAGTTGGCTTAGACTGTTGGGTTCCATGTTAGAGAAATGAGATGGCAAACACCCCTTCACCCCATTGTAGAACCTCCATATGTTATTATCTATATGTTTTATCCCTGGGTTTTCTCTTTTATTTTTTATAGACAGAAATCCTCCATCCTCTAGCTTTGGAGAGATACACCTTTTTCCTTGCATTTAGGAGTAGCAAAAGGAAGAACACTGGGGCTCTACAATTGAAAAAACAGACTCTCACTTTACCTCCCTACATTTTTGGCCCCACACCTCATATCCATTCTCCCCTATGCCCTGTGTGCATGATTCAAGAGCTTCCAGGATTTATTTCCCTAGAATATAAAGTTCTAGTCTCATGGGGGTGGAGGCATTGCAAGAGAAGGGAGAGGGGGAGAAAATAAACCCTTGTCACAGAAATATAGAAGACAGAAGGAGATATGAGGGAGTTCCCTGGCAGTCCAGCAGTTGAGAATCCACCTTCCAATGCAGGAGATGTGGTTTCGATCACTGGTCAGGGAACTAAGATCCCACATGCCATGGGGCAATTAAGTCCATGTGCTACAACTCTACAACTACTGAGCTTGTGTGCCATAACTAGAGAACCTGCATGCCACAACTATAGAGCCACGTGCTCTGGTACTTACACACCACAACTACAGAGCCCACTCGCTGTGAAACCCATGTGCCACAACTAGAGAGAAGCCCACGCACCACAACTGGAGAGAAGCCCATGTGCCACAACAAAGAGCCTGCACACAACAACAAAAGGTTCTGTGTGCTGCAACTGAGACCTGACACAGCCAAAAATAAACAATTTAAAAAAAAAAAAAAGGAGATATGAAAAATAACTGCTTTGCACACCAGTTTTAACAACCCTCTTATTCTTGTTCCTTTCTCCATTGACACTTTCCTAGGTGTCACAAGCTACAAGTCTTTCTTGGGATCCTGGTGGGGCTGTGCTGCATCCTCCTTGCTATATCCCTCTTCAGGTTCAGAGGCTGTTTTAACTCCGGCTCAGCTATGCCATGTAATACCTCCCCATCTACTTCCAAAATTTTAAAAGTTTGTAGAAATCCCTTGTCTACTCTTATCCCCTCTTTATTCTCTTTGTTATGTTGCTTTTTTAACTACTAAAAAAATGCCTTTAATTTTATTTTAATAGAGTTTTAGGAGAGAAAGAAAATAAATGTGTATAGCCATTCCATTGTGTTATAACTGATTTCAAATATGATTTTATCTACCTACTTTTGCTCTTCCATTCTTTTAGACACATTTAATAGTCTTTGAGTGACTACCATAATAGTAAAGTTATAAGAACAATATTAATAACTTTCATTCTTGAAATACTATGGCATTTTAGAGTTTCAAAAGCCCTTTAGCATTTAATTCTCAATATGGAATATATGTTTTTATCCTCATTTCACACAAGATAATTGAGGTTAATAGAGTTTAAATAATATGTCTATAGCCACACAGTTAGTTGTTAAAGGGCCCCAAACTGAAATCCAAAATTTTGGACCCTTACTCTGGTACTCTTTTTAGGATATTATAAACACATTTCTCTAACCACTTGTATGAGGTTTAATTATGAACAAGACCTAATTTTTCCCTTAAGGAGCTCTCAATCTAAGGAGAAGAAAATCAGATGATATTTTAATTTTAACATAAAAAAGAATGAAATAAGTATTTCAATCTTAATAGGCTGTGCTCCATATAGATAACATGTTTAGAGACTGAAAGAAAAGGAAGTCTTGTTCTAGTTCAAAAAGTCCAAGGAAGTGGGCATTTGAGCTCTGACCACAAAGGTCAGGTACGATTCCTACAAGCAGACAGAAGAAGGGATTTCCTGAATGGTAAAAAAAGAACGCACAAGTACTTGATGGGGGACAATCCTTAGTGTGTTACTGGACTAGGGGAGCTAGCTACCAGTTGCAGGATGAGTGGATAGAAGTGGGTTAGAAAGGTAATTTACAGCAAAATCATAGAGGTCCTGAATGTTTTGCTAAGGAATTCAGAACTGATTGATTTCTTTAAAAAAGGGAAAACAAAAAGTGACATAAAAATACAATTGCATTTTCTGTTTTCTTACCACTTCTTTTTGCCCAAATTATTTCACACTTTCTAGATATAAACTTGATCTTGAGAACTTACTAGAAAAAAAACTGGAGGTCTTTGTCACTAAAGTGGCCTCCTTGTGCTTAGAGCTATGGGAAATGTGAATAGGCTGGGAAATTATAAGGAAAATAGGCTCTAATAATTTCCCTCACAAGCACAGATTTCAGAGATAAGCAAACTGAGGCCCAGGGAGGTTATAAACTGTAATTCCTTTCATATTTATTATAATAATTCCCCTTCCGTTATAAAAATAATAATAACAGCTTATGTTTTTATAATACAGTGCAACCATTATGGATATGTTTCTGAAAAATACCTAGAAGGATGGTTCATATTACAAGAATTTGATACTATGAAAAATAAAAATTTAGTGGAAAGGAGATTAGGAGTAAAACCTATGAAAGACTTTATTTTTATGTTTACTAAAATAAAACAGTAATGACAGAACACTCAAAAGAGATAGCCCTAATGGTATTTTATGCATCTTAAATTAGGAATAATGGCTTGTGTGCAATTTTCGTTTATTAACTTTTCAAACTGTTCAGGGTTTTACTCTGCTGCAGTTTCTAGGCTAGCCTTGTTATTTGTTTTTGTGGACATTATGCAGAGCAGGAGACATTTTTTTCTGTTTTTTTTTTCCACATAAATATGTATTCTGATTTTTTTAAATTGAAGCACAGTTGACAAACAATATAAGGAAAATATAATATTGTTTGTCAACTGTATCTCTGTATCTCAGTTTCAGGTGAACAACATAGTGATTCAACACATATACATTAGGAACTGATCACCATGCTAAGTCTAGTAACTGTCTGTCATCATACAAACGTATTGCAATATTACTGACTATATTCCCTATGCTGTATATTTTATCCCCATGACATTTCTTTTACACGGGAAGTTTGTACATCTTAATCCCCTCCACCTATTTTGCCCAAACCTCCACTTCCCTCTCCTCTAATGACCACCAGTTGGATCTCTGTATCTATGGACCTGTTTCTGTTCTGTTGTTTTATTTTCTTTTTTGAGATTCCACGTATAAGTGTAATCAATTAGTATTTGTCTTTCTCTGTCTGACTTATTGCACTCAGTATCGTGTCCTCTAGGTCCATTCATGTTGTTGCAAATGTACAGATTTCATTCTTTTTCATGGCTGAGTAATATTCAATTGTATGTATATACTACCTCTTTTTTTGTCCATTCATGTATCAATGGACACTTAGGTTTCTTCCATATCTTAGCTATTGTAATACACTGCAATGAACAAAGGGGTGCATATAACTTTTTGAAGTAGTGTTTTCATGTTCTTGGGGTAAATACCCAGAAGAGGAGTTGCTGTATCAAATGATAGTTCTATTTTTAATTTTTTGAGCAACTCCATACTGTTTTCCATAGTGGCTCTGCCGATTTGCATTCCTACTAACAGTGCGTGGGGGTTCCCTTTTCTCCATGTCCTCACCAATAGTAGTTACTTTCTGTCTTATTTTTGTAATCACCATTTTGCCTGATGTGAGGTGGTATCTCATTATGGTTTTGATTTGTATTTCCCTGATGATTAGTGATATTCAGCATATTTTCATGTATCCATTGACTATATGTCTTTCTTAGAAAAATTTCTATTAATGTCCCCTACCCAATATTAATTGAATTATTTGTACTTATGATAATGAGTTGTATAAGTTTTTTTTAATATTTTGGATTTTAACCCATTATTGGACATATGATTTGCCAGTACATTCTCCCATCCAGTAGATTGCCTTTTCATTTTTTTGATGGCCTCCTTTGCTGTGCAAAAGCTTTTCAGTTTATTGCAGTCCATTTGTTTATTTTTGCATTTGTTGCCCTTACCTAAGGAGACAGATCTAAAAATGTATTGCTAAGATAAATAGCAAAGAACATGCTGTCCAAGTTTTCTTCTAGGGATTTTATGGTTTCAAATTTTACATTTATGTTTTTAATATATTTTGAGTTTATTTTTGTATGTGGTGTAAGAAAGTGGTCCAGCTTCATTCTTTTTTTTTTTTTTTTTTTTTTTTTTTTTTTTTTTTTTTTAGCTTCATTCTTTTGAATATAGCTGTTCCAGTTTTCCCAAAATGATTTGTTGAAGAGACTGTCTCTTCCCCACTACATATTTTTGGTTCCTTTATAGTAAATTAACTGGCTGTATAAGTGTAATTTTATTTTTGATCTCTCTGTTCTATTACATTGATCTCTGCATGGATTTTTATGTCAGTACCATATGTTTTTGATTAAAATAGATTTGTCATATAGTTTGAAATCAGGGAGTATGATTCTTCCAACTTTGTTCTTTGTTTTCTTCTTAAGATCACTTTAGCTATTTCTGGTCTTCTGTGGTTCATAAAAATTTTAGAATTGTTTTTTCCAATCCTATCAAAAATGCCATGGGCATTGTGATAGAGACTGCATTGAACCTATAGATTGCTTTTGGCATTGTGGTGATTTTAACAATATTTTTTCTTCCAACCCATGAACACAGTGTATCTTTCCATGTTACCTGTGGGTTTGCCGTATATTGTCTTTATTATATTGAGATATATTCTCTCAACACCCATTTTGTTCAGAGTTTTAATTATAAATGGGTGTCTAATTTTGTCAAATGCTTTTTCTGCATCTATTAATATGATCATATGATTTTTTAATCTTTTTTTTTTCATGTGGTGTATAATATTGATTTTAGGATGTTGAACCATCCTAGTACCCCTAGAATAAATGCCACTTGATTATGGTGTATGATACCTTTAATGTATTGTTGAATTCAGTATGCTATTATTTTATAAGGATTTTTGCACCTATATTCATCTGGCACATTGACCTGTCATTTTTTTTTTTATTCTTGTCTGGTTTTGGTATCAGGATAATACTGGCCTTGTAGAATGAGTTTGAAATCATTCCCCTTCAATTTTTTGGAGTAGTTTGAAAAGGATAGGTGTTAACTCTTCTTTAAATGTTTAGAATTCCCCTGTGAAGATGTCCAGTCTTGGAATTTTGTTTGTTGGGATTTCTTTTATTACTGATTCAAACTCAGTTATGTTCAGATTTTCCATTTCATCCTGATTCAGTCTTGGAAAATTCTGTATTTCTAGAAATTTGTCCATATCTTCTAGATTGTCCATTTGTAAGTGTATAACTGCTTTCAGTATGATCTTATAATCTTTTGTATTTCTGTGGTGTTGGTTGTAATGCCTTCTCTTTCATTTCTGATCTTATTTATTTGGGGCCTATCTTCTTCTTGATGAGTCTGGCTAAAAGTTTATCTTTTTTTTTTTTATTTGCTAAAAAACAGCTCTTATTTTCATTGATCTTTTCTATTGTTTCTTCAGTCTCTATTTTATTTATTTCTGCTCTGACCTTTCTTCTTTCCTTCCTTCTACTAACTGTGGGATTTATTCTTCTTTTCCTAGTTCTTTTAGGTGTAAGGTTAAATTGTTTATTCGAGATTTTTCTTGTTTCCTCAGATAGGCCTGTAAAGCTAAAAAATTCCCTCTTAGAACTGCTTTTGCTATGTCCCACAGATTTTGGAACGAAGTGTTCCCACTTTCATTTGTCTCTATGTTATCTGATACAAGTATTTCCACCTAAGCTTTCTGTTTGTTTATATTTGAGTGGAACATCTTTTTTCCATCCCTTTACTCTAAGTCTGTGTGTGTCTTTAAATCTAAAGTGAGTCTCTTGTAGCTAACATATATATGAGTCTTGTTGTGTTATCCATTCAGCCACTCTGTCTTGATTGAAGTATTTAATCCATTTACATTTAAAGTAATTAGTAATAGGTATGTACTTGTTGCCATTTTGCTCATTGTTTTTCGGTTGTTTTTGTAGATCTTATCTGTTCCTTTATTCTTCTCTTGTTCTGTTTCTTTTAGTATAATGACTTTCTTTAGTATTATATTTGTATTCCTTTCTCTTTAATTTTTGTATATCTGTTATAGGTTTTTGGCTGGTGGCTACCATAAAGTTCAGATATAACAACATATATAGAGCAGTCTATTTTATGTTGATGGTTACTTAAGTTCAAGTGCATTCTAAAAGTGTTATATTTTTACTCTTCTCTCCAAAAATGTTGTTGTTAATGTCATATTTTACATTTTTAATTTTTTGTGTGCTTTTAAGTAATTATTTTATTTATTTATTATTTTATATTGGAATATAGTTGATTAACAATGTGTTAGTTTCAGGTGTACAGCAAAGTGATTCAGTTATGCATATACATGTATCTATTCTTTTTCAATTTCTTTTCCCATTTAGGTTATTATAAAATATCTATTTTAAATATAGAAGTATGTATATGTCAGTCCCAAACTCCCAATCTGTCCCTTAGTAAAATAAGACATAGCTTATTTACTAATTTTGTCTTTTAAACTTCACACTAGCTTTATAGGTTCTTGATCTACTACTTTACTATGTTTGCCTTTACCAAAAAGATTTTTTCTTTCATGATAGTCTCATTTCTAATTATGGCCTTTTCTTTTTTGTTTAAAGAAGTCCCTTTAATATTTCTTACAAGGCCAATTTAATGATGATGAACTCTCTTAGCTTTGGTTTGTCAGAAAAACTCTTTATTTCTCCTTCAATTCTGAAAGATAACCCTGCCAGGGCATATTCTTCGTATGAGATTTTTTTTTTCTTTCGGTACTTTTAACATATCAGACCATTCCCTTCTTGCCTGTAAAGTTTCTGTTGAAAAGTCAGCTGATAGTCTTGTGTAGGTTCCATTGTATGTAATAAGTTGTTTTTCTTTGGCTGCTTTTAAGATTCTCTTTTTATCTTTATGTTTTGATATTTTAATTATAACGTGTCTTGTGATTCTGTTTTCATGTTTCCTTTCTGCACTTGGATGTCTGTTTCCTTCTCCAGGTCAGAGAAGTTTTCAGCCATTATTTCTTCAAATACATTTTTCTGTCTTTTCTCTCTCTCTTATCCTTCTGAGACCCCTATAACATTAATATTAGTATGCTTGATATTGTCCCAAAGGTCCCTTAACTTATCCTCATTTTTAAGAAGTTTTCTCTTTTTGCTATTCTGATTGGGTGATTTCGACTACCATGTCTTTCAGATTGCTGATCCATTCTTCTGCATTATCTAATCAGCTACTGATTCCCTCTAGCATATGTTTTCAATTATTGTATTCTTCAGCTCTGATTTTTTTTTTATGTTTTCTTTCTCTCTGTTGAAGTTCTCACTGTGTTCATCCATTCTATCCCAAGTTCAGCAAGCATTTTTATGACTATTATTTGAACTCTTTATCTGGTAAATTGTTTCCATCTATTTCACTTAGTTCTTTTTCTTGAGGTTTTGTCTTATTCTTTTGTTTGAAAGGTATAACTCTATGTCTGTATTAAATATATCAGCTACATCTCCCATTGTTGAAAGAGTGGCCTTATGTAGAAGGTATTCTGTGTGACCCTGTGGAACAATCCCCCCTAGTCACTAGAACCAGGTGATCCAGGTTTATCCCCTATGTGGACTGCATGTGCCCTTCTGTTGTAGTTCGATAGCAATTACTGAGAGTACACTGGTGAGTGAATTTGGCCTCTGGGCCAACTGGCTGGGATCTCAGTTGTGATGTTGTAAACATGCTAGTGGGTAGGACTGGTGCTTAGCCTGGCTGACTGACAGGTCCCACCATGACTGCTTTGGGTCTGCTAATGTATGCGGCTGTCATCTAGCATAACTAGCTGCAAGGCCCAGCTGTAACTATTTCAGGCATACCAGTATGCAGTGTTGGCCCCAGTTAGGGTGGATCCTTGAGTAGGGTAAGTTGGAGGCCACTTTGCAGGAGCAAAACAGGTCATTCAGGTTGGGTATGGCTGGTCCTCAGGGGAACACTGATGTGGGGTGCACAGTCTTAGCTAGGTTGATGGAGAGTGACAGAAATGGTGCCAGCCAGTGCCCAGCCAGCTAGGTGTTAGGAAAGTTAAAAGAAAAAAGGGGCATCTGCCAGATTTTTATCCCTAGAGAAAGTGCCACCAGATCCCTGCCCCTCCAGAATGTTCTCTAAAATTAATCAATTAATCTCCTTATCATGTGACCCAGGCACTTTTCAAGCTGCTGCCTCTGTGCTAGAACTTGGAGGAAGTTAGTTTGTGTGAGTGCAAATTCTTCAAGATTTAAAATTTTGGTTTTCCACAGCTTTCCTGGCTCTCCTGTATGAAAGCCTTACTGGCTTTCAAAGCCCAACATTATGGGGAATTGTCTTCCAAGTGTAGGTCCCCTGGGCTAGGGAGCCTAACATGGGGGGTCAGACCCCTTGCTCTTCAGGGGTATATCTTCTATTTTGGTTTCCCTCCCATTTGTGGATCACTGCGCCAGAGGTATGAGTTCTAACTATACCATGTCTCCGTTGTTTTTTTCCTATCTTAATGTGTCCTTTTCTTTATATCCTTAGTTGTAGTAAATCTGTTCTGCTTATCTTCAGGTTGTTCTCAAAGATAGTTGTTCTCAAAGACAGTTGTTCTATATGTAGTTATAGTTTTTGTAGGTCCATAGGAGGAGGTAAGCTCAAATTATTCCTACTCTTCCGCCTTGACCAGGGCTTCTGTCTTTCTGTTTTCATGACTAAAATGTTTGAATATCTCTTCTTACAATTGTTCCAAAATATCTAGGAACTATGAACACATAAGATGAACAAAGTTCTGAGTGATTGGTAAGTAGCCAGGCACACTTCAGCAAACAAATGTTATGTTCTGAGCTTAGCTACTGAGAAGTTCAACTCAAAATTTATGTTCCTAGCCTTTCTTTCCTTGGTCTTATCAAGACTTCCTTGTTCACATATGCTCCTGCATCCTTTATCTCTCCAAAGACTTTATTACAAAATACACCCCCATACACACACAACACCCCTACTCTTACCCTATTTTGCCTCCCTTGATATTTCCCATCATTATTTCACTGTCTTCTCATTACCTTTAAGGGTAGGCTCTCTACATTCGCAAGTTGAACTGAAACACTTGTGGTTCCATGCAAAAGAACATTTTTCAGAGAAGATCTTCATGGAGTAAAATCTTCATTGTTACTGGAAATAATATTTCAACCTCAACTCTCCAACCCTAGCAACTTAAACACTTCTGGAGCACTAGGGGAAGACCCTGTTGCTTCAAAAAGTGTCCAGTCCACCTCTTTCAGCAGACTGAGATCAGCTGTGAAGGGCAAATGCTCTTATTTTAATCTCCATAGATGAGAAGTTCATCCAGCTTATTGAGGATGGAGGCACAAAGCTTAGTGCAGAAAACAGACTCAGGGTCAGAGGAAAATGGGCATAGAGTTCTTCTCAGTAGAGGTGGCCTTTAGCCTAGTTGCCTCAGGAACCAGGCTACATCATTAACCCAGGCAAAATTAGATCCAGATCTTCAGAGCCTCTGTGGGAAATAGCACATTGTAGGCCCTCAGTAAATATGTCCTCAGGAGACAACAGGGCACCTGCTTTTGATTGATTCTGATGAAAGAATAAGCACCCAGAAATGGCATTATCTACTAGGGCATTAGCTGAAAAATATAAACCCTGGGAATTTTGAGTGGAGAAAAGTTAATATACAGTCCAGGAGCATTCGCCTCCCTACTTAACATAACCCCCACATATACAGAAAAAATAATTTGGACACAAGTAGTTCATTAGTGCTAAGATTTTTTGAAGCTCTTTCAAATATGTTGTATCACTGAACCAAACTACAGGTCTATGAGTAAGATAGCACAAATATTATTGTTCCCTTTCTGTAAATGGAGAAACTGGGGCTCAAAGAAGGAATGAGACACATACACACACTTATGCACAGTGCTAACAAACACTCACACACACATGCACACAATAATCCCATTATTCTGTCATCTCAATAGTGGGATACAGACATAGCACAAGATGTTGGGCTGTTGTTCAGAGTAAGCAACAGATTAATATCCAATCATCTTGAGTCACCTCCACAGAGTGACACAGAGGGTCAATCAAAGTACAAGCAAGGATCTTGAGAAATTAGCAAGAATTGTCTCCCTATACTAGCTTCCCTTTAAATTTTTAATTTGTATTTTAATTGAAGTGTAGTTTACGTAGAGCTTAAATTCATAGTCCAGCTATTTTTGACTAATGCATGTGCCCATGTAACCGCCAGTCCTACCAAGATACAGGACGTTTCCCTCACACCAGAAATTTCTCTTGTGATCTTTCGCAGTTAACACACCCATCTCCAGTGGTTTTCTTTTAATGACTCTGTAATACTAAGAAGCCAAGATAACAATTTCCATTATTATTTATAGTACATAGACGACCCCAGAAAATGCATCATTAGTCTCTAAAAGTAACCTGTAAGCTCCACCTCTATCTTTCTCTCTTAGAAAAATTTCTCACAACACACTTACTCTAAATATATTAGGATTTCCTTTCCATAATTGTTTTTCTACCCATCTAAGTAAAATACCTGGATAGAAAGTATATTACAGATTTATATAGGAAAGACAGCCACTCTACATGTCTATTGAATAAACATGATGTTTCTTTATATATAGAGATATCACGGTAACATTGGATCTCACTTTGTAATTAGATGATGCACTAAATGCTGTGTTTCTTTGCCACTTCTGGCTTCACTATACTTTTTTTAAATTATTATTAATTTAAAATATTATTATTATAAGGAGTTAATCCTTCATTGCTCTGTTTTATGTTCTCAATGACATTTATTAGAAATCTTCTAGCAGAAAGAGTAGATTAAAGTATTCTATACTTGAAGAATGACCACCACTTTGAAAAGGGTTTTCTTCCTAGGAAAGAACTACTTAAGGATTAGAATTGATGAGTTTATTCCTTTTTTTAAATATGTAAGTTTCAGGTACACAGTATTATAATTATTTATATATATATATATATATATATATATAAAAAGAGTGATCACCTCCACAAGTCTACTTATCACCCACCACCATACAGTTTACCCATTTTGCCTACCCCGCCAATTCCCATCCCCCCTAGTAGCCACTAATCTCTTCACTGCATCTATGGGTTTGTTTTTATTTTATTTTGTTTTTTCATTTTTAAGTTTCCACATATTAATGAAATTACATGACATTTTATCTTTCTTCTTCTCCCTTATTTCAGTTGGCATTATACCCTTAAGATCTATTCATGTTGTCACAAATAGCAAGGTCACAATTTTTTTGTATAGCTGAATAGTATTCATGGATATATATATATAGCTCACATATTTTTATCCATTCATCCATTGATGCGAATAGGTTTTTTTCCACATCTTGGTTATTGTAGATAATGCTGTATCTGCTAATTTTTGCTTTTGTTTCCATTGCCTTTGGAGTCAGATTCACAAAAACATTGCTGAGACCAATGCCAATAAGGATATTGTTTATGTTCTCTTCTAGGAGTTTTATGGTTCAGCTCTTACATTCAAGTCTTTAATCCATTTTGAGTTATCTTTTTGTGGTGTAAGATAATGCTCTAGTTTCATTCTTTTGCAGGTGGCTGTCTAGGTTTCCCAGAACCATTTATTGAAGAGACTGTCCTTTCTCCATTGTGTATTATTTGAAATGCACATATTTTGCTGTATATTTTTTCATAGATTAATTTTCCGTATAGGTGTGGGTTTATTTCTGTGCCTTGAGTTCTGTTCCATTAATCCATATGTATGTTTTTGTGCCAACACCATACTGTTTTGATTACTACAGCTTTGTTGTGTAGTTTGAAATTAGAACGTGTGATACATCTAGACTTGTTCTTCTTTCTCAATATTGCTTTGGCTATTCAGGGTCTTTTATGGTTCCATACAAATTTTAGAATTATTTGTTCTAGTTCTGTGAAATATGCAGTATCATTTAAATAGGGATTGCATTGAATCTTAAGTTCCTTTGGGTGAATATTTGTAATAGTTTACAATATTAATTCTTCCAATCCATGAGAACAAAATAATTTTCCATTTTTTTGGTGTCTTCAATTTCTTTCAAAAGTGTCTATAGATTTCAGTGTACATATTTTTCACCTCCCTGGTTAAATTTATTCCTAGGTATTTTATTAATTTTGATGTAATTGTAAATGGGATTGTTTTCTTAAAATCCCTTTCTGATAGTTTGTTATTAGTGTATAGAAATGCCTCAGATTTCTGTATATTAATTTCTATCCTAAAACTTTACTGAATTCATTTCTTATTTTTAATAATTTTAGGGTAGAGTCTTTAGGGATTTTTATGTGTAATATCGTGTCATCTGCAAATAGTAGCAGTTTTACTTGTTCTTTACCATAGTGTTACCTTTTCTTTCTTTTTATGCCTAACAACCGAGGCTAGGACTTCCAATAATATGTTGAATGAAAGTGATAAGAGTGGGCATCCTTGTCTTGTTCCTGATCTTGGAGGAAAAGATTTTAGCTTTTTGTAATCGAGTATAAAGTTAACTATTGCTATATCATATATATATATGTATATATATGTATGGCTTTTATTATGAGATATATTCCCTCTATACCCACTTGATTGAGAGTTTTTTAAATTGAAATATAGTTGATTTACAATATTAAATTCGTTTCAGATGTACAATGTAGTGATTCAATATTTTTATAGATTATCATAGATTTCTGGGTTATATGCCATTTAAAATTATTATAAAATATTGGCTATATTCCCTGTGCTGTAAAATATATCCTTGTAACTTATTTATTTTAAACATAGTAGTTTGTACCTCTTAATCTCCTACCCCAACATTATCCCTCCCTCTTCCCTCTCTCCTGCTAACTACTAGTTTATTCTCTATATCCATATATCTGTTTCTGTTTTGTTCTACTCATTTATTTCATTTTTTAATTCTACATATAAGTGATAATATACAATAATTGTCTTTCTCTGTCTGACATATTTCACTAAGCATAATACCCTCCAATTCCATCCATATTGTTGCAAATGGCAAAATTTCATACTTCTATATAGTTGTGTAATATACCATTGTGTGTGTGTGTGTGTGTGTGTGTGTGTGTGTGTGTATATATATATAAATGTAATCTATTGATGGACACTTACCTTGCTTGTGTATCTTGGATGTTGTAAATAATGCTGCAATGAATATTAGGGTGCATGTATCTTTTCAAATTAGTGTTTTCATTTTCTTCAGATATATCCCCAGGAGTAGAATTGCTGGATCATATGATATTTATATTTTTAGTTTTTTTGAGGAGCCTCTGTACTGTTTTCCACAGTAGCTGCACCAACCTATATTCCCATCAACAAGGTACTGGGGTTCCCTTTTCTCCACATCCTTGCCAACATCTGTTTTTTGTGGTCTTTTTTGATGATAGCCTTTCTGATAGGTATAGGATGATATCTCATTGTGGTTTTGACTTTCATTTCTCTGATGGTTAGGGATGTTGAGCATTTTTTTATGTGCCTGATGGCCATCTTTACGTCTTCTTTGAAAAAATATCCATTCAGGTCTTCTGCCCAAATTTTAATCAGATTGTATGTTTTATTGATGTTGACTTGTATGAGCTGTTTATGTATTCTGGCTGTTAATTACTTATTGGTCATATCATTTGCAAATATTTTCTCCTATTCATTAGGTTGTCTTTTTGTTTTGTCAATGGTTTCCTTTGCTGTGTGAAAGCTTTTAAGTTTAATCAGGCCCCATTTGTTTGTTTTTGCTTTTATTTCTTTTGTCTAAGGAGATGGGTTTTTAAAAAAATGCTGATACAGTTTATGTCAAAGATTCTGCCTATCTTTTCTCCTAGTAGTTTTATGGTTTCTGGTTCCATGTTTAGGTCTTTAATATTACATTTTGAGTTTATTTTTGTATATAGTGTGAGAAAATATTCTAATTTCAATTTTTACATGCAGCTGGCCATATACCATTTATTGAAGAGAGTGTATTTTCCCTATTGTATATACTTGCATCATTTGTTGTAGAATAATTGACCATAAGTATATGGATTTATTTCTGGGCTCTCTATTCTGTTTCATTGATCTATGTGTCTGTTTTTGTGCCATTATCACATTGTTTGAATACTGTAGCTTTGTAGAATAGACTGAAATCTATAAGGGTGATGTCTCCAGCTTTATTCTTTTTTCTCAAGATTATTTTGGCAATTCAAGATCTTTTGTGGTTTCATATGAATTTTAGGATTATTTGTTCTAGTTCTTTGAAAAATGTCATGAATATTTTGATAGGGATTGCATTAAATCTATAGATTGCTTTGGATAGTATGGCCATTTTAACAATATTATTTCTCCCACTCCTAGAACATGAGATACTTTTCTATTTTTTGAATCATCTTCAATTTTCTTCATCAATTTTTAATATTTTCAGAGTATAGGGTTTTCACCTCCTTGATTAAGTTTATTCCTAGGTATTTTAATTATTTCTGATGTGAATTTAAACAGGTTTTTTTTTTCACATTCTCTTTCTAACATTTTATTAGTGTATAGAAACCCACCAGGTTTCTGTATATTAATCTTGTATCCTGCAGTATTGCCAGATTCACTTATTAATTCTAACAGTTTTGGGGTGGAGACTTTAGGATTATCTATATAAAGTATCATGTCATCTGTAAATAGTGACAATTTTACCTCTTCCCTTCTAATTTGGATAACATTTATATCTTTTTCTTGTCTGATTTCCGTGACTAAGACTGCTAATGCTATGCTAAATAGAAGCAGAGAGAATGGGGATCCTTGTCTTGTTCCTGAATTTAGCAGGAAGACTTTTGACTTTTCTCTGTTGAGTATGCTATTAGCTGTAGGTTTGTTATTATGTTGAGATGTAATAATACCCAGTTTGATGAGAGTTTTTATCATGAATGGATGTAGAATTTTTTCAAATGTTTTTTCTCCACCTATTGAGATGAAAATGTGATTTTTATCCTTCTTTTGTTAATGTGGTATATCACATTGATCAGTTTGTGAATATTGAGTCAAACTTGTGACCTTGGAATAAATCCAACTTGATCATGGTATATGATCCTTTTTATATATTGTTGGATGTGGTTTGCTAATAATTTGTTAAGGATTTGTGCATCTATATACATCGAAGATACTATAATTTTCTTTCTTTTTTTTCTTCATGTCTTTGTCTTGTTTTGGTATCAGGGTATCAGGGTTTTGGCCTCACAAAATGAATTTGGGATTGTTTACGCCTCTTCATTTTTTCAGAATAGTTTGAAAAGGATGGGTATTAATTCCTCTTTATATATTTGGTAGAATTCCCCAGTAAAATTGTTCAGTCCTGGACTTTTGTTTTTAGGAACTTTTTATTATTAGTGATCAGTCTGTTCAAATTGTCTGTTTCTTCTTGATTCAGTGTTGGCAGATTGAATATTTCTAGAAATTTGTCCATTTCTTCTAGGTTGTCAAATTTGTTGGCATACAGTTGTTTGTAGTATTCTCATGATTTTTTATACCTCTGTGGTATTGATTGCTATTTCTTCTCTTTCATTTATTATTTTGTTTATTTGGATTCTCTCTGTTTTCTTCTTGGTGAGCCTGGCTAAAGATTTATCAATTTTGTTTATCTTTTCAAAAAAAAAAAAAAAGAAAATGCTCTTGGTTCATTGATCTCTTCTATTGTTTTTTATTTCTATTTTCTTTATTTTCCTGCTGATAGTTAATATTTCCTCCCATTTGCTGACCGTGGGTTTAGTTTGTCCTTCTTTTTCTAATTCTTCCATGTGGTAGGTTATGTTATTTATTTGAGATTTTTCTTGTTTCTTGAGGAAGGACTGTATTGCTATAAACTTCACTCTTAGACCTGCTTTTACTGCATCCCATAGATTTTGGAAAGTTGCATTTTCATTTTCATTTGTCTTGAGGTAATTTCTGATTTCCTCTTTGATTTCATCATTGACCCATTGGTTTTTGGTTGCCATGTGTCTAATCTTTTCTCATTTTTCTTTCTGTACTTGATTTCTAGTTTCATACTGTGTGGTTGGGGAAAAAATGCTTGATATAATTTTAATCTCTTAAATTTGTTGAGGCTTACTGTGTAGCCTAGTATGTGATTTATCCTGGAGAACATTCCATGTGCACATGAAAATAATGTGTATTCTGCTGATTTTGAATGTGATATCCTGTGGATATCTATTAAGTCCAACTGGCCTTTTGTGTCATTTAAGACAATTAAGACTGTTGCCTTATTGATTTTTCTGTCTGGATGACCTGTCCATTGATGTCAGTGGGGTGTTACAGTCCCCTACTATTATTGTATTATTGACAATTTCTCCCCTTATGTCTGTTAGTACTTGTTTTATATGTGTAGGTGCTCTTTTATTGGAATCATTTAGGTTAATGTGTGTAATGTCCTCTTCTTTTATTGATCCCTTTATCATTATACAATGCCCTTGTCTTTTGTTATAGCCTTTTTTCAAGTCTATTTTGTGTGATATGAGTATTGCTACCCCCATTTTCTCATCATTTCTGTATGCATGAAATATATTTTTCCATCCCCTCCACTTTCAGTCTGTGTGTGTCTTTTGCTCTGAAATGAGTTTCATGTAGGCAGCATATTGAAGGGCCTTGTTGTTGTTGTTGTTGTTGTTTTTAATCCAATCAGCCACTCAATTTCTTTTGACCAGAGCATTTAGTCTATTAACATTTAAACTACTTATTGATAGGTTTGTACTTATTGCCATTTTATTACTTGTTTTCTAGTTGTTTTTGTCATTCTTCTCTGTTCACATCTTCTTTTTGTTTCCACCATTGTAGTTTGGTGTTTTTCTTTTGTAGTATGCTTGAGTTTCTCTCTTTTCACTTTTTGTGTATCTCTTATATTTTTTTATTGGTGGTTACTATGTGGTTCATATATTTTGACCCATAGTTATATCTACTTATTCTAAACTGGTAGTAGTTTAAGTTTAAAGACATTCTAAAAGATCTACATTTTTCACTCCTCTCCCCACATTTTGTGTTTTTTATGTCTTTTGTTACTTCTTCATGTGTATCCTTTAACTGCTTACTGTAGTTATAGCTGCCTTACATTTTTGTCTTTTAATCTACATACTGACAGCTTTAAATAATCTTCAATCCTAACTCTATATCTGCCTTTCCTAGTGGTATTTTTCCTTTCCTATATATTCTTACTTCTTTTCCATTTAGGGAAGACCCTTCAACAGTTCCTTCATTGCAGGTTTATTATAGGTTAACTCTATTTTTTTGCTTTTCTGAGTAGTTATTTATCTCTCCTTCTATCCTAAATCATAGTCTTGCTGGATACTGTATCCTAGGTTGCAGTATTTTCCCTTTCAGTACTTTAAATATGGCATGCCATTCCCTTCTAGCCTGCAAAATTTCTGTGGAGAAATAATCTTATAGCCTTATGGAGATTCCCTTGTATATGACTCTTTGTCTTTTGCTGCTTTAAAAAAAATCTCTATCTTTAATTTTGCCATTTTAATTATGATCTGTCTTGGTGTGTGCCTCTTTGGGTTCATCTTTTGGGACCCTCTGTGCTTCCTGTACCTGAATATCTGTTTCTTCTCAGGTTCAGGAATTTTTCACCCATAATTTCATCAAATACATTTTCAAACCCTTTTTCTCTCTTCTTCTTCTTCTCAGGCCACTATGATGCAAATGTTAGTACATTTGATGTTGTCCAGATGTCCTTTAAAATTGCCCTCATTTTAAAATTTATTTTTATTTTTTATTGTTCTGATTTAGTGATTTTTTTATTATTTTATCTTCCAGATCACTTATGTGTTCTTCTGTGTCACCTAGTCTGACCTTAATTCCTTCTAGTGTAGTTTTCATTTCAGTTATTTTATTCCTCAGCTCTGACTTTTTTAAAAAATATTTAACATACTTGTTAAAATTTTCACTGTGTCCATCTATTCTCTTCCAAATTTCAGTTAGCATTTGTATTCTAATCCTTTGAATTTTTTATCAGTTAAATTATATATCTCTATTCCATTGGTTGTTTTTTCAGGTTTTTTTTATTGTTCTTTTGTTTGAAACAAATACCTCTGTCTTTTCATTTTTTTTTTAACTTTCTCTTTCTCTGTGAAGTTAGGTGAAACTTTCCTATCCTGGTTCTAAAGAGGTGTCATTACGTGGGAATATCCCTATTCAGTCTGCATGTGCCCAGTGGCTTTTGTGGGAAAGCTTGATCTGAAGTGAGTACAGGTCACTTCTTCCCCCAGTTTATGCTGGAAGCTATCACCTTGTTTGGAGGTGGAGTTCAGAGATGGTGGAGTAGAGCCAGATCCAGTTGTCAGCCATGGCTTCTCTTATGCTCAATGGCTATCACCACCCTATCAGTGGTGGGTTTGGGCCCCAAAATGCTTGAGCAGAAGCCCTTAGGTTCAGATCTGAGCTGGTTCCATTCCCTGGAAGTGTGCACTTGTTCCCTGCCTGGCAGTGGCACCTTTTCCATAAATGGGAGTACACTGAAGCAAGAGGGACCAGAGTGGGTGCCAATGTGGGCTGGGACATACACTGGGGTGGTTTCAACCACAATAGTCAGAGCTCTAGCCAGTTTCTCACCTGCCATGTCTATGAGTGCCAGCAATGGCTTCCCTCACCCTACAAAGATGCACTACCATTTCTGAGCCAGTTTTATCCCCCAAAGTGTGCACTCTCCCCAGTAACAGAAGCCTTCACCCTAGTGAGAATCTTCACTGGAGCTGAAGGGGCCAGAGCAGGTTCTTGGCATGGGCTATAGCACATGCTGTGATGATCCTGGCATGTCAGTCAGAGTTCCAGACAGCTCCTGGTCTGCTGCCTCCACAAACATCAGTAATGGCCACCCTCGCCCTGTTCAGATACAGAGCCAGGTTCAAGCCAGCTCTGTCTTCCCCAAGTTTGCCCTCTCTTTGGTGACAGTAGCCTTCACTCTAATGGGAAGCTCTGCCAGAGCTAGAGGGGCCAGGGCCATGTTTGGGCAGTTGTAGGAAACCAGCCAGAGCCCCAAGTAGTTTCAATATGCTTTTTCTGCCTTGTTCCCCAGATTAAGGAAGTGTGTGTGTGTGCGTGTGCACATGTGCGCGCTCTTCATGAGCAGAATCTCGGTTTCTTCCAGCCCTCCTATAAGTCCCATTGGTTTTCAAATCAGCTAAAGGTACTTGTCTTGCCACTGTTAAACCCCAGGGCTGGGGTGCCAAATATATGTTTTAAATTTCTCACTTCCAAGGGAGAATCTTCAAGCCTATGATACCCTACTCCTCTTCTGTGTTTCTTCCTAAGGGTGTGGGTCCCAAACTGATCTCTTCACCTTTCTTCCTACCTGACTCCATGTGCATCTTTCCTTATAGCCTTGGTTGTAGAAGAGTCTTTCTGCCAGTGTCCAGTTTGTTTTCAGTGAGTATTGCTCCACATGAGATATAGTTCTGATGTGTTTGTGAGGAGAGGTGGGCTCAGCATCTTCATACTCTGCCATTTTGTTTTCCTCCCCAAGTTTTTATCATAAATGGATGCTTAATTTTGTCAAATGCATTTTCTACATCTATTAAAATGATTACATGATTTTTATTCTTCATATTGTTAATATAATATATCACATGGATTGACTTGAGGATGGTAAACCATCCTTGCATTTCCTGGAATAAATTTCACTTGATTGTAGTATATGATCATTTTAATGTATTGTTGGTTTCAATTTGCTAAAATTGTCTTGAGGATTGTTGTGTCTATGTTCATCAGAGATAGTGTCCTGTAATTTTCTTTTCTTGTGGTGTTCTTATTTGGTTTTGATTTTAGAGTAATTCTGGCTTTATAAAATGTGTTTGGAAGGTTTCCCTTCTTACCAAATTTGGAAAAATTTTAAGTTGGATAGGTATTAAATATTTGAATATTTTGTAGAATTCACCAATGAAGCCATCTTGTCGTGTTTGTTAGGATTTTTTGTTACTAATTCAATTTCATTTGTATTGCTCAGTCTGTTTAGATTTTTGATTTCTTACCATTTTAGCCTTGGAAGATTGTATTTTTCTATAAATGTATCCATTTCTCCTGGGTTTTCCATTTTTGTGTGTGTGTAAATGTTCTCACTAGTTTCTTATGTTCTTTTGTATTTCTGTGATGTTAGTTATAACTCTTCTTCTTTCATTTCTGATTTTATTTATTTGAGCTTGCTCTCTTTTATACTTTGTCTATCTAAAGCCTCATCAGTTTCAAAGAACAACCTCTTAGTTTCATTGATCTTTTCCATTTTTTTAGTCTATACTTATTTATTTCTGCTCTGCTCTTTATTATCACCTTCCTTCTACTATCTTTTAGCTTTGTTTATTCTTCTTTTTCTGTTTCTTTTAAGTGTAAAGTTAGAGGGTTTATTTCAGATTTTTCTTTTTTAAGTGTGTGGTAGGCCTGTATTGTTATGAACTTCCCTCTCAGCATGTTGTTTAACATTCACAGTTTTGTGTTTTTTCTTGTGATTGAGTTCTAATCTCATACCATTTTTGTTGATGATGCTTGATATAATTTAATCTTCTTGAATTTATCAGACTTGTTTTGTGATCTGATATGTGATCTATCCTGGAGAATGCTCCATGTGCAGTTGATAGGTATATGTATTCTGTTGCTTTTGAATGGAATATTATGTGTATATCAGTTAAAACTATCTACTCAAATGCATCATTTTAGTCCAATGTTTCCTTATTGATTTTCTGTCTGTATAATCCATCCATTAATGTAAGTGGGGTGTTTTGAGTCCCCTATTATTATTGTAGTATTTTTAATTTCTCCCTTTATTCCATTAATATTTGTTTTATATATCAGTGCTCCTATGTCAGGTGCATATACATTTATAAATGTTATATCTTTTTTCTAGATTTTCCCCTCAGTCATTATACAATGCCCTTTTTTGTCTTTTATTGCAGTCTTTGTTTAAACTCTATTTTTGTCTGCTATGAGCATTGGTACTCCAGCTTTCTTTTTATTTCCTATTGCATAGAATATCCTTTTCCTCCCTTCACCTTAGTCTGTGGATGTTCTTACTTCTGAAGTGAGTATTTTGTAGCATATAAATGGGTCTTGATTTTGTATCCATTCAGCCACTGTATATGTTATGTTTGGCAAATTTAGTCCATTTACATTTAAAGCACTTATTGATAGGTGCATGCTTATTGCCATTTTGCTGATGTTTTCTGGCTGTTTTAGTTGCTCCTCTCTGTTCCTTTGTTCTTCTTCCTCTCTTCCCTTGTGTTCTGTTTGTTTTCTTTAGTGTTATGTTTAGATTCCTTTCTCATTTCTTTTGTGTATGCACTGTAAGATTTTTCATTGTGGTTACTGTGAGAGTCACATATAACATCGTATATAAATAGAAGTCTGTTTTTAGTTGGTAGCAACTTAAATTTGAACACATTCCAAAGCTTTATCTTTTTGCTATTCCCTACTTGCATTTTGTTCTTTTGATGACAAATTTTATATCTCTTTATTTTATGTACTTTTTAACTAATTATTATAATATTTAGCTAATTGTGTTACTTTTGTCTTTTAACCACACTGCTTGCTTTTTAAGTGATAGATTCCTTATCCTCCACTACCTTTATTACACATTTAACTTTTCCAGTGAGATTTTTACTTTTGTGTGTTTTATTATTATTAATTAGTGACATTTCTTTTTAGCTTAAAATATTTCCTTTATCATTTCTTGTAAGGCTAGTTTAGTGGTGGTAATCTCCTTTAACTTCAATCTCTTAATCTCTCTTTTAATTCTGAATGATAATCTTGCTAGGTAGAGAAATTTTGGTTGGAAGGTTTTTGTTTTGTTTTGTGTTTTGTTTTTGTTTTTGTTTTTCTTTCAGCACATGGAATCTGTCATGCCATTCCTTTTGAACTGTAAGTTTTCTGCTTAAAAATCTGTTGATAGCCTTTTGGGGTTTCCCTTATATGTAGCAAATTGTTTTTCTCTTGCTACTTTAGCATGCTCTCATTATCCTTAACTTTTACCATTTTAATTATACATATATACCTCAGAGATATTGGAGGTTTCATTCTAGACCACCTCATCAAAGTGAATATCTCAACAAAGTGAGTCACGTGAATTCCCATTAGACTCTAAGCTTGTAGCTTCATAATAGCTTTGGCTTATTTTACTGTCTTGTATGGGAAGTTTTTATATGCCTGAATATATTCACTGGATGGTGAATTGAATCATAGTAGATATTCAATAAACATTTGTGAAACTAATTAAAGAGGTTTCATTAAGTTAGTTGCCAACCTAGGGCATCAATCAGCATAATTTGCATGCTGTGGGAAGGGGAAAGGAGTAATAGGGATACAGAAGAGGTGAGAAGGTAGCACTAAATACCTGTCCCTAACTTTATAGAGGCGAGTCTGGTAAAGTGGGCTCTTTTCTTGTGAGGTTTTAACATATGATACAAATCAGAAATGACACCAATATTCTAAACACTATCAAAGTCTTGCTAAGTAGCAATCACCCTGCTAGGTATTTGAATTCATTCTAAGTCCCTGGTTAAATTGGAAATAATAATATGTGTGTGTTTGCTCATGTTTTATGATTTCATAAGTGTATATATATCCATGATCACAGATGGTAGTATTGTATAGTAGTTAACTCCACAGACTCAATATTTACTTGGATTTGAATTTTGGCTGTACCATTTATTTACTTGTAAACTTGGACAAGTCTATTAACCTCACTAGCACTCTGTTTCCTCAACCAAAAATGCAGATGTAATGTATCTTATAAGGCTATTGTAATTGTTAGTGGATTCTTATTACATATGCTTCATTTATTTATTTTTGATACACAGGAAACACTCAAAAATGTTAACAATGAATATAATGATTTTTTTTAATTTTACATACAAGCTTATGAAAGAAGAAGAGATTTTAGTTATTCCCTATTTTGTAGATAGAAAAAATTGTGATTGAGATCATTAAACTTCTAGTGCTTAAGTAATTTTCCAGAGGACCTGAGTACTTCATGAATGTAGAAATTTGATTCTGAATTTAGCCTCTTTTTTTCTGTAATATATTCCCTACTATCTAAAACAGGGTACCTCTGTTCTTTCTTTGGTTTCTTCTCTTTGTAGCATCAGTCCTGGCTTGCATTTATCAAAGGTAAGTTTGGGGGTAAGAAGGGATTTGTGCTCAAATGAAACTAACCATTCATCCCTACTGAGCAATTTTGAAGGGAAGCAATTTTCCTATTCTCTGCAAACCATTCCCAGTTACTATGAACAGTTGGTCCAAAAAAAAATGTTAGTCTCACTACTTTATTAAACATCTTTTGAAAGGATATCAAAAGAGCTCCATTTATAAAATGTTGTAAAGGTATAAAAACATTATCAACTACAAAGATAGATGGTTGAAATAAAACAGGAACTGATCCTTTTTGACAAAAATTCCTAGTCTGATGACCCTGTTTCTCTCTTAAATGTACCTTCTGAGAATTTGGCATTAATCAAACCACATTTTAAACAGACTGTTACATTAAGAAACGTGCATTTGTCCTCAGAGATAGTGCTGAATCTTTTTTACTCTTTATCAAAGTGCATTTTAATTGACTAGCAAATTAAGAAATACATCCCCTGCATATAATAAGAAAAAATGTTCACAAAAATAAATAAGAGATTCCTATCAAAAGGATATAGATTTATCTGCAGAGCTGCACAGTTCCACTCTAAGACTACATCTAGTTTAGTGTTGCTAGGATCAATTTTAGCAATAGTATGACACTGTAGAGAAGGCATGAGAATTTTATACACATGCAAACATATGTTTGTATGATATATGTATATATGATACAGAATATATATTGTATATATAATACATGCTATAACAATATTTTCTTCTCCCTTGACCAGGAATATTAGATTATGTGTGTATCCTGAAATGTGACATAATAGCTCATGTCTGTAAACAATCCTGTTAAGTCCCATTGATCTCATAAAGGAAAGAAAAGCATACTTTAGTCCTAGACTTTTAGTAAAAAGACCCAATGTTCAAACCATGGTAGGATGCCTTATATATTAAAAGGGAGAAATGGCAGAAATAAGAATGTGTGCTTCTTGCCCTTAAGAAACATAAATTCTATCATTATGTTGAATATGAAATAATAAAATTTTAAAATGGCATCAATAATTTATATTTTAAGGTACTTTGCCATTTTTCAAAGTATATTTATAACCATTGTTAAAAGCCTCTCTCACACCAACACCATTCAGTAGTATTCAATACTACTTTACTAGGATATGACTAATGGAGTAGATATTATTATTAGCTCCATTTTATATGTAAAAATTTTAAAGAGACGTTTCAGAGAGATTAGGTAACTTGCTCAAAGTGAGTTTCTAATGAAAATTACAATTTAGATTTGAATCCATTAGACAATGGGATTGTTAATCCCGCTGCTCTAGTTAGCAGGGAAAGTCTAGAAATCAAGAAAATCCATTTATCTTGTGAGTCTAAATGGCATAGTCATATTCTGACACTTTTCAAAATTAAATTACCACAGTATAGTGTTCATTTCTCTGCTATATAGCACTGAGTATAGAGTGACATGTAACATTTAGTTATCTATCTCTCTCCATGGAACCTGAGTTTCTGAGGGCAAGGACCAAGCAGTTTAGCACTGTGTTCCCATCACAGGGTCCTAGACAGTACTTTCAGGTTATCTTCCTAGTCTAAGAATGGAACCAAGGCAGAAGCTGATAGTTTCTCTACCTCTAGTGGGTAGTTTGCAATCTGCGCCCCCACAGCCATTAGACATTGTACTGACCTGAGCATCACACTCAGAATTTTAAGTTGGATACTCATTTTCAAAGTCGAGGACTCCTCTCTTTAAGTTTTCCTACTTTTCGGCAAGGATTAGGGAGCCCTTCTCTGCTGCCTTATCTCTTATTGAACCCTCTCCAAACTAAGTGTCCCTGTTCTTTTAATCCCTTCAAGAATGAACATCTCACCTTTCTCCATGTTGCCTTTGGAGTTATATAGCTTGTTATCCATCTGTAGGAACTAAGCTGGAAGTGCTTTGATTGCAGGCACTCTTTTTTTGAAGGTAAAATAATAATTTTGTTGTTATTATTCTTTTTAAAACATTTTTATTGAAGTATATTTAATTTACAGTATCGTGTTGGTTTCAGGTATACAGCAAAGGGATTAAGTTTTATATATATATTATATATATATATATATATAATATATATATATATACTCTTTTTTCAGATTCTTTTCCATTATAGGTTACTACAAAATATTGAATATAGTTCCTGGTGCTATACAGTAGGACCTTGTTGTTTATCTATTTTATATGTAGTAGTTTATACATGTTAATCCCAAACTCCTAATTTATCTCTTTCCCCCTCCCCACTTTCCCCTTTGGTAACTACAAGTTTGTTTTCTGTGTCTGTGAGTCTGTTTCTGTTTTGTATGTAAGTTCATATGTATCATTTTTTTATATTCCACATGTAAGTGATAGCATATAATATTTGTCTTTGTCTAATTTACTTCACTTATTATGATAACCTCTATGTCCATCCATGTTGCTGCAAATGACTGTTTAATTTTTTTATGGCTGAGTAATTTTCCATTGTATGAATGTGTGTGTGTATATATATAAATATATATATATATACACCATTATATACCATATATATGTGTATATATCCATATATATATACCACATCTTCTTTATTCATTCATCTGTCAATGGACATTTAGGTTGCTTCCATGTCTTGGCTATTGTAATTAGTGATGCTATGAGCATTGGGGTGCATGTATCTTTTCAAATTAGAGTTTTCTCCAGATATGTGCCCAGGAGTGTAACTGTAAGAGTGTATTGTAGTTCTATTTTTAGTTTTTTAAGGAACCTCCATACTGTTCTCCATAGTGGCTGCACTCATTTATAGTCCCACCAGCAGTGTAGGCAACAGTACACTTTTTAACATGCATTTCTAAGTAATGCGAATCTCACGGGTGTCATATAAAGAGGTAAATTCAGAGGTTGTACCCTATACCTTGTCCTTTAACCATTCAAAATGCAGCCCATTTCTGACCCATAGTCCACTGATATCTTCAACTTATCTCTAATATAGTTTTACTTTTCATCCGTGAGTTCCACACTTATCTGCCTAACTCTATTCAAAGATTTAAAATAGTTTGACTTTTTAATTAATTAACTTTATTTTTAGATCAATTTTTGGTTCATAGCTAAATTTAGTGGAATTTAGAGGATTCTCATATACTGTATGTCCCCACACATGTACAACCTCCTCCACTATCAACATCTACAGTGGTACTTTTGTTACAATCAATGAACTTACATTGACACAGAATTATCACCCAAAGTCCATTGTTTAAATGAGGGTTCATTCTTGGTGTTGTACATTCTATGGATTTGGAAATATTTATTATGACATATATTCACCATTGTAGTATTATACAGAATAGTTTCACTGTGCAAAAAATCCTCTGTGTTCTGGCTATTCATCCCTCCCTCTCCTCTCATTCCTGGCAACCACTAATCTTTTTACTGTCTTTATAGTTTTATCCTTCCTAGAATGTCATATAGTTGGAGTACAGTATGTAATCTTTTCAGATTGGCTTCTTTCACTTAATAATATGCATTTAATACTCTTCCCTGTCTAAAAGACTTGATAACTCATTTCTTTTTAACACTGAATAATATTCCATTTTTGAATGTATCACAGTCTATCCATTCACCTACTAAAGGCAAACTTGGTTACTTCCAACTTTTGGTAATTATAAAAAAAAGACAAAAAAATGTGATAGAAGCCTGACACTCTGCTGGGTACTTTTACATAAACAATCTTAATAATTCTCAGAACTACTTATGATGGTAAATGTTTGGAGAAGTTAGGGCTCAGAGAAGTTAGGTGACATTCACCAAGTTGGTGAATATGATTATCAGAACTCAAACTACATAGATTTCAACACAAAATCCACAATCCTATCACCCTGGAATGACACGCATACCACTCCTCCACACTCCCTTGCCCATGGCAGACATTGTTGGTTGACTACAGCTTACTTTATTGTGAAGCCTAATTCAGTGCAAGCTGCCAATATTAATCAATTATAGTTGGCATAACAAGGTAAAAGCTTGTTGACCCCCTTGCTATGAAAAGTTGTCATATATCTCCTTAGGGCATAAACATTCAACCTTTGACAACATTTTGACTGACACCAATGAGGTATAGATTTCATTATGATTAATATAATGCCCTAATTCAGGAATAAGTCATATATTTTTATGATCCTTATAATAACCTTATGATACAATATGATATAATAATTATATGATATAATAACCTTATGATACTTAATTCTGTTAAATTATTAAAATTTAGTCCTTGTGAACCTTATTCACTGCTACCTCCATGCTTAGCAACAGATATAGTGTTCTATCTTGTTCTAATTTGGCCTTTGTTTTATGTACAAATGTTTCCTACATATAAGGAGTTGAGCTTCTGTTACCTTTCAAGCCAAACAAAGTCTCTGTCATAGATAGGGCTGCAGACCAGCAGACAGAGCCTTAGAAAGAACACTGTCTAGGCAGTCTTGTGTTGGATACTTCACACTTTTCTATCTTGATTAAGTTGAGTTTCTAATTACACCAAGGCTATTTTGTATTTTCTGTTTTTAATATATGACTGCAAACATGTTATATAGTTTTGGCATCTTGATGTGTTGAAATTCCAGATATTTCTATTTGAGAACTACTCTTTTATGTGATGCATAGCAAATTGCCACAAATTTAGCAACTTAAAATAATACACATTTGTTATCTCATGATTTCTGTGGTTCAGGACACCAGACATGGTTCAGCTGTGTCCTCTGCTTAGGGTCCCATTGGATGAAATTAAGGTGTCAGCTGGCTTTATTGTTCTCTACAGATTGAACTAGGGAAACTGTCAGAAATTGCAAGTAAGTCACCTAACAGGAGAGAGTTAATATAATGCAACTCAATCAAGGGAATAACTTTCCACAACATTTGGGATAGTCTGTTGGTTAAAAGCAGTTAACAGGTCCCATTCACCCAAGGCAGGAGGATTGCACAAGGATATGAATAACAGCAGGAGGGGGTAATGAGGCCATCTTAGTCTGCCCACCACCAGAAACTAGTTCAATGTGGTAAAAAGGGAATTGGTGAGAGTTCAGAAGACCTGGGACTTCATTCTGACTCTCACACTAAATAGCATTTGGGATCTGGGACAACTTATTGTTGTAGGAATCTAGTTTCTTTATCTGCTGTTTCAGTGGTTTGTTAGATGATCCCCAAGAGTTCTACAAATGCTAAAATGCTGTAATAGGTAGCTCCATGAAAGATTTTTCAAAAGTAAGTGACTGAATTTCAGCTGGTTCCTCAACACAATGGATTTTACTAACATACTCACTTCAATAAAATGATTCAAGTGGTTTTAACAAAGCCGTAATACAATGGCTGTGCCTCCAAGATAATAACCACTGTCAGGAGTCTTCCTCTTCATTGATTCAATGTTAATTATGATTTAGTAAGGAATTTGTAACAGAGGAATGTCCCAGGTTGCTTCTCTTGGTGTCCACCCACACTAGGACAGTGGTAAAAGCATTGAGCACTTGGGACATTCATTGAAGAACTATTATTGAACTATATGAATCATCAAAGCAAGTTTTAATGACTGTCTTCACAGCTGTCTTCTATACAATCTCTGATGGGCTGCTCATGCAGCCCTAGACTCATCTTAGTGTCATCCCAATATTAATTACAGCCAGAGGAATATTGGGTGACACTGACATATTACTTAGAGGAATCTAGAATAAATCTTGGGAACAACATCATCCAGATACCTGGGGAAAACCAAGGTGTGTGTGCAGTCTCATGAGTGCCTACTAGGTTCTAGCCACCATTTTGAGAAGGAGAATTCTAAGAAAAACACATTATGCTCTCAGGATAACATGGTGTAGACAGGAAAATAAGTAAGTAAAGACAATAAGCAGCATAAAAGAATGTGATAAGTGCTAGGATAAAGGTAGGCAAAAATTGCCATAGAAGCAGAGAGGAGATGGGATGTGATCAAGCTGAGGGGAATTATAATGAAAGACATCCTGGCTAGGTAATGTGGAGCTAGATATTCAAGAAGAGAAAGAAGTCAGCTCACAATATAAGGGGTGTGTGTGTGTGTGTGTGTGTGTGTGTGTGCGCGCGCGTGTGTGTATCTCACGTATGGAACAAGCAAACATGAAAAAACTAAAGACCTAAGGAGTAACATGAGATGGACAAAGTTATGAAATAGCTTGAGGATTTTAATGGAAAATTATAACAATATGGCCAAAGTACAGAGTGCTCTGGGGAGTAAAAACCAGGCTTAAAGGGCCAGTGTAAGCTGAGTAACAAAGGGCCCTGCTGGAGTACGCCAGGGTAGTGCAGTCTGGCTCTATCTTAAGAGAAATGGGGAATCTTTAAAGTATTTCACCACGTAAGGTACGTATTCACTATTCTCTCTCCCAGAAATCCCTCTCCTAAAAATTATCTGAGGGAAATAATTTGGATAAGGACCCCTCAAAGAAGTTGATGTAAAAATGTTCGTGACTTTTTTTATGGGGGGGGGGTATACCAAGTTCAATCATCTGTTTTTATACACATATCCCCGTATTCCCTCCCTTCCTTGACTCCCCCCCCCCGAGTCCCCCCCACCCTCCCTGCCCCAGTCCTCTAAGGCATCTTCCATCCTCGAGTTGGACTCCCTTTGTTATACAACAACTTCCCACTTACTATCTATTTTACAGTTGGTAGTATATATATGTCTGTGCTACTCTCTCGCTTCGTCTCAGTTTCCCCTTCACCCCCCGCCCCCTCCCATACCTCGAGTTCTCCAGTCCAGTCTCTGTATCTGCGTCCTTGTTCTTGTCACTGAGTTCATCAGTACCATTTTTAGATTCTGTATATGTGAGTTAGCATACAATATTTGTCCTTCTCTTTGTGACTTACTTCACTCTGTATGACAGATTGTAGTTCTATCCACTTCATGACATATAGCTCCATCTCATCCCTTTTTACAGCTGAGTAATATTCCATTGTATATATATGCCACATCTTCTTTATCCATTCATTTGTTGATGAGCATTTAGGTTGTTTCCATGTCCTGGCTATTGTAAATATTGCTGCAATAAACATTATGGTACAAGTTTCTTTTGGGATTATGGTTTTCTTCGGGTATATGCCCAGGAGTGGGATTACTGGATCATATGGTAGTTCTATTTGTAGTTTTTTAAGGAACCTCCAAATTGTTTTCCATAGTGGCTGTACCAACTTACATTCCCACCAACAGTGCAGGAGAGTTCCCTTTTCTCCACACCCTCTCCAACATTTGTTGTTTCCAGATTTTGTGATGATGGCCATTCTGATCGGTGTGAGGTGATACCTCATTGTGGCTTTGACTTGCATTTCTCTGATGATTAGTGATGTGGAGCATCTTTTCATGTGTTTGTTGGCCATCTGTATGACTTCTTTGGAGAAAAGTCTATTTAGGTCTTCTGCCCATTTGTGGATTGGGTTATTTGCTTTTTTTGGTATTAAGCTTCAAGAGCTGCTTGTATATTTTGGAGGTTAATCCTTTGTCCGTTGTTTCATAGGCAATTATTTTTTCTCATTCTGAGGGTTGCCTTTTAGTCTTGTTTATGGTTTCTTTGGCTGTGCAAAACCTTCTAAGTTTCATGAGGCCCCATCTGTTTATTCTTGATTTTATTTCCACGATTCTAGGAGGTGGGTCAAAAAGGATCTTGCTTTGATGGATGTCATAGAGTGTTCTGCCTATGTTTTCCTCTTGGAGTTTTATAGTGTCTGGCCTTACATGTAGGTCTTTAATCCATTTGGAGTTTATTTCTGTGTATGGTGTTAGGAAGTGTTCTAATTTCATTCTTTTACATGTTGCTGTCCAATTTTCCCAGCACCACTTATTGAAGAGGCTGTCTTTTTTCCATTGTATACTCGTGCCTCCTTTGTCAAAGATAAGGTGCCCATATGTGTTTGGGCTTACTTCTGAGTTCTCTATTCTATTCCATTGATCTTCCTTTCTATTTTTGTGCCAGTACCATACTGTCTTGATCACTATGGCCTTGTAGTATAGTTTGAAGTCAGGAAGCCTGATTCCACCAACTCCATTTTTCCTTCTCAAGATTGCTTTGGCTATTCAGGGTCTTTTGCGTTTCCATACAAATCGTAAGATTTCTTGCTCTAGTTCTGTGAAAAATGCCATTGGTAATTTGATAGGGATTGCATTGAATCTGTAGATTGCTTTGGGTAGTACAGTCATTTTCATGATGTTGATCCTTCCAATCCAGGAACATGGTATGTTCCTCCATCTGTTTGTGTCGTCTTTGATTTCTTTCAGCAATGTCTTAAAGTTTTCTGCATACAGATCTTTTGCCTCCTTAGGCAGGTTTATTCCTAGGTATTTTATTCTTTTTGTTGCAATGGTGAATGGGAGAGTTTCCTTCATTTCTCTTTCTGCTCTTCCGTTGTTAGTGTATAGGAATGCAAGAGATTTCTGTGCATTAATTTTGTATCCTGCTACTTTACTAAACTCATCAATGAGTGCTAGCAGTTTTCTGGTAGAGTCTTTAGGGTTTTCTATATATAATATCATGTCATCTGCAAAGAGTGACAATTTGACTTCTTTTCCAATTTGGATTCCTTTTATTTCTTTTTCTTCTCTGATTGCTGTGGCTAAAACTTCCAAAACTATGTTGAATAATAGTGGTGAGAGTGGTCACCCTTTTCTTGTTCCTGTCCTCAGAGGGAATTCTTCCAGTTTTTTCCCATTGAGAACAATGTTGGCTTTTGGTTTTTCATATATGGCTTTTATTATGTTGAGGTAATTTCCTTCTAAGCCCATTTTCTGGAGAGCTTTTATCATAAATAGATGTTGAACTTTGTCAAAAGCTTTTTCTGCATCTATTGAGATGATCATATGGTTTTTATCCTTCAATTTGTTGATATGATGTATCATGTTGATTGATTTGCGTATATTGAAGAATCCTTGCATCCCATGGATAAACCTCACTTGATCATGCTGTATGATTTTTTTAATGTGCTGTTGGAGTCTGTTAGCTAGTATTTTATTGAGGATTTTTGCATCTATATTCATCAGTGATATTGGTCTGTAGTTTTCTTTTTTTGTGACATCTTTGCCTGGTTTTGGTATCAGGGTGATGGTAGCCTCGTAGAATGAGTTTAGGAGTGTTCCGCCTTCTGCAATATTTTGGAAGAGTTTGAGAAGAATAGGTGTTAGCTCTTCTCTAAATGTTTGATAGAATTCACCCGTGAACCCATCTGGTCCTGGGCTTTTGTGTGTTGGGAGGTTTTTGATCACTGCCTCAATTTCCGTCCTTGTGATTGGTCTGTTCATGGTTTCTATTTCTTCCTGTTTCAGTCTTGGAAGATTGTATTTTTCTAAGAATGTATCCATTTCTTCCAGGTTATCCAATTGATTGGCATATAGTTGCTTGTAGTAGTTTCTCATGATGTTTTGTATTTCTGAGGTGTCCGTTGTTACTTCTCCTTTTTCATTTCTAATTCTGTTGATTTGCGTCTTCTTCCTTTTTTTCTTGATGAGTCTGGCTAATGGTTTATCAATTTTGTTAATCATCTCAAAAAACCAGCTTTTAGTTTTATTTATTTTTGCTATGTATTGAGGTGCTCCTATATTGGGGGCATAGATGTTTACCATTGTGATATGTTCTTCTTGAATGGATCCCTTGATCATTATGTAGTGTCCTTCCTTGTCTCTTTTAATAGTCTTTACTTTCAAGTCTAATTTGTCTGATATGAGTATTGCTACTCCAGCTTTCTTTTGACTTCCATTTGCATGGAATATCTTTTTCCATCCCTTTACTTTCAGTCTATATGTATCCCTTGGTCTGAAGTGGGTTTCTTGTAGGCAGCACATAGAAGGGTCTTGTTTTTGTATCCATTCAGCCAGTCTGTGTCTTTTGGTTGGAGCATTTAATCCATTTACATTTAAGGTGATTATTGACATGTGTGTTCCAATGACCATTTTCTGAATTGTTTTGGGTTTGTATTTGTAGGTGTTTTCCTTTTCTTGTGTTTCCTACTTAGAGAAGTTCCTTTAGCACTTGTTGTAAGACTGGTTTGGTGGTGCTGAACTCTCTTAACTTTTCTTGTCTGTAAAGCTTTTGATTTCTCTGTCACATCTGAATGAGATTCTTGCTGGGTAGAGTATTCTTGGCTGTAGGTTTCTCTCTTTCAGGACTTTCAGTATATCCTGCCATTCCCTTCCGGCCTACAGAGTTTCTGTAGAAAGGTCAGCTGTTATCCTTATGGGTTTTCCTTTATATGTTATTTGTTGCTTTTCTCCTGCTGCTTTTAATATTTTTTCTTTGTGTTTAATTGTCATTAGTTTGATTAATATGTGCCTTGGTGTATTTCTCCTTGGGTTTATTCTGTATGGGACTCTCTGTGCTTCTTGGACTTGGTTCATTATCTCCTTTCCCATATTGGGGAAGTTTTCCACTCTAACCTCTTCAATATTTTCTCAGACCCTTTCTTGTTTTCTTCTTCTTCTGGGATGCCTATGATTCGAATGTTGGTATGCTTAATGTTATCACTGAGGTCTCTGAAACTGTCTTCTATTCTTTTTATTCTTTTTTTCTTTTTCCTGCTCTGTGGCAGTTATTTTCCCCATTCTATCTTTCAACTCACTTATTCGTTCTTCTGCCTCAGTCATTCTGCTGGTTATAGCATCTAGAGTATTTTTAATTTCAGTTATTTTGTTATCCATTGCTGTTTGTTTTTCTGAGTTCTTATGAACTGTTTCTTGTACTTTATTTTGTTATCGAGATTTTGTATCATTTTTACGATCATTACTCAATTCTTTTTCAGGCATTTTTCCTATTTCCTCTTCATTTATTTGGTCTTGTGGGGCTTTTTCCTGCTCCTTTGCCTGCATGGTGTTTCTTTGTTTCCTCATGGTTGTCCAAACTTTTGGGGTTGCTTGTCCTGGTGATAGAGGTGTTTATAGAAGACTGTCCAAGCCTCAGACTAATGTCCAAGTATTGGATTAAACAAATATTAAGTCTAGGAAACACATACATGTGTAAGACACAATTACTGAATCCATTAGGATATAAGGCTCTGGAAAGACCTGACAGAACCCCAGTGTGCTATCAGATATTCAGAGAGAAACCCAACAGAAATTGACAACTGAAACAGAACAAATCAGAGACAAAAGCAAAAGCAAGCAAACAAACAAATAACACCTTACACATACAAATATTAATCCAGGGAGATTTTGTAAGCTAGGATCCAATATAGAAAAGAGCCAGAGTACCACCAGAGAGAATGGAGATTCTCAGAATGTAATTAGACAACTGTACTAAGAACTAAGATAAAGACAAAAGCCTAATATTAAATACCAAGGCAGTGCGTCATCTGGAGAGTAGAGCAAGGAGTCTGAGCAGACCGACAGTGTTGCTTATAAGTATGTTAAGATAAAATAAACTTAAAAAGGCTGGAAGAAAGGGGAACAGAAGAGTGGAATGTGGTTGGAAATATGCAAATAAAAAGAAAGGAATAGAAATGTATAAAAGATAGGGATGAAAGGAAAGTATGAGGGATATTTTGTCCGTACTACCAAAAACTTAGCTAGATATAGAAGTATATAAAAAGGCAAAAAAAAAAAAAAAGAATAAAAATATCATTAAAAAATTATGTTATAAAACTTGTAGATCCTTAGGGCTAAGATTGTATTTAATAAGGAAAAAAAAAAGAGAGAGAGAGAGAGAAAGAAAAAAAAAAAATCCAGAACTGATCCCAGAATGGACCAGTTCAATAGGAATTGATACTAATATTTCTGTTTCCTTAGCATCTCAGCTGTAAGTGTCCTTCTCCTTGCTTTGGGTTTTTTTGCTTTATTCTGTGACCAGCAGAGGTTCCTTTATTGTTTGTCTGTAAGCGGTGTGTGGGGAGGGAGAGGGTACAATAGTGGCTCCTTTCCCTGGGAGTGAGTGAGCAGTGGCACACTGTTGTTTCAGTCAGGCTTGGAGGTGCCTGTTGCAGAGGGACGCCGGTGGCTCAGGCGTAAACAGAAAGTCTTAGAGTTGGGCCTCTCTCGGGTTTTTTTTGTTGTTGCTGTTGTTTTTTTTTTTTCCTCTGGGCAGCCTCCCTGCTGCTGGCATTGCAAGGGGTTTTAATCTAGCCCCACCCAAGTGCCTGAGGGTGCTTGTTATCCCTGAGCACCTTAGGTGGCCCATGGGTGTCTCTCCACTGCCTGTTGCAGAGGCGCCGAAAGAGAGAGAGAGGCTATGTGCGCGACCCCTCCCCCCCGTCCGTGAGCCTGCAGCCTCCAGCCGCCATCATGGCCGGGCAGCTCTCAGGGACGGGCACTCCTCGCCGCGGACCTCCTCCCTCCTGTCCTCTCGGTCCGTCACCCTACCGGCAACAATGTTTCTCACCCTGAACCAGCTCTCCGGTTCCCACGCTCCCGCTCCCGGACCCTCCGTTCAGCCGCGATCAATGTCTCGGTCCGGGAACGCTGACCTGCGCTGCGGACTCTCCGTATGTTTCTCACTCCCTCCCGTCTGCCACAGCTCCGCCGCTTCACCCTCTTTGAGCCCTCGTAGATGCCTCCCTACCGGCTATGTCAGGCTCCCCGCAGCCCTTTCTGGTGTCCAAGGCCGTCTGCTGGTGTTCAGCTGGTTCTCTGTGGGAATTACTGCGTCCTTCCGTGCATTCCCAATGCATCTGTGGAGAGGGATGCACTCCACATTCCTCTACTTCACCGCCATCTTTTCTCCTCTGTTCGTGACATTTTTAATGAAACAGTGAAAAGTTGAAAACAGCCACATTTTTAAAAGCCACATGAAGCTTTTAAGAATAAAATATTATACATCTGTTAGATGGACTATTGTATAGATCTTATTTTAACATGGAAAGATATAAACAATATATTATTACATAAACAACACAGATTATACTACAGTGTAAAGAGTACCATCTCAACAATATCGGTATGTGTAATTTTACATGTACTAGACCATATGGAGTGATAAATTCCAAACCATTTGGTATCTTCAGGATTTACACCTCTTTTATACATTCTGTTTTGTTTCAAATTTTTACAATGAACAGAACAATAATGGCATTTTCATTTTTTTAGAAATATATATCTAGAAGATCACTGTAGCTTATTGTAGGGATTGGTGTGGAAAAATTTATTAGTTGGAGCAAAAACTAAAGTTCATGTAACAAAGAGTCACAAGATATAAATTTCAGACAAGATATAAATTGATTTTTCTTTCATGTATCAGAGTCAGAAGGCTCTGAGTCCACAGGCCACCAGGGACCCAAGCTAGTAGGAGAGCTGTGCTATCCTCAAAATTGGTATCTGAGATTTTCTAGGTTTTGCCATCTCCAGACAGTGAGAAGGGAAAGGGAAAACAGAGTCTAGGACAAGAGTCTTTATTGGGTTGACCTGGACTCTGCACACATTTCCTCTTATGCTCACGAGTGAGGATGTAGCCACAGAATGGATTGAGGTTTGGGGGAAGTGTAATCACCAGCAGTCTGTGTCACAAGGGGCAAAGAATTCTAAATGGGGAGACTGGGTTTACAGGCTGATATCATCATCAAGCTAAGAGATGAATTTGTGTTTTGTTGTTATTGTTTGTTTTTAAATGAGCCTCAGGTGCACAGAATTGAATTAATTATCATTCTTGGGTCACAGTATATGCTCTCATCATGGGTTCATACAAGGTTCTCATGTGTTTGTTTGTGGTTTGTTTATTATAAACTAAATCACCACTCTACATACAAACTAATTTGGATGTATTTTGCCATCTAATAAAATACCCCAAAACTCAGTGGCTTAGAATGACAATGATTTATCCGTTCATTCTGTGGGTTAGCCGTTCACCTTGGCTCACCAGGGTGATGCCTGTGGTCTGGGCTGGTATGGCTGGATGGTCTATGACAGCTTCACTCACAGTCCTCTGGAGGTTAGTGCTAACTGTTGGTTACTACTGGTTGTCAGGTGGAGCGTTGGGGCTGCCTGGACCTTGTTTCTCTACCAAGCTAATTGTGTGTTCACATGGTAGTGGTTGCAGTGTTCCCAAAATCAGCAAGAGAGAGCAAGCTTAATACGCAAGCATATTCCAAGTTACCTTCCGGGATATTTGCTGTTATTCTGTTGGCCAAAGCACATCATTTGCAAGCCCATAGTTAGTGTGGGAGAGGACTGCTCAAAGGTGTGGATGCAGGGAAGCATGGACTTCTTAAGACCATTACTGCAACCATCACCACCACAATCTACCATAGAGTAGAAAACCTACATGAATATATATGGTCCTTGCCTATCCCACACCCCTCTGCCTCCCCCTACCCAAGATAACACCATCCTGAAACTTGTATTTATCAGTCCCACATTTTACTTTCTATAAAGTATATTTGTACTTGGTTTTAATTGTATTTTAAAAAGGTTATTATAAAGTGTACCATCTTATGGGATTATTTTCTTAAGTAATATTATATTGCTAAAATGCAATATTGTTGTGTACAACCATGTTATCTGCACTGACTCCTGTATAATATTTCATTGTATGATTATACCATATTTTATCTATCCTTTCATCTGAGGATAGATGAAACACATTTGGGTTGTGTCCAAATTTTTGCTACTATAGACAGTACTGCTGTGAACATTCTTGAACACGTCTTCTAGTATACATGTGTAAGTGTTTCTCTTGGATATATCTGGGAATGAAATGTGAATATTGGGTATTGCAAAGAATTTCCAAATTATTTTCCAACATGGTTATGCCAGTTTGCATTCTCACCAGCAAAGTGTGAGAAATCCTATTGATTCTCAACCTCTTGACATCTTAGTATAATATTGAAAGTCTTTCATTTTTAAAATTTAAAGGGGTATAAAGTTGTATCTCACTGTGGCTTTGATGACAGTGATGACATGAAGTGTCTGCAGTCACTGCCCTTGACAGCAGGATGCCAGAGCCTAGTCCTGGGCCTGCTTGGTGTCCTGGTCCCAGGCCTACACCAGCTCATCTCCAGCTGCTCCTATTTCTCTGACAGCCCCTGTGAAAAGAGCCATGAGGCCCCAGGACTACCCTCAATATACTCAGTAGAGTTATAACATCAAGTTCCTTCCGAGATCCTGCTTTTTTTGTGTGTGAATCAGCTGTATTTATACAGCTGATATATATCCCCATATCCCCTCTCTCCCACAACTCCCTCCGGCACTCCCTGTCCTGACCCCCTAAGGCATCTCCCATCATCAAATTGATCTCCTTTTGTTTTACAGCAACTTCCCGCTAGCTATCTATTTTACAGCTGGTAGTGTAAATATGTCTATGCTATTCTCTCACTTCGTCCCAGCTTCCCCTTCACCCCCCACCTCAGCCCCGTGTCCTCAAGTCCATTCTCTACTTCTGTATCTCCAATCTTGCCTATCACTGGGTTCATCAGTACCATTTCTTCAGATTCAATATATATGTGTTAGCATATAGTATTTGTTTTCCTCTTTCTGGCTTACTTCACTCTGTATGACAGACTCTAGGTCCATCCACCTCATTACATATAGTTCAATTTCATTCCTTTTTATGGCTAAGTAATATTCCATTGTATATATATGCCACATCTTCTTTATCCATTCATTTGTTGATGGGCATTTAGGTTCCTTCCATGTCCTGGCTATTGCAAATAGTGCTGCAATGAACATTATGGTACATGCTTCTTTTTGGATTATGGTTTTCTCTAGGTATATGCCCAGGAGTGGGGTCATATGGTAGTTCCATTTTTAGTTTTTTAAGGAAACTCCAAACTGTTTTCCATAGTGGCTGTACCAGCTTACATTCCCACCAACAGTGCAGGACAGTTCCCTTTTCTCCACACCCTCTCAACATTTATTGTTTCTAGATTTTGTGATGATGGCCATTCTGACTGGTGTGAGGTGATGCCTCACTGTGGCTTTGACTTGCATTTCTCTGATGATTAGTGATGTTGAGCATCTTTTCATGTGTTTGTTGGCCATCTGTATGTCTTCTTTGGAAAAAAGTCTATTTAGGTCTTCTGCCCATTTGTGGATTGGGTTATTTGCTTTTTTGGTATTAAGCTGCATGAGATGCTTGTTTATTTTGGAGATTAATCCTCTGTCCGTTGCTTCGTTGGCAAGTATTTTCTCCCATTCTGAGGGTTGTCTTCTTGTGTTGTTTATGGTTTCTTTTGCTGTGCAAAAGCTTTTAAGTTTCATGAGGTCCCATTTGTTTATTCTTGATTTTATTTCCGTGATTCTAGGAGGTGGGTCAAAAAGGATCTTTCTTTGACGTATGTCATAGAGTGTGCTGCCTATGTTTTCCTCTCAGAGTTTTATAGTGTCTGGCCTTACACGTAGGTCTTTAATCCATTTTGAGTTTATTTTTGTGTATGGTGTTAGGAAGTGTTCTAATTTCATCCTTTTACATGTTGCTGTCCAATTTTCCCAGCACCACTTATTGAAGAGGCTGTCTTTTATCCATTGTATATTCTTGCCTCCTTTGTCAAAGATAAGGTGCCCATATGTGCATGGGTTTACCTCTGAGTTCTCTATTCTATTCCATTGATCTTCCTTTCTATTTTCCTGCTTTTTAATTTCTTTTCTTTCAAAACAATCTTTCTCTGGAAGCCCAATGGAGGGAAAAGAACATGAGATTTTGAATTGGATAAGCCTGATATGAACTGTACTTCCTGTACTTAACAAGCTGCATGACCTTGGACAAGTGATTTAACAATATCTCCACGCCCCAGCTTTCTCACATGTAAAATGAATATAACAAGTCTCATTTTGTAATGAATATTCTATATGATGACATATGCAAGAGGACATGCAACATTCAGTGTATACCATGTGCTCAAAATGGAAAGTATTGATGATGACTCAGCAAACCTTCTCTCTGGATTCCAAATTGAAGATCCCATCCTACTGCAGCATCGAGATGAAATAGGTTAGCCTTGCCTGAGGTTAAATAGCTGTTTCAGGATTCATTAGAATGTCAGATGAAATTGTGATTTCACTGTGGCTCAGGAAAACATAGTTAGATCTGACAAATTCAATCAGCTAATTTTTAGGTAAAGTCTCTGTGCTTATAGTGTAGATCATTAGTCACCATTCTACCTGCACATGAAACATGACAGATTTCAGTGTCAGGCATTTTTACAACTAGCATTAATAACAAGGAAAATAATGCAATTAAGGCCCCTTAGTGCTACTTTGCTCCAAGAGAAAGGGGAGGAGTAGTGGCTGGGGATGGACCAGGCAGTATATTCTCCTGAGAGTCACAAGACATGTTTTGTAAACCCAGCTCTGCCATAAGCACATTGGTTGATTGTGAAAATATCTTGACATCTCTGGGTCTCAGTTTCTTGAAAAAGTTGATAAGTACATATCTGGTACATGTTTGTTGGGTTGAAATGATTAGATCTCAAAAATGGCAAGGTTGGACTAAGCCATGCCCAGGATCCCTGTTGATCCCCAACACATCGGCTATATCCCAACTGAAGCAGCAGCTCCTTCTTCACGAAGTGTTCTCTCACTGTCCCTGGCTAGCAAGCCCCTCTTCACAATTTTGCAACCTCCTTTTAAAGCCCTTGCCGAAGGATTTAGGATGATAAAATGGTCCACTAAGGCCTGAAACGGGGTGCAGAGGTAATTGTGGCTTCAGAGGAGTCCACACTCATATTAAAAGTGTTGCTTTCATGCTGGGATTACCTGTTTCTCATGAATGGATGGCTCTTGGTGAGTGAAGTTCAAGCCTCTTTGCTACATTCTGTGGCTCCCTTCCTGGTATCGCATGGGTCTGCCTTATGGATGACAGGCATTTCCCTGGAACAATCTTGTTATTTGAAGCTAAATCAGACATTGCTGCCACAGCAACCTTGAGTTTTGTTTAGGATATATACCTGGGTTAGAGGAATTGTTTGGAGTTCTGTCATTTCAACTCCCCAAGATTCAGATAGTATGAAAGAGACATTAAAGCATACCTATATCTCTTCAATTTAGTGCAAAGCAATAAGGTCTAAACCTGTATCTCAAGACTTGGGTCCTAATCCCATCTTGTTTACTAATAGTCCATATGATTTTCAGTGCATCCCCTCTGTTTCTGGGCTTCAGTTTCCTTGTTTAGAAAACAGGGATAATAATAACTGTCCTGCCTCCTTTGCAGGACCATTGAGAGGCTCAAAAAAGATAACGTATGTGATATTGCCATGGCGTAGCATATAGGGAGTTGTTATTACTAGCGACCATCTCCATCTGTTTCTGCCTTGGCTTCTGGTTCCCAGTTCCCTAGAGCCCTCACTAATCCTTAGCTGATGGGAGACACTGTTGTAACCATCATGCAGATACTTTGTTTACACAGCACTTACTCAGAGGAGCTAAAGGCAATGGGGCTTCTCTTCTGCACCATCCCTCAGGGGACTCTCATAGTGTAATATCTCAGAGCTCGGACATATTTTGCAGGATAATCAGCTCAAATTCTCTTCTGGTTGGTTTCAGCCCATTTCCCTTGCTGCATTCCCTGGGACCAAACTTTTCTCATCAGCAGTGGGGAGAGCAGGACTAATGCCAGATCATCCAATTACAGAGCTAAGAAGACAACTGCTGCTACACATTGTACAAATATATCTTGATCAGTGTCCTGATACTGATTTCTGGGACGTCACATTGCATTAGTGATGTGTGGTCTTTTCTCCACTGCTTGGCACTTTACTCCACCCGTTCTAGTGGAACAGAGACAGGCTGCACTCTAACTGGGATGTCAAGGACACTGTTTTGTCCCTTTGCAGTCATATATCATAGTGATTAAGAGCATGTATTTTGGATCCTAAGGGAATGGAGATTGAAATCTATTTTTGCTGTTTACTAGTTCTATGATCTTCCACAAGTCACTAAATGTCAGTTTCCTTATATGTAAGGGTTGTAGTGAGTATTAATGACCTAATTTATATAAAGTGTTTAGTACAGTGCTCGGCACATAGAAAGAACTCAATATTAGTAGGTACCATTGTTACTATGTCATCATGTAATCTATGTGATTGCATTTCCAACTTGGGTTTCAATTACATTAAAATACAATTCACTTTATCAATTAATTGAACAAACACTTGTGTGCCTTCTTGACAAGAAGCTGATATTAACCATTGAGTTCTTCCCTGATCTCTCACATCTCCACTATGGATTGTCCAAGAACACTGGTGTATATTAAAACTAAGAGAGAGGACCTGAGTCTGATTAGTCCTCTTCTGCCATGACTTCTTGCTGCCACATGGTGTCACTATGGAGGATGGGTTCTGCACAGCCTGAACTTGGCCAGTGCCCCAAGGATGCTCTTGTGAGCCAGCTTTAGCCTGTTGGGCTTCAGGCCCATTCTCACCCTTCCTCTGCTCTGCTCTGAATTGCAGGGTGGAAGGGCTGATTACAGCAGGCGGGAGTTTGCAGGTCTCTGTGACAGCCAATGGAGGGAACTAATGGGAAATAAGAAGAAGGTGAAAGGAAGAAAGCTGTGTTTCTCCCGCTTCCAATCCACCACAGGCTCCTGGGTCAGATAATGCCTCCTACTTCTCTCATTTTTTCCACCGTTGCTCATCTCTAGGTCACCCCACAGTGCTCTACTTGGCTTCTCAGAACTCCATCATCTGCATAACAAATCTCCACATTAAGACTGGAATGGTTTCCATTTTTCCAATTAGACTCTGACTGGTATAATGTGCTGGACCCGTTAGTAGGGGGAGGGTGTCTTGAATGAGCTCCAAGGTTACAGCTCTCATTGCCCACGTGTCAATGCTCATCTATTGCTTCCACAAACAAGACACTGAGTCAGGGCTACTGAGGCCTGAGGAGCTCCCAGCCTCAGCCCTGGGCAGGGCTGGACCCGAGATTCTCCTATACCTTGTGCCCTGTGCAGAGCCACAGTCACCAGCCACAATCCCCCACTTTCCTGGTGAATTCTCCTTAGCAAATCTCGGCCAAAATTTTTCCCCTTTTAATTTCTGAAAGAGGGTCAAGTTCCCTCTGAAATCCTTTTGCAAGGATTTGAAGGCTTTGAAATCCTTTTGCAAATTAATCTGTCATCTCTCCAGCACCCAGCCCTATGTGACAAAGGCCATACAATTTTGTATTTCAATCGTTCCCTGGGGCAAAGGATGCCAAGCGTCCTGCCTTATAAGTGCATAACTAAAGGAGGGCACTGGCAAGCAGCTCTTCTAAGGGGCCTGCTGGCTACTGAAGATGAAATTGGAGCTCAGCTCTCATCTCCTCCATGAAGCTCGTCTTGCTACTCCCAGGCAGTGTTTAATCACACGCCCATCTATGCTGTCACAGTTCCCTGTTCCTGCCTCTGTGATAGCACCCACTGCTGTGTTTATAATTACGTGTACGTGTGTGCCCACGCATCTCATCCTCCCATGGAGCGTGAACTCTGAAGATGGGAATTGTGTCTGTGTCTCATGTGCCCACCACAGAGCCTACCCCAGAGGAGGTATTCATCACACATTTAATAAATGAAGGAGAGAACACAAAAATGATCAAGTGAGGCACTCAATTAATGAAGGAATGAATGGAGGAATAAGGAATGAAATTTAGGGAAGTAAATGAAAGAAGACGGAGGACTGCAAGACACCTAGAGAATTAACAACGTGGAGCTTCCAAATCTGAGATTGTTTATGCTCATTCTTTAAAATCTCACACCAGGGACCTGCATCGTTAAGTCTGTTTGAAAGAACAAACAAGACATATGAAAAGCCTTTAAAAAAGTTCTGAGAGCTTCCCAAACTTGAAGACCGCAACTCAAGTCCTGCTCCTCCAGATTGCATTTCCTGCTGCCTCTGCCACGCTCACCTAGGGATCAGCTGCTAAAAGCCATTCAGTCCTCACAACAGCGATGGCCAGGGAAGTTCTTCCCACATTATAGATAATGAGACATTTATAGATAAGAAGGCATTAAGTATATTTGTCCAAGATCCCCCAGCTTGTTTAGTGGTGTAGTTTGGATTTGCACTCAGACCTTTGCAAAGGCCAGGGTGGCCTTTTCTACTCCCTCAGGCTGCTTTTACTGAAATGTGCTGTTTACCACAATACACAGGGCTGTGATTTATCTGTGCAGCTAAAGGGAGGGATGTAGCTGCCTGACAGATGATATTGGGCAGAGGACACTACTTTGGAGAATATTGTTCTACATGAAATGGAAAATGGGGGAAAAACATAAGCCGAAGATTTCTACCAGGTACCTGCTAAAAGCCTCAATAACAGAATTGTATAAGCACACACTATCTTTTAAGATTTTAATCCTCTTTTAGGTGTTTGTTTGTTTTTTGGTTTTTTTTTTTAGGTCAATTGATTTTTTTTTTTTCCACAAGAAGCAGCTTGAGTACCATCTGTCACTCACTACATTCTCTGGCAGGTTCTCAGCATCTGTCTTAGGAAAGTATTCTTATGCCTGTCACTTCCCACATCCACTGGTGGTCACAGGTCAGAGCAGGGAGCCAATCCTTGTCCCACTGTTAACTCTTTTATTCATTTCTTCACTCCCTCACTCACTTGTCCTCTGTGCAGACCTTGCATCTGGCTGTGGGGAAAGAGAAGTCACTTGTTCTCTCAGCCGATCCCTCACCCATTCATTCATTTGTGCCGTAAATTCTTCCTAAGCCCTGGAGGTGCATCCCATCAGTAGAGCAGGCAAACTTGGACACAGATAATTACAGTAGCACATTCTAAGAACCTTCACAAAGTCGAGAGGGAACAGCCAGCCTAGCTCAATGGAGAGGAGAAAGGAGTTATTAAGGAAGATGATGTCAAGTTAATCTTAAGAAATGAATTAGGAATGTCCCCTATGCAGATGGAGAGAGGGAAGTGAGCGCAGGGGAAGCAAAGCTGCTGCAGCCAGGCTTGGAGGTTTGGGAGAGGCTGGCATAATCGGGATCCTTCACCACCCCATGTAGCAGCGGAAGGTGAGCCTAGAGGGATACTCACTTGTGAAAGCAGCCTCCACACCAGTCTCTGGAAGCGGAATGCCATCCCATAAGCAGAGGCGAGCCACTGGAGTTTTAGGCATGATGATGTGCCTGGAGTGCCAAACAGGAGCTCTTTCAGACACCTACTGGAGGGACTTCCCTGGAGGTCCAGTGATGAAGAATCCACCTTCCAATGCAGGGGATGTGAGTCCGATTCCTGGTCAGGGAACTAAGATACCACATGCTGCTGGGCAACTAAGCGGGCACACCACAACTAATAAGCCTGCCTGCCGCAAACTACAGAGCCCATACGCCCTGGAGCCCACGCGCCACAACTAAGGATAGAATACCCACATGCCTCAAGGAAGATCCCCACATGCCGCAGTTAAGACCCAATGCAGCCAAAAAAGAAAAGGAAAAAGAAAAAGACACGTATTGGAGACAGCCCCCTCCCTTTCCTATCTTGGTGTTAGCTCTGCCTGGAACTCCTGCTCCCTGTCAGTCACGTGACCTGACACATTGGCGAGCAGCCAGCCAGGGCAAGGTTCTGAACCTCATCCCAGGTAGCTGTGGCACTGCCTTAAGTACAGATGCCCACACTAGTATCACTTTTAGATATAGCAAAGCACAGGCTAAAAGTAAGAGTAAGTTCAGTCCTCACTGCAGTTTTGATGAGAACCAGCTTCCTATCTGAATTTTTCTCACTTCTGTGTTTTTGACCAAACAACTAATTCTTTCCTCCTAGAATGCCCTAAATTCTCCAGGTCCATATAGAATTTTCCAATGAGCCTAAATGCTATGATTGTGTCCTTTAAGCTCTCAGCACACTTTACCCTGTAGAAGTCATTTCTTCCTGGAGATAGAGTCATAGCTAATAAAAAAGCGGAGTCTTACCTGAAATGCAAACTCCAGGCACCAGTGTTCCCACCTCTGTATTTCCTGGTCCTGGATAGCACCTGGCTTTTAGTGGCTGCAGACACACTGTGCAGTGACCTGAGCACAGGCTCATGTGTAGTCAGGGCTGGGTTCCAGTCCTGGCAGGAGCACTTCCTAAGTGTTATTAAACACCAGGTCACATCATGTAACCTCTCTGATTCTCAAGCAGCACTGACAGATTAAGAGATCATGGAAGTGAAGCACCAAGCCCAGGCTCTAGGACTCAGGATGTTCTCCAGCAATGGTGACTACTAACGAACGCCTTTCTTTCCCTTCTCTTCTCTTTGCCCCTTGCAACACAGGAGCTTCTGTTTTTCTGCTACACTTGATGCCTGTAGGACAAAAAAAAAATCTAAAAATCAAAACTCAAAATAAACTAGATTACGGAACTCTAACAGACTCCCTCCATCCCCATGAAAAATGATCACAGGGAACAAAAATACATAATCAAGGGGAGAGATAAATGTCATGCAAAATTGCCATCTCAAAGTAAGAGGCAAACCGCGCCGTACGGTCCTTACAATCGCTTCGTGGAAACGTGTGCAGCGCTGCATCGAGCCTGGAGAATATTATGAACCCCTGCAGACACAGAAATTTTGTGAGCTGTAGGTTGCAGGAAACCACAGAGCTGTGAAAGCAGAGGTTTAATGGTATTTTAAATGTTTTGACTATGCAGAAGGCAGAATCTGCAGTCTAATCGCTTTCAGAATACTTGATGTGCTGTGAGCATCTCTAGGTCCTGTGTACACTCCAGCCATCAGCACTCAGAACAGGGCAGGTCCAAAGGGAAAGAAAGGGGATTGCAAATATACAGAGCACCTACTATATGCCTGGTGCTTTTCTTCACTCACTTCCCTTAATCCTCCCAGCAGTGCTGGGGGGTGGGTGTTCATCTACACTTCCGGGTGTGGAAGGTAAATGATGCCCTCCCTCCCTTCCCCTGCCATGATCCCTGTGATACACACCCACAAGTCTTCACAGAGGACCTGGACTCTGGCCTGGAGTGTCCAAAATTATGTGTCATAAAAATGCTCCTCAATTGACTTGCCTTTATGTGTTAAAATTAAATCGTTCAGCACACCCATGTTCATAGCATTATACATAATAGCCAAAAGGTGGAAGCAACCCACGTGCCCATTGATGGATGAATGGATAAGGAAAATGTGGTATGTACATGCAATGGAATGTTATTCAGCCTTAAAAGTGATAGAAATTCTGCCATAGGCTACCACATGGGTGACCTTTAGTGACATCATGCAAAGTAAAATGAACCAGTCACATACATACACACAAATACTCTATGATTCCACTTGTATGAGGTACTTAGAGTAATCATACTTATAGAAATGGCAAGTAGAATGGTGTCAGCCAGGGGCTGGGGGAGGGGGAAATAAAGAGTTGTTGAATGGGTAGAGAGTTTCCACTTTGCAAAGTGAAAAAGTTCTGGAGATGGGTTGTACAACAATGTAAATATACTTAGCAATACTGAATCATACACTTAAAAATGGTTAAGATGGTAAAATTTATGTTGTGTGTATTTTACCCCAACTAAAAAAAAATCATTCAAAACATTGGTACTTCATTGTGTCAAAATAATTTACTGAGATATTGTGGGGTTTTTTGCTCTGAAGTGGAAAAATGAATGGAAAGAGTGGGGCCTGGTAGAGATTCTCTGGTCCTGTTCCTGTTCTAAAGAGGAGCCTAAGCTCCTTGTGCCCTCACCCCAGGGGAACCTGTTCTTCCTGGCTTTTATGAAAACCAATTCTTTTAGGTGATTACACTCAAGGTTTAAACAGAGAAGGAGTCAAAAGCCTTTTAGAGTTGTCACTGGAGTAAAAGGAAAGAGAGAGGCAGAGACAAGAGAAGGTCTGTAAAGCCATGGAGAAAGGACACAGAGGTCTGGTCTGCAAGTCCTAGGTATCTAGGGGAAACCTCAGCCTTTCAATTGGGCCCCCCTCCCACCAAAGGCAGCAGAAGCTTTGTCAAGGCTGAGAGACCAATACACCTTGACCTTGACTCCCAGGGCCCCCAGTCTGAGCAAAGGCCCAGGTGCCCAAAACGATACAAAAGAGGCAGATTTGCTGAAATCTGAAATGTCATGAAACCCTAGGCAATTACCTTTTTTAAGCATGGCTGGTGTGGCCTGAACTCCTGAGGGCTCTCCTCAAAGGCTGTACCTTGCATAAGGCTGCTGGCAACTTTGCAAGCCCTGAGGACAACAAGCACCAGTATTTACTGAGACTGGGTTTTCTATCAGCTTTGCAAGATCCAAGTTGTATTTAAAGTTATGTTCAAAATTGTATTTAATTTGATTAAAAAATTAAATGATGTGACATTTTTCTGTAGACTTGCGTTTGTGGATACACATTCATATCCACTAAAATGTATTCTTAACAAATTATTTGCATACATCTTCCTATTGATCTTCTAGAGGAGCATCAAATCTCGATACTCCAGCTGCTCTGAATAAGCATTCAGGAACCACCCCCCTGCCCCCAGACACACCACTCCACTGTCCCCTCCAGCTCAGGTGGACCCTGCCTGCGGAAATGGAATCGGCTCTTGCCTGGCTGATTCAGGCTCCTATCTTGATGGAAGGGCCTTCAGGGGGTTATTATTCACTCTTCTACAGATTTCTCACCAGCCGGCCTCTCCTCTGCTCTCTCCTGGAAGCATTCCCTGCTCTAGACTCCAGCCCTGGAGACCCCAAGTCTTGCTGTGTCCCTCAAATGTCTCATCAATTTGATCAGCCCCAGCCCCGACCCTTTAACCTCCCTTTGGGAGAGGAGACAAAGCTCTGAAAGGAAATCAAGGCTCCAATGAGTTGCTCCAAGTCACCTAGGGACAGCAGCAAAGCCAAGACTGTAAAACCAAAGTCCATCTGACTCCAAAGCTTGTATTCTTTCTTATGTACCAAGCTGCCTCTGTAATCCCTTGCCCCCCACAGAGCCATACAATCAGTGTTGATTAAATAGTTTTATGCTTCTTAGAGTAAAATATGTAAGTAATGAGTGTCGAATGAGCTTGGGTCCATTCCATGTTGCAGAGAAAGGCACACGGAGACACAGAGGTTAGACCCTCACCTCTTACCCCCCAGCAGTATGACCTTAAGCAGGCATTTCACCTCTCTGGCTTTCACTGATCTCTTCCACAAAAGAGGTACTTACAACTAAGTGGTCCCTAAGAAGGTTCCAAATTTGTGATTTTTGTAGCCCTAGCCCTAGCCAGTCTCTGAAACCCCAAACCAAGGATAAAGTTCTGACCAGCACAGGCCCCAGGCCTTCTTGGCCGTGGACAGATGCTCCTTAGGGACAATGTCATTTCTGCAGGAAAGGACAAGATTTGTCAGGCTGCCATCTAGCGTGTCTTCTATTTCCTTACCTCCGTGAGCAAAACAAATCCATCTCTGTCACATGAATATTTTTACCCTTCTCCCCAGACATAGAGACCTGGTCATCACACAACAGTAACTCTTCGTTCTTTCATTCTTGACCACAGTCAGGAGGGGCTCACGTGTAACTCAATCTTTGCTGTTAGATCTGCTGTGGTGTCATGTATGCCTGATCTTGTAAGTTACACTTTCAGTCCTTTCCTCCCTTCTCCCTCTTCTTTGTCTCTTCCTGTCTCCCTTCCATTCATTTTTTCTTACACACTTGCCGGGGTGGAGATCCAGATAGTAAAGCCCCTGCTTTCAAAGAACTCAGAGTCCAGTGTGAGTGAGAGTTGACATAGAAAGGAGTGCCCACTGACGGTCTGAGCTGGATGGAGGAGGGCAGGGTTAGTTTTGGGCTGGGGTTGGAGGAGGACAGGTCCAAAAATGTTTCTAGGGCAACTAGAATACTGAGATGGTGATAAAGGACAGGAGAGATGTTTTCCAGCTTGATGACTTGATAACAGGTGCAGTGGGGATGGAGAGGGCTTTCCAGGCAGAGGATTCAGCCTGCACAAGCGCACGGAGGCTGGACTTCCAGGGGAGGAACAAACACAGAGGTGTTGGAGAAGTGAGTTGAGTTCATTTATAGCAGCTGTATGAGGGAGGCAGGGCTGCACCTTCCAGCCCTGCTCACCCCTAGTGGGGAACAGGTTCAGTCCTAAGCCACTTGCATTGTGTATATTTTTATTTAAAATTGTACCTATCTATTCATGTGGATGCATATGTATATGCATATGTGTGGGTCACATGAAACACTGGGGGACTTGTCTACCTATGTCCCTTTCTGATGAGAGGAGCCCACTTTTCAGATGCGAGCTTGTAAGACCAGATAGACCGTGTCTTTAAAGCAGGATCTGAACCCAGGTCTCTGTATCTCCAACATCCCACTCTTCCAGCTGCCAGTTACCAGTGCTAGCACCTGGAGGAAGTGAATTAATGTCTGTGAAATGTGGGCTCCTCATTTGTAAAAGTGAAATAATAGACACAACCTTATAACATTATTGTGAGGCTTTAGGAAACGATTGCACACAGCAATAGCTTCCTCATTTGTCTCCCTGCATTCACTCTACTTTCCTTTTATCTGCTCTCACCACCAAGGTGAACTTTTCAAAATACAAATCTTATTCGTTTCCTCCACCCTCCATCTTCCCATGCTTACAACTTCCATCAGTCCTGTTGCTCTTACGATAAATACCAAAATCCTATTATGGCCAACAGAGGAGTAATTATAGATGCTATACGCTTGTCAAACCCTTATCCGTTCCTTAAATGCTCCATGTCCTTCGAACCACTGAGCCTTTGCAACCCTCCTGCTTAATTCCTAGTCATCTGCCAGAGCCCACTCAAATGAGACATCCTCAAGGAATCCTCCCTGCGGACCCATAACAGTCTAAGTGTTCACCTGGCACTGGGTCACCTTCCCCTTAGCCCTTACCATGCTGTGATCAGCTACTTATTTGATTAGTTCTGTCTCCCCACCAATTGCAAGGTCCATCTTATGTGTATCAAACATATATGTTTACTTTGTTCCCCATTTTAATCCTCACGCCTAGTGCCATTTTTAGACTATAGTGGACTTTCAATAAATATGTGTTGGATGAATGATGTTCATTAAGTGTTAGATTCCTTCTACCTAACAGAGAGAGATGGCATGTCAGGAGCTAGTGGTTACTGGTCAGGTGTCTAAGTTTTACTTTGCAGATGGAAAAACTCCACTTTGTCATAAGCATAAGCTATATGGAGTCACATTCAAGGGAACTGAGTCACAAGGGACTGAATAACATAGACCAAAATGTCAAAATGTCCATCTGTAACAAGAGGACTATTTCCCCTATATTCTTTATGCCAATTACATGTGATATGTGCCCAAATAGAAACAGGAGGAAGAGAAGGAGGAGGGAGAGAAGGAAAGGTAATAGAGTAGAAAGATACCAGGTTTCTTTTCTTTTTTTTCTCTCCTTAATACCTATTTTTCTTTGTTTTTTTACTTTTTTAAGCTCTTTATTGGAATATAATTGCTTTACACTGTTGTGCCAGTTTTTGAGGTACACCAAAGTGAATCAGCTGTAATTATACATATATCCCCATATACCCTCCCTCCTGCGACTCCCTCCCACCCTCCTTACACCCTGCCTATCGCAGCCCTCTAAGTCATCACCCATCATCAAGTTGATCTCCCTATGTTATGTGGCAACTTCCCACTAGCTACCTATTTTACATTTGGTAGTGTATATATGTCAATGCTACATCCCAACTTCCCTTTGCCCCTCCCCACCCACCCCATGTCCTCAAGTCCATTCTCTACATCTCCATCTTGATTCTTGCCATGTCACTGGGTTCATCAGACAATACAAACAGATGGAGAGATATACCATGTTCTTGGATTGGAAAAATCAACATTGTGAAAATGACTATCCTACCCAAAGCAATTTACAGATTCAACACAATCCCTATCAAATTACCAACAGCATTTTTCACAGAACTAGAACAAGAAATCTTACAACTTGTATGGAAATGCAAAAGACCCTGAATAGCCAAAGCAATCTTGAGAAGGAAAGATGGAGTTGGTGGAATCAGGCTTCCTGACTTCAAACTATACTACAAGGCCACAGTGATCAAGACAGTATGCTACTGGCACAAAATAGAAAGGTAGAGCAATGGAACAGAATAGAGAACCCAGAGGTAAACCCAAGCACAAATGGGCACCTTATCTTTGACAAAGGAGGCACGAATATACAATGGAAAAAAGCCTCTTCAATAAGTGGTGCTGGGAAAATTGGACAGCAACATGTAAAAGAATGAAATTAGAACACTTCCTAACACCATACACAAAAATAAACTCAAAATGGATTAAAGACCTAAATATAAGGCCAGACACTATAAAACCCTTAGAGTAAAACATAGGCAGAACACTCTATGACATACATCAAAGCAAGATCCCTTTTGACCCACCTCCTAGAATAATGGAAATAAAATCAAGAACAAGTAAATGGGACCTAATGAAACTTAAAAGCTTTTGCACAGTGAAAGAAACTATAAACAAGACAAGAAGACAGTCCTCAGAATGGGAGAAAATATTTGCCAATGAAGCAACGGACAAAGGATTAATCTCCAGATTTCTTGATAATAATAGTTTTTTTTTTTAATAGCGTCCCTATTAAGTACCTTACCTAATTAATAATGATAAGGGTGATAATAAGAACAGGGAGCAACTAGTATTCACTGAATTCTTACTAAGTAACAAGTCTTCTGAAAGGTGCTTCATTTTCTTCCTTTATTACTCCTCACTGCAACCCTATGACATTGATATGGATTATTTTGCGCACAAGGAGTTTGAAGCTCAGAGATGTTAAGCAAGCTTCCCATTATCACACAGCTAAGAAGTGGCAAGGCAAAGATTTACAGAATTCAATAACAGAATCTAAATGTTTCAGCTGATTTACTGGACTGAGTACATTGACAAGTTACATATCCTCTCTCAGCTTCAGTTGCCCCTGCTAGAATAGAAATTCCATCTGATTTCCCTTGCAGAATGTCGTGACAAATAAAAATGCTATTGGACAGAAAAGCGCTTTCTAACCCTAAAGCACTCTGCAGAGGTAATGTGCTACAATTATTGATATCACTGATTAAATGAGTGTTTTGGAGAATCAGGATATTTTACATTGAAAAGACACAGCCCATATGTTTATATGGCACCCCCATGTCACTCGGTAAAAAAACAGAAAAAAGATTGAAAAGTATATTGTTACGTGTTTATTATCTTACTATGTGTCGTCACCTTGCCAAACACTTTATAATTGCACTTAAATATATGTATATATGAGTATATATACACATACACACACTCACATATTGTATATATTTAATTGTCAGAGCAACCCTATATTTATCCTCGTTTTGCTGATAGGGAAGCTGAGACACAGAGAGAGTAAGGAACTTACTCATGTCCCAAGCACTAGGACGTGATGGAGGAAACTTCAAAACTGAGCAGTCCCAGACCTAGCCCTTAATTACTACCCAGTGCTGCCTCTCTCATCAGCAGAACAACAATTAAGCTGTTAAGATTTTCGACAGAGTATACAGAGAAGAGTGCTGTTTATCCTTTTTAATGCAATTCACCTGACACACTTGGAAAACACATTGGATGAACCAATTTATCCAGACAAAAGGAGAAGAGTAATTAGTTAATGACAATTGATTTGGGGCCCCTTCCTCATCCCTGGGAGGCTGATACAGCCGTCAGCTTCCCTCCCCCCACTTTGCCATTCTTTATTCATAACGAATGGCACCCTGTATGTACATCATTAGCTGGTGTTAGGTCTCCTATTCTTTTAAATTTGAGTTTAGAATCACCATCAGCCTCATTTAGTGGAAGAAAAAGGAAAAGGGGAGGGGGGGAAGCAGGACCCACCGAGCTGTCAAATAGGCAAAAAAAAAAAAAAAGTGTATTAAAAGGCACTTTCATTTCATTGTCTTCAAATCAACCTTTGTCCTCTGTCAGTTCTGTTACTAACCAGCTGCCTAGTTAACTGTGGTGTCCATCTGCCTGTGGCATGTTCTTCGCTGAAACAGGGGAAGGTGCTGACTCTTCCCAGGAAGTGCTGGCGACAGGCCTGTAATTTGATAATCTCTTGTTCAGGAAAGAATTCACTTTGTTCCTGGATGTACATTCCAGCAACTGGTGGGCCTTTGAGGCCTCTCATAATGCCAGCTTTTACCTCCTAAAAGCCTCGATGTGGGATAAAGCAGGATAATGCAAGAACCAGTTTCTACCTGTCTGGCCTTCGTTTCATTTTTTAAAAATCAGAGATAAGGAGTTATTGTTGTTCCAATAAAAGAAATGTGTTTATTATGATTTGTGGGTTTTGCAGAAAAGGAAAAACAGACAAATAAATTTTTAGTGTAGAAAGTGGGCAGTTGTTCTGAACTTGGGGGATAAGATTTTAGATGTAGGAAAAAGCATCTGCGTGGTAGCTATCAAATTCCCTGGCTTTGGAACGAAAAGCGGCATGCTGTGTCCAGTTTTAAGCTCAAAGCTTGAGCAGAGAAAAAGAAAAACATTATTCCTCCTATCACGTTGTGTTCTTAGCACAATAGAATAAGAGATGAGTGAGCCTGGATTTGTTGAACAGTAGGAATTATATTCTGACAGTGTAGGGTTTAGTAAAATCCACAAACATGTTTTTTTATCCTGCATTTTCATTCTGACTGGTAAGCCTCTTGACATTTTAATAAAACTTATCATAGACTGCTGATTGAATTATATTTATCAACATATTGGGAAGGCAGTGTAGAATAGGGGAAAATATCCAATTTAGCCTCAGACTATGAGTTCTAGCCACTCAATGTATGAGTCTTTTGTTTGTTTCGTTTTTATAACAACGTTACATGTTGAGCCTCAGTTTGCTCTTCTGACAAAAGTGGATAAGAGTGAAATTGACTGCAAGCCTAAAAGGGGGCGTGAGGTAAGACCGGGGTGTCATATTCTCAGGTGGAAAATCACTCTAGGTCCTATCTCTTCATGAGCAGCTTAGCATGGTTCAAAATACCCTATCTATGGGTGCTGTCTCTCTATCCTTTCAAAGGAAGGACATGAATGGATATATATGCCACTATATAATATCAAATGTCCTTAGTGACATGTTTTTCTTGCCAAGCTACGTTGGGATGGTGGTAGGGATGGGGAACAGTAATGATCTTGTTTCCAGGTGGTACATAATTATCTTGGGCTTCAGACCCTGGTCTAATTAATCTAGGACAGGTAGCTGGCTTGTTTTGTCTTGAGACCCATGTCTCAAATCACAGTTACCCATAGGAAAATACCAACCTCATGGGACTGCTATCCTCAGGCGGGACCAGTGGAAATGGCAGGCACTGATAGCTTCATGACCCTCCAAGAATCTTAGTTTTTCCTTCTCCCCCAGCCTTGCCTTTTCTTGGCTTCATTTAACTTTGTCACTCTGTGTGGAGCTCCATCAAGCTTTGGGCTTATTCCCTGAACCAGAACCTTTACATCAAAGTTCCATAGTTGGCCCTCACTTTCATACATTCAAATCAAAGACAGCACCTGTCCCACCACCTCTCCTCTGCTCTTGGTGAACCCAGGGGAAGGCCATCCATTCAGGCCCTGCAGTAAGCATCATCACCTGTATATCCCAGACTCTCCATACAGACCAGGTTCCATGTGCATTATCCATCTTGGCCACAGCCCACTCTGGCTCCTCTTCCATTCTCTTCACCAATAAATGGCTCCTCCAGCCCTTGAGATACAAAAGCCAGACACTTGAGAATCCTACTTAGATCCCAACCTTCTCAATCCCTAACAGAATGTCATGAAGATCTATGATTCTACCTCCTTAAATCTTTTTAAAAATTTATTTTATTGAAGTATAGTTGATTTACAATGTTGTGTTAATTTCTACCGTACTGCAAAGTGATTCAGTTACACACATATATACATTCTTTTCCATATTCTTTTCCATTATGGTTTATCACAGGATATTGAATATAGTTCACCTCTAGTTCTGGCTACTGGTTCTTATCATTGGCAGTATCACAAAGAATCTTCACTGGCTTCTTTGATTCTGGTCTTTCCAGGTCACTGCCTGATTCACAATCCTTTCATTGCTTCTCGTTACCCTCAGGGCAAAACCCAACCCCCTTAGAATGGGCTGGAGTGTTCTCCAGGATTTAGTTCTCCACCCCTACAGCTTGTAGCTTCTCTCCTCATACCTTACCCTCCCTCCAAAAAAGAACCTGAGCACAGCTCCAGACACACTCTGCTCCTCGTTCTCTAGCTCTTACTATTTAGATCCCTTCTCTAAATCCCTTGATCTATTCATTTGTTTATTTAAAATTTTTAAATAGTATGTACTATGTGCCAAGTATTTCACAAATATTAACTCATTTAATCTTGACTACAACCTAAGGTTATTTCTGAAAAAATTGGGGCACAGAGAAAAGAGATTATTCTCACAGTCATTAAGGTTCAGTGCCCAGTCTTCTATATTCTCATATTATTATGCCTGCATCTATCACTCAGAATGTTATCTCCTTGAATCACAATTATCTTCTCATTTATCTGCCTCCCCTCCTGCCCCATCACACACACACGCCCATTAGATTCTGAGTCACTTGAAGGTAGGGATCTTGTTTTATCAATGTTTTTTTACCCTGGGAAAATATCCTAGGTGCCCTCCACAGCAAGTCCTCAATGTAATATGTCCTCTCGCAACCTATCTAAGTTATTGGATTCAACACAAGAAGCATCTGGTTATTCTCATTTCACACTGGAATCACTGTGATGTAACTCCAATATGATCAATCTAAACTTTAACTTTAGGAGTTAATTATATTTCAAACCCATCAGTATTCTAGAATATTTGATATTTAACATACTAGGGCATTTGATCCAACCAAATTAAGAATCTAATATGTGAACTTAAATTATAACAAAGTGAAATTTTATACTTACCCTGTAAGTTTTGAATTTATCTTTTACTTTATAATTAATAATTAATAATTTAACTTGATAGTTTTTAGGGTATACATCAAATATGAAAGTTTTAAACAAAAGAAAAAATTAAGGGATTTTAACTTGTCTAAACTCACCGGAACCAAAATGATCATTTCTCATACCTGAATTTATTTAGGAAAATGTATACTACAACATGGCTCTCAAATCTAACTGCCTGAGTTTAAATTGGATGTGATATAGATGCTCTTGCTTCCTTTCCTTCAAAGGTTGTTTGAGTTCGTAACTTTACTGGAAGAACTGTGAGGGCATATACTACCTTTGAGCCTCACAAATTTATGGTGAAGATATAACACATGCACAATTGCTTCCAAAAGTAATTAATGTGTGTAAATAAATTCAGGGTTTTCATAGGGTCTGACATCTGTTACCTTACCAGAATCTCTAAGACCTAGAAAAGGCAAGCAGAGGAGGAAAGAGTTAAATGAGGTACACTGGGACTTCAACATGCAGCAGAGCTCACCTGAGTTCCCAGAGCTGGAGAGTGGCAGACTCTTGGACTTGTCACTACCATTTTAGTGCTTTCACACTCTCCATTCTGGCACAAAGTAACTTGTAAAAACAGACAGACATTCAGATGTCCCTTCCCCAATGTCCTCAAAATCAGATTTGGCTGGAAATAAGAAAATAATCATAATGAACAGAGGGAAATCTATAGTGTATTTTGGCATTCTATGGCCACCTTTTTTCAGGGTCATGCTGTCACATTCAAACTGAGGGCTCTCTATCACACACCCTGCCACTGCTTCACCCCACCACATCCTGCCTCCCCACAACACCTGAGTCATGGCCATTCCTCTGTGATCACACAAACGGTGGTATATCCATACAATGGAATACTGCTCAGCAATAAAAGAGAATAAACTACAGAAACACACAGCAACATGGGTTATGTATTAGCAAATGTATTATGCTAAGAAAGCGAAAGAGACCAGATTCAAAAGGCTACATGATTCTAGTTATACGGAATGCCATCATTCTGGAAAATATAAAACTAAATGGACAGAAATAAATCAATGGTTGCCAGAGACTAGAGGTGGGGACAGAGGTAGGCATAAAAGGATATAAGGGAAATTTGGGGGAGGGGGGCATGATGAAACTGTTCTATGTCTTGACTATATGTGGTTTTATGACACTGTATTTGCCCAAAACTAAACCTTTGAAAGGGTAAATTTTACATTATGTATCTCAAAAAAAAAAAAAAAATCAGATCATCATATTTGGCATGAGTTGAAAGGTCTCCATGCTGAGTTTAGGAGTCTGACCTCAAAGACCCTCTACTTCTTCCCTCAGAGCTTTCATACTGTAGTCATCCCCATTCTGAACTCAGAAGAAAGCTACTTCCATTTCAAGGTAGAGTCTCTGTAAAGAACCCCGGAGTACAGTTGATTTGAAGTTGGCTTGTCTCAAACCACTATTCTAAACTCCAGGACAGCTGCTATTATACTTTGTTGTATATTAGAATAGAAACACCTGGGGAAACTTGTTAAAATGCTCCAGATTCCAGATATTCTGATTATGTAGGTCTGAAGTAAGGCTTAAGAATCTGTCTTTTTTTGTTTGTTTGTTTGTTTTTGTTTTTAATGTGATTCAGGAGACTTTATCACACTTAGAGAAATGCTGCCAAAGAAATACAGAAGGAAAATAAGCTAGATAATCTCATGTATGAACCAAGGTATACGATCATTTGAAGTTTGAGGCTCCACAGCAGGGTCTTCCCACCTTTATGGGGCAGAGGCCGCCCTCTTCGACCTCTCAGGAGAGCTCAGCCTAAGAGATCCAGGAAGAGACAGGGCCATGCATGCTGCCCATCTAAGCCCCTTGCTCTGGATTCCTGGCTTCTGTCTGGGGGCTTGCTTTTACCTTGCTTTTTATCACAGATGATACTTTGTTCCTATGCAAGGAACTGTGGCCTCACTGTGGCCCCAAAGGTCAACCATATCAGGATACAGTAAGTCTAATTTGAATTCTAGCAAGACACGTTCATTGTCAGAGGTCATTGTATTCTAGGGAGAAAAAAAAAATCCAGAGCAGAAATAAGTCTAGAAAACCCTTAGTCTTATAGTAGAAAGATCATAGCCCTTGGAATAAGAACATGGGCTTGTATCCTGACTGTCTCTGGCTATCCATGTGACTTTGGGGAAGTCACTTAAACTTGAACCTCCATTTTTTCCTAACGGAGATCATAAAAACTACCTTCTAAGAAATATAGATAAGTTTCAGGAATGACACATGGTTGTTTTTTTTCTTTTCTTCATTTGTTTTTATTGAGGCATAACTCACTATAATAAAGCACACAGTTCTTAAGGGCACAACTCAATGACTTTTCACAAAGTAAACAGCCGTGGAACCACCACCAGATAAAGATAGAGAACATTTCTGGCACCCCAGAAGGCTCTCTCCTGTCCCCATTAAGTCAATAACCCCTAAAGGGTAACCATTCTTATGATGTCTATCACCAGAGATTAGATCTCCAACACATGGTTTTTTGACAGATGTCAATATTATTTTTATGACACAGGGTGAGGCAAATGTTAGTAAATCATGAGCAGATGCTTCTTAAACAATGACCCCATTGGAGAGCTTGGGAAGAAGGTATCTGGAATCAGTGACACATTAGAGGCTGTGCATCCTGGGATATCTTAGCAGTGGGAGGAGGGGTAGTAATTCTGGGTCCAGGAAAGGGAAAAAGTATTCACCCTGCTATGAATCCATGTGGACATGAATCCAACCTCGGTGAAATATTGTATCTGACACTTGAAGGATGAAAGCCTGGAGGTTCATATAGATCACTGAAAAAAGCAGACAGACAGATGCAAAGTTTGCAGAAGAATATAAAATGATTATGCAACGTGGCATGTAAAGCTGTGAAGTACGGTTATACATGCACTCAGGTATGCACTAAGCCCCCGTACACGCAGCCTGCGTGTTCATCCTCAGTGTCACCTCCAAAAGCAGCTTCTAAACCGTTCTTCTCTTCTGCAATCCCTCAATCACTGCTATTGCATTGGCCTATTATAGCAGTTTTCTAAATAGTCCTATCTTAAACCAACCCACCCTGTCTCCAGGATGATTATCCTCAAATCACATTGAATGGTGGCTTCCCCTTCTTGAGAACCAGTGGCTACATTTACTTCCACGTTAAAGACCCATCTGAATATGCTATACAAGCTCCTTTCTTAACTCCCCCTCCTATCACATAGTCTTAAATCCAAACAACCTTTTACATTCACTCTAGACTAATCCTGCACCACTGTTTCCTGCACTCTGGGGCTTCCCTGACTTTTCCCTGGCATGCTCTTTCTGTCCCCTAATACAACTCTAATCCTATGTCAAGTCCATGACAGCTGTCACTCTTCTGCTGAAACTCCTCTCACCCAATGCCACTTTTACCAGACAGAATCTACACCTCCTCCCACTGTATATATTAAGGGCTTATTTATATAAGTCATGGAGCCTTTGTCATGCTGTGCAGCATTTAGCTGGCTGTATACCTGACTGTCACAGCATACGCTGGCTCAGCTGTGAAGCACATGGTCAGTGCAGGAAAGGGAAGGAAGCCAGGAGCAATCTGCACTAGGGTAAAGGGACTGAGCTGCCCATGAGGGCAGGGCCTTCCTAATGGGAGCCTCCTGCCCAGATCTCAGGTTCCCGGGGTGGGTGGCAAGGACCATGAATTTGGTTGTAATAAGGTGTGGCATCATTCCCTGAGCGGTTTTAGCTGGAGGGTGGGACACAGCAGCCAGAAACTTGGGGTAGAGATGCGTGGTAGGCGGGATTGTAAGCTCTCACCCGTGATTTCCTGACCCCGATGTACATGCACAGCACAATCCCCTGCGTTGTGAATGTGATGACTTTTACTCTCATTATCAGATTATGTCATATGGCACCATTGGTCTTAAAATAAGGAAGTTACCCACATGAAACAGAGCCATAATGGATCTTTATGAGTGAGAAATCTCTTTTGTTAGCTTCTGAGATTCTGAGGTTATTTATTACAGCACCATAACCTACCAATGGCGGTGTGACATACCAGTGATATCTTTATTGGGCAATTTTACCTACCCTTGAACAATGGTCATTGGTCCTTGATACAGTGTATTTATATTAGAGCTTTAATATATTAGCCATGAAAGAGCAAAGGTAGCTGGAGACCATAGCCCTAGATTATTTTCAGCAACATCTTTTTCTAAATTTTGTGTTCTAATAAATAAGAACATGTAGCATCTAATTTTTTTCACAAAAGCACATGTTTATTATTATAGAATTTAGAAAATACAGAATTAGAGAAAAAAAAGTAACAATCCCACATTATTCCACAACAGCTATTGATATTGGTGATAACACTTTCAGCCTTTCTTCTTCTATCATATACATATATAGTTCTCTCTCTCTCTCTTTGTACATATGTGTGTTTGTGTGTGTATATATATGTGTATACACACATATATACTTATTTACATATTTACAAAAAAATTTTTAATAAAATAAAACAAGGAGATTATCTGGATAGGCCTGACCTAATCACATGAGCCCTTTGTAAAGAGAGAGATTTCTCTGGCTGGTCACAGAAGGGATTGTAGGAGAGATGGGAACCATGAGAGGATTTGACATGAAGAGGTTCCTCACTGCTGAACTGAAGGGGATCATATGGCAAGGACGTGAGAATGGCCTCTAGTTGCTGAGGGTGGTCTTCTGCCCACAGCTGGTAAGACAGTGGGAATCTCACTCCTACAACTGCCAGGAGACAAAGACTTCCAACAACCTGCGTGAGTTTGAAAGCAGATCTTTCTCTAGTAGAGCCTCTAGATGAGGAAGCAACTGGCTGACCCCTTGATTTCAGCTATGAGACCTGAGCAGAGGATCCAGTGAAAATGTACTGAACCCTTAACTTATGGAAACTGGGAGATAACAAACTTATATTGTTTGAAGCCCCTACATTTGTGGTAACTTGTTATGCTATAGACTCAAAGGCAAGATGATATGTACAATCCAGTATGGTGGGAATTTTGTCCATCTCTATGATTTACTTAGATGCATGTAACCCTGAGCTAGAAAGCTGTGAGGAAGAAGAGGTTCTGGCCCAAGTCATGTGGGATGAGGGCTCTGGCCAGGCCTCTAGCTTCCTGTGAGGTACTTGGAGTGCATTCAGGAGATGAAAGTTGAATGCAAGTTGAAAAATAAGGATCAGTGGGATGGTTTACCTTGTTGGGTATAAGAGTGCTTCTGAAGATCATTCTAGACACCAGAAATCAGGTTAGGGTAACCAGACTAATGCCAGAATCCATCTGCTAGAGACATGCAAGTCTTCTTTTCCTGCCCATCCAGAGCTACTCTTGGCTGAGTCAGCTCTATAAATGTCCTCAGCACTAAAAAGTGGAGAGGACTGAGGAAGGCAGGGACTGACAATCTCTGTCCCCAGCTAGAGTAACTTGAGAATTTTGCTCTGGAGGACTGTGTTTTATTCATCTTTGTAGCCTTAGCATCAATAGCAAAATCTGTAATAAGTATGTTCACACCATTTCTCAAGTGGGAATTGTAGATATGCCACATGTAGAACTGAAAGCTTCTAACTGACCCATTTGGCCCCTTTCATAATTTATTGTGCTTTAATGGAAAGACTATGAGGTTTGTAGCCAGACAGACATGAGTACAAGTCCTGGTCACCACCATTAACCTCGCTGAACCTTATTCTCCAGAGTCCCTGCTACAGGCTGGGCTTTTGAGATGGCCAGCACCAAGCAGAAAAAAATAGTCTGTTCATTTGCGGTTCCTCCAATCAAACCCCCAGTGAGCTTTCAAACTGGGAAACTGCTGGGTCTGAGTTAATCCAAGAAATATTGTAATTGAAACAAATATGTGAGTTTTGTTGTTTTTCTCTTTTAGATGGTACTTACATTCTCATTTTTTAAAAGTGAAGATATAGCCATGTGAAATGAGGGGCTTTAGGACATCAGCCATGGGCGTAGAGAGAGCACGGTTGCTTACAACTGGGATAGTCTCCATCAAGCTCTTTGCTAATTGCTTTACCCCTACTGGGTCTGTGAACTTAGATGCATTAGGAAGTTTCTACAACTCAGTTTACTTATCCATAAAGTGGGGTATTATTCAAATTGAGTATTATGCAAATTAATTTAGTTACTATTTGTAAAGCCTTCTGGTGCTATATAAGTTCTAGATAAATATAAATATCTCATTATTTTCATTATAATCTATGGAATTAAACATTACTCTGCCCATTTTGTCAGTGAAGAAATTGGAGCTAAGAGAGGAGTTAAAATAAAAGTAAGCAACCCAAGGTAGCATGCATAAAATTTTTTTTAAAGCCTTATTAATATCAAATCATCATACATTAGCTCAACACCTAATTGAATACAAAGTGCTGTACAAATTTAATCACACTTGGCTTCCGTAATTGTAATGTGGGAAAATGGTGCAAGCACATTCATTATTGGGCTTCATTTTTAGACCTTTGCTGTTCAACAGGAATCCAGATTTGTAAGCATAGTCCTGAAAGCAATGTCAGTTTCTCCCTGGAACCCTAAGCTGATCACCTGCAGGAGGAAATGATCATGGGTCACAGGTAGCCAGCTGTCCTGCAGAAGTCCAAAATCAAGAAACAACAACGTGGGCTTCCTAGGTGGTGCAGTGGTTAAGAATTTGCCTGCCAATGCAGGGGACACAGGTTCAAGCCCTGCTCCAGGAAGATCCCACATGCCGCAGAGCAACTAAGCCTGTGTGCCACAACTATTGAGCCTGCGCTTTAGAGCCCGTGAGCCACAACTATTGAGCCCATGTGCTGCAACTATTGAAGCCCATGTGCCTAGAGCCCAAACTCCACAACAAGAGAAGCCACGGGAATGAGGAGCCCACGCACCACAACGAAGAGTAGCCCCCACTCACTGCAACTAAAGAAAGCCCGCGCACAGCAAAGAAGACCCAACACAACCAATAAAATAAATAAGCAAATTAATTAATTTAAAAAAAAAGAAACAACAACATAAAACCCTAAAATTTTTATTCCACACATCTTATTTCATTTCCTATGGACATCAGTCACGATATTTTGAATTATGTAATATATCAGCCCTCTCACAAATATATATAGGAAAAAGTAGGCTTATATTTATCTTTTTCAAAACTAACTTAAAATGTTATGAACTTCTGTCAAGCCACATGAATAAGCCTGATTTTATTGCTGTGTTTCAGACAATTCTCTTAGACATATTAAACAAATACGTGAAAGTAAAGCAGTCCCGTAGATCTCTCTAGATTTTTTATCATTGATTGTGTAATAAGCTTTTTCATGCATTATCTCCTTGAGCCTAACAGCAACTCTGAAGTGCAGGTAATAGTTGTCCCAATTTATAGGTGAGGAAACAATTCAGAGAGATCATGTGATTTTACCAAAGCCACACAGCAGTTAAGGGGCAGAGTTAATCCTGAGGCCCATGGCTGCCAATTTCACTACACCCAGGCAGGTAACACATACTCATTTGCTCAATCACTTATTCTTCAATTCAAACATAATTTGTTCCAACAATATCAACAGCAACACCAACAGCTAATCTTTATGTGCCAGGCACCTTGCTCAGTACTTTCTGTGCATTATGAGACTTAATCCAATCACGTAGGTAGTACTGTCTTCCCCATATTACAGAAAAGTAACAAGTTCAGAGAAGTTAAATGTCTGATTCAAGATAAGATGGCTAGTAAGTGGGAGATCCAGGAATATAATCAAGATTTTTTTTTTCCTTCAGTGCTTGCTCCTTACCTAAGCACATTATATATTCACTCATTCATGCTTTCACTCATTCTTTCAGCGACAATAGAGCCTACAAAGGCCTATATGTTGTGCTAGGAGCTAGGGATAAAATGCTTGCTTTGGGGGAGCGTACAGACTAGCATGGATTCAAATAGGAAAAAGGGGATATTGGATTGTATTGGATTACATAGGATGGAGTTTGATTTGATTTGGTTTGAATTGAATTGAATTGAAGTCATGTGTATTTCTCATTCAGAACTGATGGGTTAGAAACAGTAAAGCTGTTTTGCTCTGGAAATAGTCACCATCAGGAAGTGAGTAACCAACTCTTTCAGGACTCCTGTGAAAACAAAATGAGACTCATCTGTAAAGGGCAGCAGAGGTGGTTCAGGTGGATGTAAAGAGAACATCTGACCCTGTGGTTTGACCTGCAAAATCAGGACATTCATTGTGCAAATAGCACCAACTACTGTACTAACACAAGGACTTTAAGAATAATATGTCATGGCTGCTGCTTTCAAAGTGCTCACAGCCTAGAGATGGTAATGTGAAGAGGGAAATTCAAGAGTGTTCAGTGGGTTTGAGCCCTGGTCCAGGAAGATCCCACATAGTGCAAAGCAACTGAGCCTGTGTGCCACAACTACAGAGTCTGCACTCTAGAACCCATGAGCCACAACTATTGAGCCCATATGCCGCAACTACTGAAGCCCACACCTAGAGCCCATGCTCAGCAACAAGAGATGTCACTGCACTCAGAAGACTGCGCACCTCAAAGAAGGGTAGTCTCCCTTTGCAGCAACTAGAGAAACCCCATGCACAGCAATGAAGTCCCAACTCAGCCAATAAATAAATAAATAACAAAAGAGTGTCAGGGCTACAAGATGTTTCTCTACTCGATCCTATCTGGGCTGAATGCACGCTAAAGGCCGGAGAGTAAGGCAAGAAAAGCTGGCGTTCTGGCATTTATATTTTTAAGAAAATTATACAAGAAGGAATCAATGTTCCCGCTCTGCTACATTACATAACAAGGCACATTATTTTGATATCTCAGAAACAGTAAGCGCTTTACATCATTCCATTTTTGGTCCCTCAACTTGATTGTTATGTAACTTTGTGCCAATTAGTTACCCAGAGCTCAAGTGTCCTCATCTGCAAACTGGGACCAGTAATAACTATTTTAAAGAGCTTTGGTGAGAATTAATGATTATGTGTGCAAGTGTACTAGCACATCACTTGACACAAAGGAACAGCTCACCAATATTAAATATCACCTCCATTCTTATTCTGCAATAAAAAATTGGTCACCAGGACCCAGAAGATGATCTATTGAGCATTTCCTAAACTATATTCTATAAAACAGGGGTCTGGGAACAAATATGTTTGACAATCACTATATAATATGTCCCTCTCAGTGGATATTGATATATAACAGTTCTTGGAGGCCCTGTATTACAGAAAACCCTTCTAACTTGTTTTCTATGAGGTTTCCATATGTTTTGATCACTGAACTATTTTGTCACTGAATAAGGCTTTTTTTCCGCTTATTTGCTTGTTTCATTAGTAACTTAATTAATTCCCTGGAACTGTTTGGGGAAAATAATGTCATACCCCTCACCCCTAATTTTAATGTTACAATAATAGAGACAAGATTTTAACATAGCTCTTTTTTTCCCTCAGAAAAATGAGTATCTTTTGGGGATGACTGCTTCTTTTACTGAGTTCTTGAATTTCAGAGCAGGTAGCGTTACTGTCTTACTTAATTCACTGGACATGGCAAGTTCTTAAAGAGCTATCTCCCTTAATTCTATAAGTTATTCCTATTATTGTTATGACTATTATCATCAACTCTGTATTCTCAAAGGACCTTTCCCTGAACTGAGATTCAGAGACTTAAGTGCTCTAGGAATCCAACCTCTTTCAAGATCTGACCATCATCAGAGTTTCTTAAGGGGACATGACTGCCATCTCAGTGCAGAAAGTGGGGCAGGGCCCCCTCCCTTTGCATTTCAATACCTTTGTAGCAGAGCCCTTGAACTTTAATTTAACCCATTATTTCCTGGGCCATTCTTGAGAACCTTGAGAAACAAGCAGCCTGGAGGCAGGAACTCCTAGTTATCATCCTGATACTGTGATTGATTGGCTATATTGTCATGAGTAAGTTGTGTTCCTACTTTAAAATTCGATTTTTCCCAATTTGTGAAATGTGTGTGCTAATATCTGCCCATCCCATTTTACCGGACAGTTTTTAGAATACGGTAACAAGTTAGAGCACTGAAAATGCAGAACTCTCTAGAAACCCTAGGAGAGAGTAAAGACAGTACCACTCCATGCCCTAGAAGAATATGGAGCAAATCAGGGTGTCAGTCTTGGCCAAGCTCTCTCACCTGCAAGAGCCTTTCTTCCAGCTCCCTGTTGGCAGGTCTACAGCATAACTTCTGCAGCTCTGAGGCTATCTAGCCAGACTGCACAAAGCCACTCTTCATTTCCCTGACAAGATACTGATCTCAACTTCCAGATCCAGGTCATCACAAAGTCCCATGAATGAGCCTTCTCCCCTGCCCTCTAACCACACTGGCCATTCCTGCCTGACTTCAGCTCTCCATTTCTCTCTCCTGAACCTTTTGGTGCTTGAACTTCCAACCTTCCCTTGGACCTGGGCAGCCTCTAGTCCATTCTCCACACTGCAGTGGCCAGAGCATAACTGATTATGCTCTGCTCCTTAATCATGCTCTATCAGATGACATACTGCAGGAAAGCAGGACATACTCTAAAGGACAGCTGAAGAGAACTTGGTAAATTGGCAATTTACAGAAGAATGGCTAGAGAACTTGGAAATGTTGCAGCTGTGGGAAGAGGGCTGCCTGCCAGAAGCTCTGGACTTAGTGTTACTGAATTCAGTCCTATGGACCCTGCTCAGGCCCTAGCCCAGCCGGAGGCTCTCTGCCCCTGCAAAAGAAGGTTCTTCTTCGTTCAGGTTCAAGCAGCTGAATAACAAAACCTAAACTGAGATCGACAAAACACAAGCTATATTTGGTGGCCAAAGAATGGAAAAGCAGAAACTAAGTTCACAGATCAACTTCTCACCCACCTAGTGAGAGGGATTGAATTTTAAAGAGTAAAGACAAAGTGGGTAGAAATGAGGCCAATGGTGTGGAGGGATGTGCATTAATCCACCGGGGGCGGGGGGGGCGGGGCGCAAGGCTTTTTCCAATGGAGGGCAGCGCCACCCCCGTTTTATCCTTTTTTGGTCCTAAATGTCCGGTCGTGGTCTTGGCCGCTGGTAGGTGTATCATTTCATATGCTAGTGTAGTAAATCCATGTATAATAAGACAGGGTCTGTTGGAGGTCAGATTCACTGCCATCTTGGTCCCAGCTTGTTCCAGCTGGGTATTTTGTTTGTCTTTCTTATCTCTGGACCTTTTAACTTAAAGATTTATGGTGACTCCTGCTAAAGGCGGGGGTTGGCATGTTTTGAGCAAAGACCTGGAGAAGCTCCGGCAACATTAGGTAGAGGAGCACAGGCATTGCCACGTCATGCCCAGCAGGAGGAGTCAGAGAAACTGACTCTGTCATCTCACGCTTTGCCCTTATGCTGGTGCTTCCCATTGGCCAAACACAATTGGACACCAGAAGGCAAGGGAGTCCGAGTGAATAGGTATGTAGGAACCATTTTCCCAGAGCACAGAGCAAGGCAGAAGAGGACAGAGAGCAGATTTCTGAAAACTATCCAGCACATGTGCATTTGCTTTTGTGCATCTGTGACCTTGCTCAGGCAACCCCTGCTGCCTTTCATACCTTCCCCTATAAAACTAGAGAAACTGTAGTTCTCTCTATGGGTCCGATCCTAATACTGCATATCCCCAATTCCTGTTCAAATATCACTTCCACTGTAAAGCTTTCACTAAATTAGAGTTGATTCCCTTACTGCACTTATAAGCTATGTGATCTTAGGTTACTTAACAACTTGATGCCTCAGGTTCCCCCAACTGTGAAATGAGGGAATTAATAACATTTTTTACAGCTTGTTTTGATTACTACATAGTATGTATGTTTAATCCCTATTAAACACTTAGAACAATATCTGCCACATAGGAAGCATTCCAGAGATGAAGTTTACCATTGCCCCATCATCATCATCATCCCTGCACTTATCCCAGTCTGCCTGGTGTCATGATTAGCCCCGTACAGTCTGCTCCTTCAGTCACATAAGGGCAGATGCTTCTCTTTCTTTGAATACTTGACATTTAGCCCATTGCTGTGGATATGGAGGTGGTTAGTAAATGTTTGTGGACTTTAATTGACCTGAAGATGAGGGAAGCAAGGCAGACTAGGTGGGTGAAGTACTTGCTGTTTTCTTCCAGTCCTTTGAAAACCCTAATCTCAGGATTTTGACCCGCCAACAATCGACTACTGTTCATTTACAGAAACTGTACTTGTTACAGCCAGAGTTATCAAAGAGCCTTAATAGGCATCTCTTAAACTGTGAGCATTTAAACAAAGACCCTGATTGAGAGCCCGAATGTTCACAGTTATTGGCATCTGGAGAATCAATACAAATCTTTATTCCATCATCATTTTCCTTGCCACATAACTACTTGATCCCTGATCTCCATGGATTCCAAGAATAATAGAAGTTAGGTGTATAGGTCTGTTCTTAACACACACTCTTTGTTTAGCTATAGACAAAAGTCTAGCTTGAGGGGAAACAGGAGAGTAAGTCCTCCTCCAAACACATTCACTGTTCAACAAAAATGTTTCAGGCAAGATATTGATCTGGTGGTTGTTACTACTGATTTAAAGAAGTTAAAGGAAACAGTAACTCTGAAACTCTGGAGAAGATGGGTGAAGCCTTTTGTGTCGGCTCTCTCCCCCTCTAACATTTAGAATAGGCCACCCCCACCTGATCCCACTCCCAATTTAATTGCCCTGGTGGAAGACTAAGCTATGCCACTAGCTATAGACAAGAACTATTCATTGAGCACATATTATGTACAAGACCTTATGTCAAAAACTTTGTCACAATCTAACAGTTTTTTTTCTTACAAAATCTTGTGATGTTGGTAACACAATACTTTTTTTGTACATTGGAGATTTGTTGTGAATAGTTTGGAGAGTATAAGGGGTCTTAGAACCATGAAAGAGCTGAGGATTCCATGGTGATCAATATAGACACTGCTCCTGGCTTTATGAACCTTATAATTAAGTGGTTTTGCTACTGTTTTGTTCCTACAAAAATTCCCATTATGTCAAAATTATGTTAACTAAAAATAATGATTTTCTTTTATGAGTATCAATGTTACAAACTATATTATAAATCCATTATGTCAGCAGAAAAAAAAATGAAACAAAATAAAATAAATAAAAACAATGATTTTGATATGGAAAAGAGGGTTAAAAATTAGAACGCTTTAGATTTATAATAACAAGGTTAATTTTCCTGCAGAGCATAACAACATTGCTTTATAGATATAAATTATTATTGAAAGCTGAAAAATGATCTCTGAATGGAGAAAATTAAGCTTCCTCATTTAGGAACTAATCACAAAAGTGCAAGTCACTTCCACAAAAAGTAAGTGGCTGAATGTTTCTGAAATATAGACGATAAAAGAAAGGATAGTTGACACATAACATTATAGAAATAGACTTGGGCCAGCCATATTGTGCCTCAAATGAGGAGTTTCTAATTCATGTTTTAGTTAAGCCAAGCAGGAGCTGTAAAACACTGTATGAAAGTGTTATTCTTTGAGGGAAAAACAGAAATAGACAAACTAAAGGAATGAAAATGGAAACAAGGTAGCAGAGAGTGCTTTGAATCATCCGAAGGAGCCAGCAGCGCCAGGTGCTGGGCATGGGAAGGGGAGCTTGCAAAGCAGGCACTGTTAACAGTGAATGAGGATCACCTGTGGAAATTGTTAGCCATATGAGTCTAGGGCTCGGCTCCCACGGAATCTAATTCCAGAGCGGCCATGGTAGGTTGGTGAGCCTGAGCTTTTGAAAGCAACCTATAGGATTCTGAAAATAAGTGATCCCAAGACCGATTTTAAGAACGATTAATGGAGCAAATAAAGAATGCTAGTGGCAAAATTTTCAGGAAATAATAGCTTTAGTGAGATGGAAAAGAAAAGGAGATGGCAAAGGATAAAAGGGTATAATGAAGAGAGAGAAGCAAAGCGTAGAATTTTAAGGAAAGTTTTGTCAAATGCTGCAGAGTATCAGTGAAATGAAGACAGAGAGGAAGCAAAACAACACTTGAAATCATCTGTAAAAGGTGAGTAAACCAGTCGGAACTGCCTTTAACATTTAATTTTATTTCTGTCCTAAATATTTCTGAACTTGAACTGATTGTTTTGTTTGGAACTGTAAGCTGGTGGAGTCACAAGAGCAGCAGGGATTCGATTTTTTTTTCCTGCAAAATTTCTAAATGAAAACTTTCAAACATACACCATTGTTGAAAACATATTACAGTGAATACTCGTATACCCACTACCTAGGTTCTACCATTAATATTTTATTTACTTGCTTTCTTATGTCTCTACATACCTCTCTATGCCACTACCTATTATGCCATCTGACTTTCAATGCATTTCACAGAAACATGAGCCCATTTCTCCCTAAAGGCTTCAGGATACAAATAAAGTTCACTGTTTTTTAGTTTTTAATGTAAAATTTACAAGCAATGAAATGTTCAACTGTTAAGTATACATTCACTGAGTATTAACAAGTTTATACACCTGGGTAACTGAAATTCCTATCAAGATACCATCACCCTACACTCTCAGCATCAAACAATATTTTCAGTTTTACACCACATGAGCATTCAATTTTATTTCTTTCCTAAATATTTCTGAACTTAAACTGATTGTCTTATTTGGAACTGTAAGCTGGAGGAGGCAGAAGACCAACAGGGGTTCGATTGTTTTTTTATCAAATAGAAAAAGTATTTGCTTTTTGACAATTTCATATAGATGGAATAATGTATTTATGTTCCCTTTTATGTAAAGTTTCATACACTCAGAAAAATGTTTCTGAGAGTCATTCATATTGATGAATGTGTTAATAATTTTATTTGTGAGTATTCAATTAAATGAAAATGTCAGAGTTTGTTTATCCATTCTCCAATTGAAGGTTACCAGGACTGTTGCCAATGTTAAGCTATAAGGAATAAAGCTGCTATAAACATTCTTGTACAAGTCTTTTGTAAATATATGCTTTTATTTGTCCTGGGTGAATATCCGAGTAGAGGTTTTTTTATATCTTGGTCACTATTCTTCATCAAATGTGTGTTTTACAAATAATTTTCCTTGTCTGTGGCTTGCTATTCATTTTCTTTATGGTATTTTTTTGATGAACAAGTTTTAAATTTTAGTGCAGTCTAATTTATCATTTTTTATGGTTATTGCTTCCAGTGATCTAAGAAGTACTAGCCTAACCCAAAGTCATACAAATATTGTGTGTTTTCCACCAAAAGCTTTATAGGTTTACCTCTTTACCTCTTACACTTAGTCTATGACTCTTCTTGAATTAATTTCTATATGTAGTGTTAGGTAGGGTTTTATTTCATCTCCCACATAAAAACACTGTGATTCCAACATCATTTGATAAAGAGTTTCCTTTTCCATTAGATTGCTTTGATTTTTTTTTTTCTCCAAAAAATCAATTACCATAGAAGGGTAGCTCTGTTTCTGGATTCTCTATTCTCTTTGTTGGAGCCATGAAACCATATGCTAGTCCCACACTGTCTAGATTACCATAGCTATATAGTAAGTCTTGAAGTTGGGTAGTGTAAGTCTTCCAATTTTGTTTATCTTTTTCAAGGTTGATTTGGATATCCTTGGTGTTTTTCATTTCAATATAAATTTAAAAATTAGTTTGTCAACCTGTAACTTCTCCTAAAAAATAAGCCTCCCAACCCCTCCCCTTCATTTCTGGCACAGAGCTTTTAAAACTCTTGGAATATACTATGGAGAGCTACAAAGGTGTTTCTTGTTACATTAATAAAGAAACTTTTGGAAAACACCTGAAGATGGGGGCTGGTTGCCAGGAAAACCCACCAAGTGATTAGTGGGTTGAAACTTTGAGTTCCATGCCCGCACCTCCAGGGAGGGGAAGAGGGGCTGGAAATTGAGTTCAATTGTTAATGACCAGTGATTTCATCAGTCATGTCTGTGGAATAAAGCCTTTATAAAAACTCAAAAGGGTGGGGTTCTAAGAGCTTCCGGGCTGCTGAGCATGTAGAGATTTAGGCTGGTATGCCCAGAGAGAACATGGACACACCATACCCTTCCCCATGCCTTGCCCTCTGCCTCTCTCCTATCTGGCTTTTCCTGAGTTAGATCCTTTTATAATAAATCAGTAATCTAGTAAGTAAAATGTTTCTCTGAGTTCTGTGAGCCACTCTAGTAACTTAATAAAACCCAAGGAGGAGGTCATTGGAACCTCTGATCTATAGCCAGTTGGTCAGAAGTCCAGGTAACAACCTGGACTTGTGATTGGCGTTTGAATTGATGGGGTGCTGTTTTGTGGGACTGAATCCTTAACCTGTGGGATCTGACCTATCTTCAGGGAGATAGTGTTAGAATTAAGTTGAATTGTGGCATACCCAGCTGATGTTGAATTGCCTGTTGATATGGGAACCCCCACACATACATTGGAATTGGGTGCAGAAACATATGTAAATCTCTCCGTTTATTTATATCTTCAGTTTCTTTCCACAATATTTCATAGTTTTCAGTACAGGATTTTTGCAATCCTTTTTTTAAATACCTAAGTATTTTTAATGCTGTTATAAATAGATTTGTTTTAATTTTCCAATTGCTTGATGTTAGAGTATAAAACTAGAATTGATTTTGGATATTAATCTTGTATCCTGCAATCTTGCTAATTAAGTTTACTCATCAGTTTTGGTAGTTATTTTGTGAATTTTTAGGATTTCTCACATAAATGACCAGGTTATCTATAAGTCAATATGGTTTTACTTCTTCCTTTCTATCTTTTTGTTGTTGTTGTTGTTTTTCTTACCTTACTATAATGCCTAGAACCTCCAGTAAAATGGTAGACAGAAGTGCCAGGAGATAACAGTTTTGTCATGTTACTGATCCAGTGGAAAATTGTTCAATATTTAACAATTAATTATGATTTAAATAAAGGATTTTTCTAAATGCCTTATGTTAGAATGAAGAAGTTCTATTCTTTGAGAGTTTCTAACAAAATTGGTGTTGGATTTTGTAAAGTGGTCTGTCTGAATCTACTGTAGTGATCATATGGTTTTTTTCACTTATTCTTTTAGCATGATGAATTACATTGATTGGTTTGCAAATGTTAAACAGAACTTGCACTACTGGGATAAACCCTTTTTGATCATGGTGTTATTTTCATGAGCTATTGTTCTTGTTATATCTGTCCAGGTATGGCATTAGGGTTATGCTGATCTCGTAAAATAAGTTGGGATATCTTTCTTCTTCCTCTGTTTTCTGAAAGAATTTGTGTGATATTTGTATTATTTCATCCTTAAATATTTGATGTAATTCAGAGCCTGGAGTTTACTTCGTGGAAAGGTTTTTTGATACAAATCCAATTTGTTTAATAGATACAGAGCTATTCAAATTTTTATCTCATTTTTAGTCAGCTTTTTTTAAGAACTTTTATTGAGATACAGTTGACATACAATAAACTGCATATATTTAAAGTGTACAATTTGATATTTTTTCTTATTAGTAACATATATATGGCAATTTCAATCTCTTTATTGATAAAATTAACTTATTCTTTAAATGTCATTCTTAATATTGGCAATTTTGTTCTGTTTCTTATTTACATGATCAGTACAGAGTATTGTCCATTCTGTAGATTGCCTTCAAAGAACCAACTTTTGGTTTCTATTATTTTTCTGTTTTATATTACACTTATATTTCTTCTTATATTATTTCCTTCCTTCCACTTACTTTGGGTTTACTATACTCTTTTTTTTTAGCTCCTTAAGTTGGAAAGTTAGGTTATTTCTTTTAGACTGTTGTTTTTCTTTTTTCCTATAAGCATTTAAACCTCTAAATTTCCCTCAACATGCTGCTTTAGCTGCAATACATGCATTTGAAATGCTGTGTTTATTATTTATTTGGTTCAGTTTTTTTTTTCTAATTTTCTTTATGATTTCTTCTTTGCTTCTTTGACCTATGTAATTTTTTTTAAAATTCTAAATATTAAAAGTGTGTTGTTTAATTTTCAAATGTGATGCTCTAGATATGTTATTGTTATTAATTTCTAGTGAAATTTCATTGTGGTCATAGAACACACTACTTATGGTTTCAACCCTTTTACATTTGAGATTTATTATATAGCCTAGAAAATAGCCCATCTTAGTGAATGGACAATGGAAGAGAATGTGTGTTTTGCTGGTGTGAAATAGGGAGTTCTATAAATATCGATTATTTAAAGGGAATTAATAGTGTTATTCTCATTTTCCATGGTTTTTTTTTACCTTTTTTAGAATTATTACATCAGTTTCTAAGAGATGAGTGTTAAAATTGCCAAATACAGTTGTAGAGTTGTTCATTTTTTCCTTTAATTTTGATTCTTATATTATGAAACCCTTTTATTAGTTATAAGCATTTGTAATTGATATATCTTCCTGATGAATTAAATATTTTACTATTATGAAGTGACCAAATTTATGTCTGATGTTACTCTTAGTTTTGAATCTACTTTATCAGATATTAATTTAGTCATTCCAGTATTCTTATGCTCAATATTTGTGTGATATTTTTCCATTCACTTATTTTTTTTCATCAAGACACATGTTTAATATAATCTCCCAAATCACAAAGTACACATAAAGTCCAGTAAATGACACCAGACAGGATAGGATAAAAATTCTGCTCCAAGAAGATTCAGAATACACTAGGGTGTAAATCAAAATGCATAGAAGCAAACCTAGTATCTGTGAATATTTTTCTAAGAGCATTATTTGCCCTCAATTTTTATCATAAACATTTCAAACATTAAAAAATTAGAATAGTATAATTAGCAACCATAAAGAATTGTTAGTATTTTTCCATTTTTTACTTTCTATATATGCATATATATTTAAGACTACATATATACTGAGGGGATAAGCATTTTTATAATAAGCTGCAGATATCATGACATTTCACTTAAATATTTTAGCATGTGTCTCCTATAAAAAGGACAACCTCACATAATTACATAGTATTATACTGCATATGAAAATGAATAATTCTCTAGTTCCCTCTGATACCAACTCTAGAGTCAAGATTCTCCAGTAACCAGCCAAGGTTCATATACTACACTTGGTTTTATCTCTTTAAATCTAGACTGTCCCACTCATCCCAGCATTTTTCCCCAGTATATTGATGTTTTGGTGAGACTAGTTGTCTTGTAGGATGTCCCACATACTGGCTTTGTCCATCTGTTTCCTCTTGGGGTCATTTAGCTCGTTCTTCCATCACCTGTGCTTCCGGTTATGTCAGGATTCTTGCGGTCCTTTCTGGTGTCCGAGGCCGTCTGCTGGTGTTCAGTTGGTTCTGTGTGGGAATTACTGCATCTTTTGGTGCACTCCCAATGCATCTGTGGAGAGGGATGCATTCCACGTACCTCTACTTCGCTGTCATCTTTTTTTCCTCTATTCCATTCACTTATTTTTATTCTACCTCTATCATTATATTTAAAGTGCATCACTTGAAGATAACATATACAGCATGATAATGTCTGACTTCTAATTGAAATGTCAAGCCTAATAATATTTAAAATGATTAATGATATGGATAGATTTTCTTCTACCATCATATTATTTGTTTTGTTTTTTCAGCTGCTACTTTTATTGTGTTCCTCTTTCCCTTTCTTTTGGATTATATAAATATTTCAAAATTCTATTTTAACTTATTTATGTCTCTTTAGATTTGTTTCTTTGCCTTATTTTAGCGATTGCTGTAGTAATTACAATATACATTCTTAATGTTATCAGTTACTTAAATGTAATTTGTACCACTTCACATAAAATATAAATAACTTGCAATCATGTAATGTACTAATGCAGATATATTTAGTAATGTTCCCATTCCTCATGCTTTAGTTGTAGTATGTATTGCATCTATTAATATTATAAACCTCACAAGACAATGTTATAGTTTTGCCTTTGAGTTGCATGTTTTAAAGAAATAAATAGAAAACAGTATTTTACATTTATTCACTTACATCATTTATGATGCTCTTTATTCCTTTGCATCTGTTATCATCTGAGTTCCCATCTGATAGCATTTCCCTTCAAATTGAAGAATTTCCTGTAGACTTTCTTGTAGTGTAAATTGGCCAGTATCTGAATATGTCTTCATTATTAAAGAATATTTTTGCTGGATCTAGAGTTCTGGGTAAAGATTTTATTATTGTTTTTAATGATGATATTGTCTTTTTCCTTTCCGCTCATGAAAGATGTTGTCCAACTGCCTTCTGAAGTAAAAGGTCATTCAAATTGTTGTTCTGCTGTATGTAACTTCTTTTTTCTGACTTCTTTTAAGATTTTCCCTTGATTTATGGGGATAGGACTATGATGTGCAGGCATGGTTATGTTATACTTATCCTGCTTGGTTTTTGCTAAGCTTTTTGAATTTAAAAATTTATCTTTCACCAAATTTGGAAATTTTTCAGTTAATGTATGTTCAAAACTTTCTGCCTCACTCTCTTGATCTTTTCCCTTTGGATTCAAGTTATATTATGCTACGTGTAGGTCCCTAAGACTTTTTTTTGGCTTATAAACAATAAACATTTATTTCTCACATTTCAGGAGGCTGGAAGTCCAAGATTAGAGTGTCAGCATGGTCCAGTGAGGGTCTTCTTCTGTTCGCAGATTTCTTGTTGTGTCCTCACATTGAAGAAGGGACAAGGGAACTCTCTCAGACCTCTTCAATAAGGGCACTAATAATCCTAGTCGCCTTCCAAATACCCCACCTACTAATGTCACTGAAAGCAAGTTCATGTGCCGAGGCACAGTGAGGCCAAACAAACCTACACACTGGAGTCTGCAGCAGAGAAAGGTTTATTGCAGGGCCAAGCAAGCAGAACAGATGGCTTACGCTCAGAAACCCCAAACTCCTCACTGGTTTGCAGGGAGAAGTTTTATAGGCAAAATTTGGGGTGAAGGCTGCAGGGTATATGACTTCTTCTGACAGGTTGGTGGTGAGGTAGCAGGGCGATGTTCTAGGACGCGTGCTCAGCTGGAGGTTCCCGTAGAAGAACTCAAAGATTCTCTGTTAGGGATATTCCTTGAGGAGGGCAGGACCCTGCCCTACGACTTTGTTATTATTTTTCCATAATGTTGTTTTTCTCTTTAAATTAATTTCCAGTGATTAACTCTGTTTAATGAGCCTCTTCTCTATCATATACATTTTTATGTTATGCCTATGCAGGGAATTTTTATCTCAGATATTGTCTTTTACGGTTATACAGTCTCCACTTGTTTTGAATACTTTTCTGAGGTATTTATATATCACAAATTTGACCTTTTTAAGAATATAATTCAATGATTTGTAGTAAATTTAGAGATTTATGAAACCATCACCACGATCCTGTTTTAGAGCATGTCTCTCACCCCAAAGAGATCTCTAGTGCCCATTTAAGCCAATCTCTATTCCCATTCCCAGTCCACTACTGCCCATGTCTTACCTCTCTTGCCTTTCCTGGCTATTGCATATGAATGGAACATGTTGTTTTGCCCAACTTTTTTCATTTAAAATAAAGCATTTGAGGTTTATTCATGTTGAAACGTGTCTATAGTTTTTTTTTGTTTTATTGCTGAATAGCATGTCATTGTTTGGGTATGTCAAAATTTGTTTTATCCATATTTGGATTGATAGAGAATTTAAAATAATGCTGTAAAGAAGAATTTCATCTGGTAATTTCATCTTTCTCAGCCCTACTAGATGAAGAAATTCCTAAGTCAATAAAATTTTAAGTTTTCTTATGTAATTTATCCAAATCAGGTCAAATTTGTATTTCCAGAGAAGTGCATTTGAGGAATAAAGAATAAATGTTCTGTTTGGCAGAAGATTTACTCTGAATTTAACATTGTATGATATAAAAGGACTCTTCATCTGTTTGACTCCTGGGTGTTCCACAGATTAGAAGTTCTTATGTTTAGGACTGATATTGAAAAATTACTTTAACTATGGTTTGAGAAAAAATACAGTCCCACACAATTTCCTAAGCAGATATTGATAGGTGAAACTAATAAATCAGTAGGCTTTTTTGACACTAAATATACAGGTAATTAAGAGATTAAGTTCTCCCCATGAAGCTTAGCTCAGAGTTGGAAAAAAAGGCATTAAATCAATTCAACTTAATATACAAGTGAGAACTAGTTAAGGATACCTAATTATACCCTTCAATTTATACTCAACCCACACCATTTGCTTTAATGAAATATCAAATTTAAACAATTAATAGTGCTTGCTTAGATTTTATTTAAATTGAGGTCTTTTAGCATGATTAATTTTGCTATCAAAAGCTCTGGAAATGTTATTACTTTTAGAGCTAAGTGGGGCATGAAAACTCCTACCTTGAACTCAGAAATGTATCCAACAAAGTCCAGTACAATCATAGCCTCCTAATGCTTTCACTGTAGCAGCCAGCATGGATTCAATGAGCCACAATTCAGAAAACAGTCATAAGAGGAGCAGTACTATGAGAGTAGTAATAATATACATGTTTTTAATCTAATTTTTGAATTGTTTCCACGTGCCAGCATTTTCCTGAATTCTCATATATTCTTTATAACAGCCTTGTGGCATTAATTCCACCATCCTTTATTCGCAAGCATCAAGACATAATGCTATGTCTTTCATTTTTCTACTTAATGAAGTCTTTGCTATCACTTACTATGTGGAATACAATAATAATTTTTAATGTCCTTATTTACTAATTCTATCATACTTTTCATTGCTGGATCATTTTTGATTGACTTCTCCTCATAATGGGTCATATTTTCCTGTTTCTTTGCATGCTTGATAATTTTTTTAATCAGAGGCCAGATGCCAGATGTTATGAATTTTTCTTTGTTGGGTAATGGATACCTTTATAGTTCTGTAATTTTTTATTTTTTTATTTTTTTATCTTTGCTCTGGAATTCAGTTAAATCACTTGAAATCAGCTTGGCTATTTTGGACCTTGCTTTTAAACTTTGTTAGGAGGGATAAAAGGAGCATTCAATCTAGGGCTGATTTTGTCATACTTCTAAGGCAAACCCTTCTGTGTATTATACCTGATACCCATTTTCTTCACTTGAACTGGTAAAAACATTAACTGGCCTTTTGGATCTGTGGAGATTTTTCTTCTGTAATCTTTTTGAGTGTTTCCTTCTCTGTCCTCGGGTAGTTTTCTCATACTCATGTATTGATCAGTATTGATTTGAAGACCTGAGGGGACCCTCTGCAGATCTCCCAAGCTCACTGTCTCTCTCTCTAGCTTTCTTCAGTGCTACTCTGCTCAGTGAACTCTAGCCACCTTGACTTTCCCCAGGCTATCATGTCAGAGACTGTCAGGCCATATTTGGCCTGGAAACTCTCCCTAGACCATAGGCTGTGGCAATCATAGTCCTCACACCCCTTGCTTACCATCTTTCAGGGAGAGTCCTTGTCCTATGATGCTTAAATGTTGAATTTCTTGAAAGTTACTGTCTTATAGATTCTGTCTGGTTTTTTAGATGTTTCAAGTAGGTGGGTAAGTTTGGTCCCTTTTACTTAATGTTGAGTAGAAGAAAAGAGCCACACTATTTTCAAAAATTTGTCATTTAGAAATAACTATCAACTAGAGATGAGTGACAGCTGTTTATTCTAGAAGGTTCTTGTGTCCTCGTCTTTCCCAGAGCTCCCACCTCTGAATACCTCTTTAATTTTTCTATTTAACTCATTTTAGTTATTGGTCAGCACATGTGGACATTTGTATTTGTGAACACTCAGCTAGAAGGTAGTTAATATTTTTAACAGTTGTTATGATCAGGAAACTTACACATTTTGTCTTATTGATGTAGAGCCTCACATTGAGAGGAAGGAGACCAAATATCAAAGAAATATATAATGGCAAGATCAGTTAATAACTGTCAGAAATGAGATTTATACCCAGATGTATCTGATTCTAAAGCCTATAATCTTTCCAGTATACTGTAACGTCTCTTAAAAAAAGGTAAAAGTGGTTAAAAAAATTTAAGTAAAGCTGAGTCCTTGGGGACTATAGAAAAGAAAACACATACACAAACACAGAGCCTTCCCCAACCTTTGCCAGCCACAATCTAAGTTAGGACTTCAGCTGTTAAAGGATCCTTACATAGTAGATGCTTGGAGTATAATAAACCATAGAAAGATATATTTAGATTGCACAGCCGTAAAGCCTTAAAACCACATGCCACAAGTGACCACTTGATATTCTGTTATAAACATAGGATAGTTTCAAGGGAAACTGATGATTAAAAGACTGAAAATTTTGTCCATTTGAAATATTTGTCACCCCCCCACCCCAAATTTTTAAAATTTATTTCATGAATAGCTAAAATGTGTAAGATTGCCTGACTTCATTACGGCTATGTACTAATTTCAAGCAAATGGTCCCAAGAGGGAGGGTGATATGTATTTCTTCTGAATCATCAGGCTGTTTTATACATTAGCTTCTTCATGTCAATAATGATCCATTTAAAGTTTTGTAATTTTTTAATCCTCTTCATTCGTGTTTTTATAGGAACAGTATGGATTTCATGTCTCCCTCTATTATAGCATTATAATGTTCAAAAACTGTCTATTAGCATGTCACATTCCTTCCATTTGATTGCAGGTCCCTCAGGAATATGCTTAAATACAATGCCAGGTTCATACTAAGGGTATCAATTTTGTTCAAATGAACTCAGCTGAAAGGTTTTCTTAACATTGCCTCTAAAAAATATAGAACTTAAAATTTTTCTCAGAGTAATCATAGAATTCAATAACTGTGGCTTTGTAAATAGGTTAGTTGATTGGTGAAATGCAAGTGTACCTGTATAATCTAACAATTTTCTTAGGAGCTAATGAGGCTTAGTGGAAAGCACATGGACTTCAAAGTCAGTTTAGTTGCCACTAATTAACTTGGACAAGTTACTTACATTCACTTGTTTGTTCATCTGTGGTTAGTTTTTAGTTTATAGCATCTGTTGGGCCTGTTCTACATGCCAGGGGTAGCATGGTAAGCAAGACAGGCCTTGTCTTTTCTCTCATTGGACTTTCTAGGAAGCAGACAATGTCTGTTTCTGTTGGAAAGATGCATAATCAACATACACACAGTACATGTTCGAGTGGTGGAAGCACAGGTGTCATCTGACTTGACCTGGGAGAGGACAGAGAAGACTTTCTGGGAGAAGACAAGGTTGAGACTTGAGAGATGTGACTGGAGTTACAAGTTAAGTCAAGTGAAGCAGGCAGGGGATGTATAGAGGACACAAGGGTAGAAGAAGGAAGATTTCACAGAATGATAAAGGATGATTTCCTTCTTTTCTCACCTCAGTGGGTACTGCTTAGGAAGTGATGTTACAGCCAACTCTATAGCATGAAACACCACTTTCTTCAGGAACATGTTACAGTAGAGAATTCCTTACTCTGTGGTTATAGCAACCATCTTGCATTTGAATTGTGGATTCATTTAATCTTGGGGAAAAAAATAAAAACAAAACATGGCTATGGAGGGGAAATGGCACTGTACACATAGTAAATTATTTACTTCTCACCTTAACCCAATGAGAAAATAATGGCACAAAGAAGATAAACAACTTGCCTAAGGTCATAAGTGGCTGTGCTGGATTCAGACCCACAAGGTCTATGTTCTTAAGCAGGATGGAATTTTTACAATGCTGATAGTCTTCTCTGCTTGTGGGTAACTGTAAAGAGATCTCTTTAAATTTAAGCCAGTGTTTTACAAACTTTAACCACTCAAAGCCTCTGTTCCCTTCTGTCTAAGGGCAGAATATGACTCACCTCGTGGAGTATTAGGAAGATGAATTGAGTTATAAGAAAGTAAATTTGCAGCCAGACTCTGGCCCTAATTAGCAGTGTGACTGGTACATCAAGCCTGCTGCCTACGTCTCAGTTTCTCGTATTTAAAAGATGAAGAATAATATTGACTCACTGAGCCGTTTTGAGTTAAGAAGAATTTCCAAAGCAGTTCCTGGCATGTTGAAGTTGCTCAATAAATATCATCTCATTTCCTCTTCTCTGCTTTATCTTGTCCCACATTCCTCTTTCACTCTTTATTCCTGTGGCCAGCTTGCTCCCCATGTATGCCTTGTCTCTTTTTGATCCCCAATAGTCCTGTCCTTCTACCTATCAGTTAAGTACTAAATGTGATTACAGAGAAATGCAGGTATCTGAAAATGGGATTCTTCTGAAGTAATGTTGATATTTTCTCTACAACTTCCTTAAAAAAAAAAAAAAATGACCTGAAATTAAAGAAGGCAGGTCTCTACCTCTTTATATTGGAAATTATTTTATTTCAACCATTCAGCAAAGGGATAACCCAGCGCCTCCCAGCTTTCAGCACGTTCTGCAGCAGTGAGCACAGCGATCCTGTTCTCTCTCAGATACGGATTACTGGATCCTTAGCTGATCCCTCTAAATCTGTATCTTAGTTGACCAATCTCTGGTGGAAGGCTTTGTGCCCTTAAACATGGGTAAAATGGCAAGGTTCAGAAGCATGTACTCTGGCAACTGAGGTCCTTGAAATAGAGGGGTCTGAGCGGGGGGCGGGGGGGGGTGGGCAACCAATGAAGAAAACTTAAAGGAAAAGTCTTTGGAACCTATTGATGTTTTTTTACCAACTAATGTTTGTCCTTAGGTGGGGAGCATTTCTTTGGAATCCTACCTATATATACAAAATATACATGGAGAAGTAGAATAATTTTATGTAGGGGAAAAGGTCTCATGAGAGGGTGACACCTACGATGAACCATCTAGCGGTCAGTAACCAACTACATTTCTATGCGCCAGCCCGCCTCCAGGTTACCAGTGACTACTAGAGAAATGGTCTTGGCAGGTCTAGTAACAGAGGGAGGACTTAGTTTCTGGGTTAAGAATAAAGTGACCAAGGACACAGAGGCAAAGGCTATTGTGACCAACCTTGAAGTTAGGCAGATATTCATTTGTATACTGGCTATGTACCCTGAGCAAGTTACTGACCACTCTGAATATCAGTTCCCTTATCTGTCAAACTGTGGTCTTCATGCCTGCCTCATAGAGTATCTTGTAAATCCAGGTAAAAGTGGTCAGTAGAATGCTGGTACAATGTATCTGTTCACAAAATGTTAACAGAATTGAATTGAAAGGGAATACTCCAGCACATAAAGACTTACCCACACAACATCCTTGCCTGATAACCACTGCTTAAATGTCTCCTGTAAGGGAGCGCCTAGTGCTTTGTGCTGTGGCTCATGCAGTGTTACATTGTTACACGTAGCTGTAAGGGGAATGAAGTCAAAATTATTCTGGCCAATTTAAGCAAGACATTTTAGATATGGACCCTTGATCACCATTTAGTTTTTTTACCCTTTATCTTTAAATATGCTTTGAACAAAATCCAAGTTTGGTAGAAAACAAAATCATTATTTGAATGAGTCAGCTCTTAGAATGCCCCTGTTGTTATTAATAAGAGTGAACACCTACACTGTGCTGGAAAATATACTAGATGCAAAAAGATGAAATATTGATTTCAACTTAGCCCAAACAGCAGCCCTATGGAATAAACATTATTATACCTACTTTACAGATAAAGAAATTGGAACTCAAAATAAAGGTAACGAGTTTAAGAGCATACAACTTAGAGAGAGCCAAGCTGGGATGTGAAACCAGATGAGTCTCTCTCGCTCTTTATTTTCTGCAACCCTTCCTCCTGATCTTTCTTCAGTCCTCTGCTTCACAATAACGATATGCCTACCCCATGTCTCATGTGTACGCACACAAAAAGCTTGCCCTCTGTGCCAGGATATTCCAGGATAACCTCTTTGGAAAGTCCGTTCAACCCCACCCCAGGAATAACACTTCAGACAAAGTTTAGAAAGGAATGTCCAACACTGCAGGGACAGCCATAGTTAATGACAGCTGCTAATTACTGCTATGTTTCCTTCTGGATGAAAGGAACAAGGTCAAAGGTCTCAGAGATACTAAGATGATATGCCAGTGGGACAAACTTGGGACAAAGTAAACCCAGTAACCCAAGTAAAGACCATATGGAGCAATTCAAATAAAATGCATGTGATGGATATTTTATAAACGCTGGCTACTGAAAGAAGATGAATGCAGTGATTCTTATTTATTTATTGACTAACAGCATTTGTTTACAGGGTTTGTAAGAAGAAAACTAACATTTATTTTTTTCCTTCATTCCTTTCACAAATATTTATTGAGCATTTATTATTGCCAGGCAGTGTCCTAAAACCTGGAATAAAGCAATTACCAAGCTGAACACTCTGATGGGGCTAACATTCTAGTGAAGGGAAGACAGTCAATCAAGATAAAATAGGGGAAATGATCAGGTAGTGATAACAGCTATGTAAAGAATCTGAATATATTCAGGTGAATATACTCATGTGGTTGGTTGGGACCACTTTAGGTAAGGTACTCATGAAAGGCTGGAAATGGAAATGGCTGAAAACATGCAGCCATGTGAATATTGGAGGAAGAGCTTCCCAATCATAGGGAACATCTAACACAAAGTCCGTGTGGCAGGAGGGAGCATGTTTGTGTGTTTAAGGAATTAAAAAAGAAAAAGACAACATGAAGTTTGTAATGAGCAGAGGGGAGAGTGTAAATGATAAGGTAAAAAACATAGGAGGGTCTGTGAAACAAACTTTTTCATAAGCTATGATAAGAAGTTTGTCTTGTTCTAAGTGCTTAGCGAGTCATGGAAGATTACTGGGGCTGGTGATATGGATGTGTTGATCCATGCCATTGAAAGCCACAGGACTGAGGGAGAGAACAGATATAGAGAAAAGGGCCAGGGACAAAGGCCTGGGGGCAGCCGACCATTCAGGGACAGCAAAGAAATCTAAGTGGGAGGACTGGAGAGGTAGGAGAAACCTCAGCCCATTGTGACATTAGTGAAGCCAAGAGAAGGAAATAGTTCACCATAGAGAAATCAGCATATCAATCACTGCTGAGAAGAAAAGGGACAGAAGAACTGGGAAGTGACCAGCAGGGATGATTGATAACATTGACATAGTCTCTGGAGATGGTGAAGATGGAAGCTTTATGGTATGGAAAATATGAGGTGATAAAGAATAGACAGAAGCTATGGGCATTTCTTTCAAGAAATTCTCTTAGAAAAGGAAAAAAGTCATAGATGAAAGAGAATGTGGTAAAAGGAAGAATGTTTTTCTAAACCAAAGAAATTATAGAGCAGTTTTTAAATTTTGGTGGCTTGATAGAAATTATCTAGAAGGGAGGGAAAACTATTGACTCAAAGAGAAGGGGATCTTTTCGGAAGCAAATGTTGATATAATGAGAAGAGATGATGTCTAGAGCACTGTGAAGGGCCGATAGGAAAGAGTGTCTGTTCCTTATCCAACACTTCAAAAAGATTGAAGCCTAAAACCAATGTATGTGGGAGGTAGTATTATCACCATTTTATAAGTGAAGAAATTAAGGACCTTGACTGCTAAGGTCCTAGAGAATCATTAATTCTTGCATCTCTGGATTCTACCTGCCCACATCAGATGGACATTGAATTTCTACCTAATGTACAAATGTTTATCATCACATGACCTTCAAAGACTTCTGCCTAATCCTGCAGTGTAATCACTTGCCACTCTCCTAGACCAACCCTGCAATTCCAAGAACACCAAATAACTTGCCATTTGGAAACTGTATCATGTTTTTTATGCAACAGGTGGCCCCTGAACACCTTCTTCCCTCAGTAGCAAACCCATTGTCCATCTCTCCTCCCTCTGGTTAGTTACATATGTCTCAAGACAATTCAAGCACCTACTCCTCTACCCAAGTACTATTGATTTTTGACTTGACTCCTTCAGTCCTTGTTCTTGGCTTTTGTAGTGTTAAACCTCACGCTGTATTGTGATTGGAAGTTTACATGCCTGTGTTCTCAACTAAACTGGGAGAAGAACCTTGAGTCAGGAAACGTGTGCCCAATGTAGGACTTAATATAAAATGGGGTACTTAGTAAATATTTGTGAGAGGAGGAAAGGAAAGAAGATCCATGGTTAGCATCATGATTGATATATTTATTTCTTAAGTAATGTAAATATTTGAGAAATCAAGTTAGATATTTTCATCACATTATGGCCATGAGAAGGTTAGAGCATCCCACTTTTTTATTCCGTTCCATTTGAGTATCCAAGGTTCACCCACTTCCTGGACAAGAAACTGGGAAGAGGATAGGAATCTCCTATCAAAAAGAGGAGGGGTCAGCCACCCAGCCCAGGCAAAAATTGTATTGATATCCACATCTTCTGTAGAACACTAGCTAGAATGCCTTGTCCTATAGCCTAAGACATGCAAAATGCATGCTCAGTTCATGAGGATGATGATCACCTTTTTTTAAAACTTGAAGATATAAAATAATTTTAGCTTTAGTGTGCTGTAGTCATTTTGTATAATAAAAAAAATTAGGTAAATTGCCAAGTGAATGCTAGCAATAATCTCTTTTGCTTGTACTGTATGTCTTTGCCATTCTTTTGTTGTTGTTCTCACAGACAGTTGGTCTGTAAATACTTACAATTTTTTAAAGTATAGTTGATTTACAGTATGAGTTTCTACAATTATTAGTTTCAGGTGTACAACATAGTGATTCAAAATCTTTATTGACTGTACTCCTCCATTTAAAGTTTTACAAGACAATGGCTATATTTCCCTGTGCTGTACAATATATCTTTTTTTTAAGAACTTTTATTGAGATACAGTTAACAGACAATAAACTGCATATATTTAGAGTGTACAATTTTTTTTTTCTTATTAGTAATGTATATATGACAATCCCAATCTCCCAATTCATTCCTCCCTAACCCTCCCCGCTTTCCCCACTTGGTGTCCGTATGTTTGTTCTCTACATGTGTGTCTCTATTTCTGCCCAATATATCCTTCTTGCTTATTTATTTTATACATGGTAGTGTGTCTCTCTAAATCCCATACCCCATTTTGCCACTCCCCACTTCCATCTTCCCACTGGTAACCACTAGCTTGATCTCTATATGAGCCTGTTTCTGTTTTGTTATCTAGAGTCATTTGTTTTATTTTTTAGATTTCACATATAAGTGATAACCTAGAGTATTTGTCTTTATATGACTTATTTAACTAAGCATATTACCCTTTAGATCCATCTACATCATTGCAAATGATAAAATTTCATTCTTTTTATGGCCTAGTAATATTCTTGTGTGTGTGTGTGTGTGTTCTTAATCCAAGCATCTGTCGATGGGGGCATTTAGGCTGCTTGCATATCTTGGCTATTGTAAATAATACTGCTAAGAACATTGGGGTGTATGTAGCTTTTAGAATTAGTGTTTCCATTTTCTTGAATATATAATCAGCAGTGGAATTGCTGGATCATATTGTAGTTCTGTTTTTATTTTTTTGAGGAAACCCTATACTATTTTCCATAGTAGCTGCAATAATTTACAATCCCATCAACAGTGTAGTAGGGTTCCCTTTTCTCCACATACTCACCAAAATTTGCTATTTGTAGAATTTTTGATGATAGCCATTTGACAGGTATAAGGTGATACCTTGTGGTTTTGATTTGCAGTACCCTGGTGATTAGTGATGTTGAGCATCTTTTCATGTGCCTGTTGGTGATCTATATGTACATCTTTGGAAAATGTCTATTCAGATCCTCTGCCCATTTTAATGGGGTTGTTTGGGGGTTTTTTGATACTGAGTTATATGAGCTATTTATAGATTTTTGGATATTAACCCCTTATCAGTCATATAATTTGCATATTTTCTTTTATTCCATAGGCTTTCTTTTTTTTTTATTGGAATATAATTGCTTTACACTCTTGTACCAGTTTTTGAGGTACACCAAAGTCAGTCAGCTGTATTTATACTCATATCCCCATATTCCCTCCCTTCCTCGACTCCCCCTACCCTCCCGGTCCCGGCCCTCTAAGGCATCATCCATAGGCTTTCTTTTAATTTTGCCAGTGATTTCCTTTGCTGTACAAAATGTTTTAAGTTTAATTAGGTCCCATTTGTTTATTTTTGCTTTTATTTCTTTTGCCTTAGGAGATCCAAAAAACCATTACTGAGATTTATGTCAAAGAGTGTCCTTCCTATGTATTTTCTAGGAGGTTTATGGTTTCAGATCTTACACTTAGATCTTTAGTCCACTTTGAGTTTATTTTTGTATTTGGTGTGAGGAAATGTTCTAATCTCATTGTTTTACACATAGTCATCCAGTTTCCCAGCACCACTTATTGAAGAGACTATCTTTTCTCCATTGTATATTATTGCCTCCTTTGTTATGGATTAATTGATCATAAGCATGCGGCTTTATTTCTGGGCTTTCTATTCTGTTGCACAGATATGTGTCTGGTTTTGTTCCAGTACCATACTGATTTGATTACTGTAGATTTGTAGTATACTCTGAAGTCAGGGAGCATGATCCTACCAGCTTTGTTTTTTTTTTCCTTAAGATTGCTTTGGCAATTTGGGATCTTTTATGTTTCCATATGAATTCTAGGATTATCTTCTCTAGTTCTGTGGAAAATGCCATGGTATTTTGATAGGGATTGCATTAAATCTGTAGGTTGCTTTGGATAGTATCACCATTTTAACAACATTAATTTTTCCAATCCATGAACACAGGGTATCTTTCCATTTCTTTGCATCATTTTCAAATGCCTTCATAAATGTTTTATAGTTTTCAAAGTATAGGTCTTTCACCTCCTTGGTTAAGTTTATTCCTAGGTATTTTATTACTTTGGATGTAATTGTAAATGAGATCGTTTCTTTAACTTTTCTTTTTGATAGTTCATTATTAGCACATAGAAAAGCAACAGATTTCTATGGTAATCTTGTATCCTGCAACTTTACTGAATTCATTTATTATAATAGTTTTTTGATGGAGGTTTTAGGGTTCTGTATACAGTATCATGTGATCTGCAAATGGTGATAGCTTTATTTCTTCCCTTCCAATTTGGATGCCTTGTATTGTATTTCTTTTTCTTCTCTGATTGCTGTGGCTAGGCATTCCAATACTGTGTTAAAGGATAGTGAGCATCTTTGTCTTATTCCTAATTTTAGAGGAAAATCTTCCACGTGTTCACCATTGTGTATAACGTTAGCTGTGGTTTCCCATAAATGTCCTTTAATATGTTGAGATATGTTCCCTTTATACCAACTTTAAGAGTTCTTATCATGAATGGATGTTAAATTTTGTCAAACACTTTTTCTGTGTCTATTGAGATGATCACATGAGTTTTGGCCTTCCTTTTGTTAATGTGGTTGTATCACATTGATTGATTTGCAAATATTGAACTATCCTTGCATCCCTGGAATAAGTTCCAGTTGATTATGGTGTGATCCTTTTTATATATTGTTGAATTAAATTTGCCAATATTTTGTTTAGGATCTTTGCAACTATATTCATCAGAAATATTGGCCTGTAATTTTCTTTTTTTGTAGTGTCTTTGCCTGGTTTTGGTATCAGGGTAATTGTGGCCATGTAGAAAGAATTTCAGAGTGTTCATCCTCTTTGCTTTTTTGGAATAGTTTGAGAAGGATAGGTATTAGCTATTCTTTATATGTTTGGTAGAACTTCTCTGTAAAGGTGTCTGGTAATGGATTTTTGTTTGCTGGGAGTTTTTTTTTTTTTAATAAAAATTCAATATCATACTAGTGATTGTTCTCTTCACCTTGTCTATTTATTCCTGATTAGGACTTGGAATGTTCTGTGTTTCTATAAATATGTCCATTTTTAGGTTGTCACAATTTGTTGGCATATAACTATTCATAGTATTCTATTAAGATTTTTTTGCGTCTCTGTGGTGTCTGTTATTTCTTCTCATTCATACATTATTTTGCTTTTTGGGTCCTCCCTCTTTTCTTCTTGATGACCCTGGTTAAAATTTTATCCATTTTGTTTATCTTTTCAAAGAACCAGCTCTTGGTTTCATTGATCTTTTCTATTGTTGTTGTTGGGTGGTTTTTGTTTGTTTTTTCTCATTTATTTCCTCTCTAACTTATTATTTCCTTCCTTCTACTGACTTTGTGCTTTGTTTGTCTTTTTTCTAATTTCTTAAAATGGAAGGTTAGGTGGTTTATTTGATATTTTTCTTGTTTCTTGAGATAGGCCTATTTCACTATAAAGTTCTCTCTTGGAAATTCTTTTGCTGTGTCCCATATATTTTGAAAAGTTGTATTACCATTTTCAATTGTCTAGAGAAATTTTCTGATTTCCTCTTTGATTTTTTTTATTCACCTATTTTTTTTAAAAAATAGTATGTTGTTTAGTCTTTACATGTTTGTGCTTTTCTCATTTTTCCTTCCATAATTTGTTTCTAGTTTCATACCATTGTGGTCAGAAAAAGTGCTTGATATATCTTAAGTTTTATATATCTTAAATTTGTTGAGACTTGTTTTGTGGCCTAGAATGTGATCTGTCCTAGAGAATGTTCCATGTGTACTTGAAATAATATATATTCTGCTGTTTTTGTATGGAATGTCTGTAGATACCTATGAAAAAACTTATCTATTGTTTAATACCATTTTTGCCTTTTTGACTTTTTTTTTGGTCTGAATGATCTGTCCATTGATATAAATCAGGTGTTAAAGTCCCGTGCTATTACTGTATAATTGTCAGTTTCTCACTTTATGTCTGTTAATATTTGCTTCATATATTTAGGTGCTCCTATATTGGGTGCATATTTATTAATGAATAAAATATCCTCTTCTTTTATCGATTCCTTTATCGTTATATAATGCGCTTCTTTTTCTTTGGTATGATCTTTGTTTTTATTTTTATTTTTTAATTAATTTTATTTATTTATTTGCTGCATTGGGTCTTTGTTGCTGTGTGGGCTTTCTCTAGTTGCAGCGAGTGGGGGCTACTCTTCATTACAGTGAGCAGGCTTCTCATTGCGGTGGCTTCTCTTGTTGCAGAGCACAGGCTCTAGGTGTGCAGGTTTCAGTAGTTGTGGCTTGTGGGCTCTAGAGCGCAGGCTCAGTAGTTGTGGCTCATGGGCTTAGTTTGTTTCACAGCATGTGGGATCTTCCCAGCCCAGGGATCAAATCCATGTCCTTTGCATTGGCAGGAGGATTCTTAACCACTGTGCCACCTGGGAAGCTCATGATCTTTGTTTTAAAGTCTATTTTGTTTCATATGAGTATTGCTACCTCTACTTTCTTGTCATTTCCACTTGCATGACATACCTTTTTCCATCCCCTCACTTTCATTCTGTGTGTGTCTAAACTGAGTTATCATGTAAGCAGCATACAGATGGGGCACTTTTTAAAAAATGCAATCAGCTGCACTATGTCCTTTGATTGGAGTTTAGTCCATTGACATTTAATATAATTATTGATAGGTATGTACTTATTGCCCTTTCATCACTTGTTTTCCAGTTGGTTTTCTTGTTCTTCACTGTTTTTTTCTTCTTCTTTTAATTTCTTCCCTTGTAGTTTGATTTTTTTTAGTGGTATGCTTGTGTTCCTTTCCCTTTTGTTTTTGCATATCTATTCTAGGTTTTTGATTTGCTATTAGCGTAGGGTTTATATATAGTGGCATATAACTATATTTATTTTAAATAGATAGTCCTTTATATTAAATACATGATAAAAGATCTACATTTTTACTCCCTTCCCCCACACTTTTTGTTTTTAATGTCATATTTTACATCTTTTTACACATTTATCTCTTTACTGATTATTGTGCTTATATTTAATTTTACAGTTCTTAGTCTTTTAATCTTCATACTAGCTTATTTTAGAGATTGATCCTCAGCCTTTACTATATGCCTTTACTGCTGGGATTTTTATTGTACTATAGATAGATACTTCTTATGGCCTTTCCTTTTCCACTTAGGGCCCTTTAACATCTATATTAGGGTGGGTTGGTTAAATAGTGTTAACTAACTCTTTTAGTTTTTGCTTGTCTGAGAAGTTCTTTATCTCTCCTTCAATTCTAAGTGATAATCTTGCTGGGAAGAGTGTCCTAGGTTGCATTTTTTCTCTTTCAATACTTTATATTATGCCATTCCCTTCTGGTTGGCAAAGATTCTGCACAAAATTCAGCTGTAAACCTTAGGGGGGGGTTCCCTTGCGTATGACTTTTTCTCTTGCTACCTTAAGAATTCTCTTTAGCTTTTGCCATTTTAATTATTATATGTCTTGATATGGGTCTGTTTGGCTTCATCCTGATTGGGACCCTCTGTGCTTCTTGTACCTGGGTATCTGTTTCCTTCTTCAGGCTTGGGAAGTTTTCAGCCATAATTTCTTTAAATACGTTTTCAACCCCCTTTTCTTTCTCTTCTCCTTCTCGGACCCCATAATTTGAATGTTGGTATGCTAAAAGTTATTGCAAAGATCAAAACAAAAAAAAAAAGGTTTTACTTTTTAAATTTTCTTTTCACTGCTCTGAGTGATTTCCATTATTCTATCTTCCAAATCACTTATGTGTTCTGTTATCACATAATCTGCTATTCAATCCTTCTAATGTGTTTTTCATTTCAGTTATTGTAATCTTCAGTTCTGACTGGTTCTTTTTCATATTTTCTAGTTCCTTGTTAAAATTATCACTGTGTTCATCTATTCTTTTCCCTAATTCACTTATCCTTCTTATTACTGATGCTTTGAATTCTTTATCTAGTAAGTTGTTTATTTCTGTTTCATTACTTGTTTTTTTCAAGGTTTCTCTCCTGCTCTTTCAACTAAAACAATCTCTCTGTCTTCTCATTTTCTTATCTCTGTCTCTATGAAAGTAGGTGAAACATTTATCTATGGATGTCTTGAAGTGGTGTCTTATCTGAGATCATCTCTATGTAGTCTGCATGTACTTAATGGTTTTGGTGTGAGAGCTGGATTTGACATGAACACAGTCACATCTTTTCTCAGGGTGTTCTGGCAGCTATCACCTTGGTAGTAGGTAAGGCTGGAGGAGAAAGGATCAGGGCTGGAGCCAGATGTGAGATGAGACTTCTTTTCTGCTCAGTGGGCATTACTGCTTTATCAGGGGCAGGCTCTGGTCTCAAGCTGCTAGAGCAGAAGCCCTGAGGGTTGGGTCCAAATTGACTCAATTCCCCTTAAGTGTGTGTTCTTCCCTCTTCCAGCACTGATGCCCTCAGTCCCAGAGGGGAGCAGTACTAGAGCAAGAGGGGCTGGTGTGGGCTGTCAGCAAACATTGGGACATGGGTTGTGGCGATCTTGCCACCATCAGAGATCTGGTCTGCCTCTGATGTGCCACCTGTGCAGTCACCAGTAATGGCTGCCCGCTCTGTGCTCAGATGCTGCTTAGTGTTTGAGCCACCACAATGTCTCACAGTGAAACTTTTCCCTCTGTCATGGCAGCCCTTGCTCTGGTGCTGGAGCATTTGTTTGGCTCAGATTGGTGCATGCGCCAGGTCAGTTGCAAGAAACCATTCAGCCAGCAGTTCAGTTTCAATCTGCCCTCTCCATCCTGATTCCAGAGCAAACAAGTGTTCACACACTCCTCATGAGCAGAGCACAGGCTTCCCACAGCCCTCCTGTCAGTCGCACTGGCCCTTGGACTAGCCAAAGGGACTCATCCTCCCTTTGTTGGATTCCAAGACTGGGGCACTCAATATGTGACTCAAACAGCTCATTCCTCATGGAAGATCTCTGCCTGTGTAATCTTCCTTTTCCTCTAAGTCCCCTCTGTGGGAGACAGGTCCCAAACTGATTGCTTCTCTTCCCTTCCTACCTGGTTCTACCTGTATCTTTCTTACAGCCTTGGTTGTACAAGAGTCTTTCATTTAGTTTTCAGTGAGAATTATTCCACATGTACACATACCTTTGATGTGTTTGTCAGGGGAGGTGAGTTCCATTTTAATTCATGTCCCTCTTTGTCATTCTTAATACATTTTCATGCACCTATTTCTAAATAATATTCTGATAAATATCATGGGAATGAGATATAGGAATTTGAGATCTAATCTTCATGTGGCCTCTAACCACAGTCCAATGAGCCCTACAGGACAAATGCTATTATTTCCATTTTATGGATCAGAGCATAGAGGCTGAGGATGTTACACATAACTAGGACATAGCTTTCCAACATTCAGACTGGAGCCATTTTCAAGCAAGGGGACATTTCACAAAAGCTCAAAAAACTCATTGGCAAAACTTCCGTAGATGAAAGTTGAGAATCTGCAGAGCCAGAGCTCAAATGTGTGTTACCCCATTGGATGAAGTAGAAATTTTGGGTCCCTTAGAACTTGACAATATATGATGCACCTGCAGGAGAAAAATCCAAAAGTTAAAGGTCATCACTCATGACAGCTGGAGAAAAGTCCACTGCTGGACTTAACACAAATTAACACAATTGTGCAATCCCTGGTAAGAAGAATTTGAGCTGTCTTGTACCACTTCTAAGTTCATAAATCTGTATTGCCTCCATTAATCACCGTAGACTCAAGCAAAGACAGAAACCCAAGGAGTCCAGCAACCTATTTATAGCAGAATCCATTAGGTGTGTGCTGTGCTTTTAAAATGCACCACTTCGTATTAAGGAGCTTAAGGGGTGAATAACAAACTCATAAAATGTTAATAACTATAATAACTGTAGCTTTGGCATCACCTTTTACAGTGTGGAACTCTCATGAGACCAGAGGTAGTAAAATGCCCTTGGGAGAGTGCTGGGCATTGAGAGGGCTTAAGTGGACTGGAGACAAATACTTTGATCCCACCGCTCGAACTTAGTCACCTTGGACTTGGCAGAATGTAGGCTCTGGCCTGGTGCTTTGGAATCCCCTATTGTTCCTAAATAAATAGAAGAAATTGCTCCATACAGGAGCAATGGGCTAGAAGTCAAAGTATCCAAGCCATTGTGCTTTCTTGCCATTAGTTCATTGGGTGGCTTTCAGAGATTAGCTTCTGTGAGCCTCAGGATCCATGTCTTAAAAAAAATTCAAAGCACTGTTCATTCCCTTATTTCAATCCTATGGCATTTTTATTCCTATGTGACAGATGTCAAAGTCATATTGTGTAGCCAAGATCCCATAACCAGGATCCAGAATCTGCACTCATCTGCTCCATTATGCTGCCTAGTGAGGGTGTTCTGAGTTCCCCTTGGAGGCTTATGTTCTGTGATTCTGTGAGCCACCAAGTCACTAATCAAGGCTAAATCAACATCTTCAGTTGGAAAGAGCCTTGTGAATAGCTTTTGTGAAAATAATATCCACTTTACTAACTTCAATAATAAATGTACAGTCATTTTTTTAACTTTATAATTATCTTGTTTGACTCAGAGATTTAATCTCAGTACTAATTCCCCAAATTCAAATTATGATTCCAAAACAATATCTGACTGGCCCAGTGTTACTTGTAGTGGTAATATGAAACAAATTTCATAAAATGGTAAAATGGAAACTATATTTTATCTCTTTTAAAAGTATCACAAAGATATTGCCTTTTTAGAGTATTCTTTTCTTAGAATGCAAGGAGTAAAATCTAAGCCTGGGTAACCTGCTACCAGGGTAAGTAAACACTTTTTTTTCAGACATAGTAGTCTCTCTTCAGCTCAGAAAACCACAATGCTATCAGGGGCTTCTTTATCTGGCAAATATCTATGTACCCTGGAATACTTAGCTCAAATAGGTCTGCTCTGTGGAGACTTCCCAGCTCTGAGAGTCACCTGAGCTCTCCTTTCATCAGCCCTTCATACCTAGCACAGGTTACATGGTGTCTGTAAAGGCTATTTAGAGACTGGCTAGAATCATGGACACTGGAGTCTGATAGCCTGCACTGGAAACTAGCCAGGTACTAGAGCCATAATCTTTGCAAGTGACTTGATCATTCTGTGCTTCATTTTCCTTTTTGCCTTGCATCTGGGAAAATAATAGCACTTACTTTTCATGATTGTTGTTAGGATTAAATGAATTAATCTGGGTACTTAGAATAGTCTTTGGTACAAAGTAAGCACTTAGATGTTAATTATTACTATGGAAAGAGCATGGGCATTGGAGTCCAGCAGAACTGGCTTTAAATCTCAACTCTATCTTTATTAGCTGTGCGGCCCTGGGTAAATCACCTTCCTGCTCGAAACCCTAATTTCTACATCTGTAAACTGGAACTTATTTTACTTACATTGGGGTAGTTGTAAGATTCCTGTGGACTGTAAAGAAACTACCTGCTGCCTGAACAATAGTAGACATTCAATGGCAGTTATGATGGCAGCATTGGTGAGTGAAGTGGTGGTGGTGGTGGTGGTGGTGAGGGGCAGGAGTGGTGACAGTGATCATTGTGGTGGTGGTGCTGATGCTGGACTTGTTTTCTATGGGAATGGTGGTGATGCTGGTGATGAGGATGATGTGCTTACACATCTGTCTTCTAGCTTAGACTCTGAATTCATTCTGGGTGGTAAGTGGGTCTTATTTTTCTGTCCTCTGCAGTCATGATAAATAGGGACCTCATGCCAATTGAGGAGAAGCTAGAAGGAGCTAGACTTAGGCTGTACTGGATAAGCAGCAGCAGATCAGACTCTACCTCTGGATGCCCTAAAGGAGTGGCTTTTTGCACGCTATGATATCCATAGGGGAGTTTTGGACCTGGATTGAATGCTTATCTTCACCAAAGGTCAAGGGTGTTTAAATCTGGTGGATGTTGTCCAAGATAAAGTATATGAGTAGTGACAGGAGAATTCCACAGGAATCACGTGAAAGTAAATTTCCACACAGTGGTAAGGAGTGCATGGACAGGTATTGGGTTGGCCAAAAAGTGCCTTCAGTTTTTAAGTAAAAATAAAAGACACACTTTTCATTTTCACCAAGAACTTTATTGAACAACCTGTTCCTTTTGTTCCACTATCTTCTGCCATTTTTTCACGCAACTTCATATTTCCATCTTCCCAAAACTTTTTATCTTTTTGAGCAAAGAACTGTTCCAAGTGCCTTTTACAGTCTTCCAGGGAATTGAAATCCTTTCCATTAAGAGAATTTTGTAAAGACCTAAATAAATGAAAATCTAAAGGTGCAATGTCTGGTGAATATGGCGGATGAATCAGAACTTCCCAGACAAGCTGTACATTTTTGCCTGGTCATCAAAGAAACATGCAGTCTTGCTTTATCCTGATGGGAGATTATGTGTTTTCTGTTGATTAATTCTGGACACTTTTCATCGAGTGCCGCTTTCAGTTGGTCTAATTGGGAGGAGTAACGTTGGAATTATATGGTTTTCTGGAAGGAGTTCATAACAGAGGACTCCCTTCCAATCCCACCATATACACAACATCACTTTCTTTGGATGAAAACTGACTTTTGGTGTGGTTGGTGGTGATTCATTTCGCCTGCCCCACAATCCCTTCTGTTCCACATTATTGTACAGTATCCACTTTTCATCACCCATCACAATTTTTTTAAAAACCGGAACGTTTTCATTACATTTAAGTAGAGAATCACATGTGGAAATACAGTCAAGAAGGTTTTTTTGTTTAACTTATGTGGAACCCAAACATCAAACGATTCATATAACCAAGCTGGTGCAAATGATTTTCAGCACTTGATTTGGATATTTTGAGTATGTCGGCTATCTCCTGCAAGGTATAGTGTTGACTGTTCTCAATTAATGTCTCAATTTGATCACTATCAACTTCAACTGGTCTACCCAAATGTGGAACGTCATCCACCGAGAAATCTCCAGTACGAAACTTTGCAAACCACTTTTGATGCGTTCAATCAGTCACAGCACCTTCTCCATACACAACACAAATCTTTTTTTGCATTTCAGTTGTTTTTACCTTTCTTGAAATAATAAAGCATAATATGCCAAAAATGTTGCTTTTTTCTTCCATCTTCAATATTAAAATGGCTACACAAAAATTCACCAATTTTGATGTCTTTTTAAATGCATGCTGATATGACAGCTGTCACATATAATCTAACAAAATTGTTTTGAGTGAAGTTAAAGACAACTAAGCACTACTAGAGCCATCTTATAGGAAAAGAAACAGACGAAACTTCTGGCCAACCCAACACTTTACAAAGAGATTGCAGTATCTTTCCCTCTCAAAGGGGCTATATCCTGTTAGTGCCCAAAATAATACAAGTGAAGTACTTTGATCAAGATCTGCACATGGAAAGCTCTCAAAGTATTAGCTGATAGCGTTATTACTATTAACTGTTGATATCATTATCAGTCCCAGACAACTGGGCTGAATGTTAGAATCAAACCTCAACTCCAATTTCATCAAGGACCAGGGGATAAAATATAACACAGTGGTGAAGAGCTTGGAAGTAGTGGCAGTAATAGCAACAAACAGGATATTACAGCAGAAACTCTATGAGTCCAGATCATCTGAAGGTGATGGAAATCTGAGAGGCTATGAATGCACACAGGCCTAGCTCTCCCCTCTCATCCTGCATTCATAGGACCACATGGCAACTCAACCAAGTCCAGCCCTCCCTCCATTGATGTGAGCCTTCCTAATGTTCTCCCTGCCATGATCAGGCCTGGCTGGACCTTGGAGTCTAAAATTAAACAAGGCTGGGGAGGACTGGGCAATGTCACAACTCTGCCACAAGGAAAAAAAAAAAAGAGGCCGTGGCCCAATTCTGGCAATCCCAGAGTAATGCCAACAGCTAAGCTAAATGGGAAAACACAAAATTACACTTTTAAATCAAAGCATTTCCCTTTTCAGCAAGGAAGGCAAAATTCCTGGCTGCTCCCAAAATATTGCTTTTTGTCAGAGGTAACAGTCTGAAAAATGATGGTAACAGATTATGAGCATGCACGCCCCAGTATTTACTCCAAATACATGAGCAGAAATATGATGTGGTCCATGAATCTTTCGTGTAAAATGCTCTCAAGATATCAGCTATAAAAGTGGGCGTGTGTTTACATATCTATACAAAATATTTGAACAGAAGGCAGCACAAGTGCTTAAAAATTTTAGTATTAGCCACACTGGACCTCTTTTAAAGTCTAAAATGAACTTCCTAAAGAAAAACAAAACCAGAATTTTACATTAAGCATGTTTTTAGAAACTGGCTTTTAGGAGAATTATTATTTCAGTTTTAATCATTCTCTCCAACCAACCCAAGCCTCCTTCCACAAAACAGCATCACCTGGCCTTAAATGTTTCCCCTTCCAATTCATGATTGATAGCTTTAGAGTATAGACAGGGGTCATCAAACTATAGGTTGTTTTTGTGGATAAAGTCTTGTTGGAACACAGGCATGCTCATTTGCTTACACGTTATCTGTGGCTGCTTTTGTGCTACAATAGCAAAGTTGAGTAGTTGGGACAGGAGCTCGATGGCCTGCAGAGCCTAAAACTTCTAATCTCTGATCCTTTACAAAAAATAGTTTATGAATCCCTGCTCTAGACCAATAGCTCTCAATATTGACTGCATATTAGAATCACGTGGAAAGCTTTTGAAAATCCTGGTTTCCAGGTCTTACCCTAAATCAAGTCAGTATCTCTGGAGGTGGGACCCCAGTATTTTTAAGTCCCTTGAGTTACTCCAGTGTGCAACTGAGATTGAGTACCACTGCACTAGAAAGCCCTTTTTATATTGCCAGAGCCTGGAGTATGAGCCTAGGAGAAATACTCTTTGTTTGGTTTCCTATCAAATGGGATTTAGAATGCCTGTCTCATAAGGTTGTTGTAGCTGCTCAATCCCTGTTATCTTCCATTCCTTAAAAAAAAGAAAAGTCAAACATATACCTACTTCCCCTCTAATAATCTTTTTCTTATAATTTAAATTCTTTTTTTAAATAAATTTATTTTTATTGGTTGCATTGGGTCTTCATTGCTGCACATGGGCTTTCTCTAGGCAGTGAGTGGGGGCTGCTCTTCATCGTGGTGTGCGGGCTCCTCATTGTGGTGGCTTCTCTTGTTGTAGAGCACAGGCTCTAGGTGTGTGGGCTTCAGTAGTGACAGCACGTGGGCTCTAGAGTGCAGGCTCAATAGTTGTGGCACACAGGCTTAATTGCTCTGCAGCCTGTGGGATCTTCCTGCACCAGGGCTCCAACCCATGTCCCCTGCGTTGGCAGGTGGATTCTTAAGCACTGTGCCACCCAGGAAGTCCCTTAAATTCTTACTGTAATGGAGGATAAAGCTCCCAATAAGTGTTGATAGGCTTTAACAATGTTCCTTCACACCTACTGTAGGATCTTTTTCTTAAGTCAAGGCTTTCTTAAGGCTCTGCTCAGAGCTCTCCATAGGAGACTCCATAATAACGCTAAGTTGCAGGAGGGGACACAGATGGAGACTGGAGGAGTGCCTCCAGGTAGCAGAAGGCAATGAATATTCAAAAAGGCCATTGCATATGTAAATCAGAAGATTCTTATATAACAATAAATGTGATTCTACTTTATAAAAATTTCCTTATCAACTGTATTTTTATTTTTGGATTATGGACTAGCTAAATCAGTGGGTCTCCAGAATGAGACGGATGAACACCACCCAGAATCATAACCATGGCAGGAGTGCATAACAGAGAGAATGCACCACCCTAACATACACACACATTCTCTCTCTCTTCCTCTGGGTTCTGTTCCGCTTCTGCTGTTTCCCATCTACTGTGAACTCAAGCTCATCAGTTCGTATCTCTGAACTTAAGGTTCTCATATGTTTTTGTTTTTAGTTTGAGTCTATAAAGTTGGTCACACAATGTCTGAGCCAAATTCGATGAGTCTGTGATGTTAATTCACTTCTAGTAGCTTATCCTGTCATCACTCCCTGGAGAAATGCCTTCTGACTTCCACCCACACCCCAGTGCAAACTCTGGGCCTTTAGGGTTAGGCACAATTGAATATCCTTCCAATAAATCCTTCGTTTTACAAATATTCACTTGACAGGTATTCGAGCCTCTTCTATAAGCTGAATATTTTTCTAGGTACTGGGGATCCCAGGATAAAAAAGAAAGGTAAGACTCCTGCCCTCATGGAGCTTATGATCACGTGATTGATCTGAGAAACAAATCACTAATAATAGCTCACATTTTTCACATTTTATTTTTTTTCTTTATAGTGATTCATTCCTATTACTCTGTAAATTTCACAGATGAGGGAATGAAGTTTTAAACAGGTTTTAGAGCTTGTTCAAGATCTGAGAGTCAGAACTAACCCTTTTCCTTTGATTCTTCATCACATATATGATCCACTAGGCTTATTAATCCTCCTTATCAACAAATACACCTGCCTCCATGCTGGTAACCTTTAACAGACTAAAGCATTATATTACTTGTACATAGTAGCACATTTCCTAATATGTTAAAGACTTGTTTCTCCAGGTGCCAGAGAAAGGGAATGGAGGCAGTTATGAATTGATCAGAAACGGAGATTGAAGCAAAAACAAAAACCTAACAAGCTGAAGCTGAAGTCCCATCTCTGGTCTTTCCCCCACCTCTCATACTCTATGCTTCAACTGTAGTGCATTGCTCAAGTGGCAGATTATATTTTCTAAATAGCTGCTCTTCTAAAACCTTCCCAATATTCCATGAAGATGTAGAGTCCTTCCCCTTTGTGACTTTCCCATCTGGGTGGGCCTTTGTGACTTTCCCATCTGCTGATTTTGGCTGAAGTAATGCTGTGTGAAATTCTCTTGGGATGCTTATCCTTGGAATCCAGCTGCTCTCTGTGAGGAAATTCAGGCTCTCTGCTTTGGCTTCTCCACCCTCCTGGTCCAGCTAATACCCATTCATCCTTCTGTGTCACTTCATTTGGGAAGCCCTACCAGATTTTCCAAGGTCTTCTCCTTTGGGAGTCTCTGTCATAATCATTGTGGGATGTATCTACCTGTGCTTAATTGCCTGTTGTCCTCACTCAACTGAGAACACCTTGCAAGTTGGAACTATAGCTTGATTGTGTCTCCCGCAGCTAGAAGTGTGCGTGGCACAGGGTGTGCACTGAATAAATACCTGTCAAGGTAGTTAATCGAATGAATACAGGAAAAGCAGGTATCACTCAGCAGCAGACCATGTGAAGGAGAATTGTGGATTTTAGTTCTGGCTAAGCTTAGTATTTAGTTGTAAGTGGAACAATGTCATCAAAGACTCTGAGACAATCTTAGGTTTCATTAACATGAAGTTTAGTATAAATATAAGGGAGGTGATTATTTTGTTTTATGAGTTTTTGTTCTGAATACTTCCAGAATATTGTTTTCTCATGCTACCTTTGAATATGTTCTTTATGTGATTGTTCATAAGAGACAAAATGTTACCTTGAACAGTAGTCTTAAAAAAGAAGGCATATTTTGCCTGGAGAAGAAAAAACTAAAGGGGGACCTGACCACATCATTAAATCACTGGATAGTTGTCCTGGGAGGAAGGGGCATGCGTATACTATTAGATTAATATGTAATGTTGACATCAGGTGACATTCCTGGAGGAACCCTCTAGCAAGAAAGACATGTTTACCTCAATCAGGGACATGTGATTTAAAAGACAAACAGTTTCACATTTTTAGTGAAACATAGGAAAACCATCAGATTTTTAAAATGATTTTATATGTGTTGGGAATGGTAGAGAGTTGTTTATTTTTCATATTAACGCTTATTTTGAGAATGAATGACACTGCAGAGGCAGGAAATTGGCCCTGTGATCTAGGGGTGTGTTTGATTTCTGCCCTGGAGGAATGAACATTGTAAAAAATGTGTCAGGGTCCATGGGAACTTTCACGAACTGAATTTTACCAGCCCCTGAACATCAGCCCTTGGCAGGTTTCTACCTGATGGCTAAGTGTGAATGCTCAGTGCATTAAATCATCATCTATAATCCTTCATTACTTTGCAAGTGCTATGGCTGCTTATTCAAAAGCAATTAGGCTCATTATGTAGAGAGATTACCATGAAACCTGCATTTTCTGTGAGGTTGGCATTGATACAACTCTCATTACTAGCTGCTTTGAGATCCTTCATACTAAAAGAAGGAAGCGTTGAAGGAACTGATGTTTATTGGGTGCCTGCTCTGGGTCAGGCACTGAAATTGGCACTTATAATCCTCAGAGCACAACCTCTTGAGATTTTAGTTATTACTGTCTCCACTTTTCAGTTGAGAAAATGAGGCTCAGAGAGATGAAGTCATGCCCCTGGGACAGCAAAACTGGTGAGGTCCATAGCTGCAGATGGAGTCTAGTCTACCTGACTCCTGTAGCCTGTATTCCTCCTACACCACATGGTCCCCTTCTTTCAGGTGATGCTTGTTGACCATATGCTACACTGTGCTCTAAAGAACACAGACTACATGCTGAGGGAGAGAAGCAGAGGAGAAAGGCATGTGCATGAATAACGCAGTCCAAGACAGGAAGTTACAGAAAAAAAGAATGACAGGAAACCAAAATGTCATTCAAGGAAAGGAAAATTTGCTTCCATCCTTGGAAGATTTCCTAAAGTAAAATCTAGGGAAGTTAAGGATATGGTGAACAAAAATGTGGTAGGTGAGAAGAAACCTCAGCAATCCAAAACGATATCACTTGGAGCCTCTGATTTTTTGCTTCTTCTTCCAGAGCGTATGTTAATTTCATTATTTTACCTCCTCCCCTGGCCTCCTATGGAAGGAGGGCTCAGAATTGGAACCTAAATGGGGAACTTAAAGACTGGCTTTCCTTTTCTCTTGTCTTAGATATAGACCTGAGGTCAGATCTTTTCAGATGTTTAATAAATGTATTATGCAGTGTTAAAGGTCTCCAAAGAAGACATGCAGATGGCTAACAAACACATGAAAAGATGCTCAACATCACTAATCATTAGAATGCAAGTCAAAGCCGCAATGAGGTATCACCTCACACTGGTCAGAATGGTCATCATCAACAAATCTAGAAACAATAAATGTTGGAGAGGGTTTGGAGAAAAGGGAACTCTCCTGCACTATTGGTGGGGATGTAAATTGGTACAGCCACTATAGAAAACAGTATGGAGGTTCCTTAAAAAATTAAAAGTAGAACTACCATATAACCCACCAATCCCACTCCTGGGCATATACCCTGAGAAAACCATAATCCAAAAAGAAACATGTACCCCAATGTTCATTGCAGCACTATTTGCAATAGCCAGGACATGGAAGCAACCTAAATGTCCATCAACAGATGAATGGATAAAGAGGATGTGGCACATATATACAATGGATTGTTACTCAGCCATTAAGGGGAATGAAATTGAATTATTTGTATTGAGGTGAATGGACATAGAGTCTGTCACACAGAGCAAAGTAAGCAAGAAAGAGGAAAACAAATACCATATGCTAACTCATATATATGGAATCTAAAAAGTGGTCCTGATGAACCCAGTGACAGGGCAAGAAGAAAGATGCAGATGTAGACAATGGACTTGAGGACATGGGGTGGGGGTGGGGCAAAGGGGAAGCTGGGACGAAGTGAAAGAGTAGCACTGACATATATACACTACCAAATGTAAGACAGCTAGTGGGAAGCTGCTGCATAACACAGGGAGATCAACTCAGTGATGGGTGATGACTCAGAGGGGTGGGATAGGGAGGGTGGAAAGGAATCGCAGGAGGAAGGGGATATATGTATAAATACAGCTGATTCACTTTGTTGTACAGCAGAAACTGGCACAATGATGTAAAGTGATTATACTCCAATAAAGAGCTTAAAAAAAAAACTACAATAGGGTATCACCTCACACCTGGCAGAATGGACATCATCAAAATGTCTACAAATAATTAATGCTGGAGAGGGTGTGGAGAAAAGGGAAACCTCTACATTGTTGATGGGAATGTAAATGGGTGAAGCCACTATGGAAAACAGTATGGAGGTTCCTCAAAATACAAGTTTCCATATGATCCAGCAATCCCACTCCTAGGCATATATCTGGAAAAAACTATAACTCAAAAAGATACATGCACCCCTATGTTCATAGCAGCACTGTTCACAATAGCCAAGACATGGAAACAAACTAAATGTCTATTGACAGAGGAATGGATAAAGAAGATGTGGTCTGTATAAACAATGGAGTACTACTCAGCCATAAAAAGAATGAAATAATGCCATTTTGTAGAAACATGGATGGATCTAGAGATTATCATACTAAGTGAAGTCAGAAAGAGAAAGACAAATACTTTACTAGTTATTATAAAAATAATATTTGTATGACTACCAATAAATATAACTCAAGTTGTATGACTTCTCTTTTTCACTCCTCATATGCAAGCCATTGAAAAATTAAGTGAAACATAATGTACACTTTTTTCAAAGCTTTCTCAAAGTAATAGCACATCACACTACATTTTGTTCTTCAAACTGTACAGTTTGAGTGAGCTTTTTAACCTTTGAAGAGTAATGGTCAGAAGTTTACTTGATTATTCAGAGCAAAATATTTTTCCTAGTATTGGTTTCACTGAATGAATATGCAAATAATTGTATCAAACTGAGACAGGTTCCAAACTCAAAGACTACAGAAAATATTTACAAAAGTCAGAAGAACAATTAATGAAATATTTTAAGAGATAAAATACTTTTAGAATGTCTTCAACAAAATTAATATTTTAATAAATGTAATTTTGTCATTATATCAAAAAATTAACATAATGAATAGTGAAACAAAGACCACTGCCTTTAGAAATAAAATGTTACCAATATTGTTGAAGACTTCCCTGGTGGTATTTCCTACCCTCCTCTTCAAAGGAAAGCACTATCCTATATTTGGTGTTGGTAATACACATTCATATTTGAATATGATGACTGCATGTGTGTGTATATGTGTAGGTATTTTAGGTATTTGTTGTTATAGTTAGTGGACAATGGTACAGTATTGTGTTAAAATTCTTTGCTGTTGATATATAGGAATGAAGTTGTTTTTCACACATTGATCTTATATCCAGAAAACTTGCTAACACTCTTATTCTAATAATTTGTAAATGTGCTTGTGTTTTCCCTAAAAAATTGTGTATATGTTTACACATAGAGTTTCATTACATATTATTCTGTTGTAGCTTGTTTTTCTATCAACAGTCATAGGAATCATTGGCCTTTATAATTTCAACTGTACATCATTTTTTGTCACTTTATACTTGTGTAGTATGTCATTGGATGAATATACTGTAATTGATTTGTTCATTCTTTTAATGGTTGTCTTGTTTATGGCTTTTATAGCTTTCTTTTGTTTTAGTTCTGTTTTTTGTTTCTAAGTACTGAACACTTTTATATGACTTATTATAAACTAGTGATTATTTCTCCATCTAGGGTATATACTTCAGAGTTTAATTGCTTTGTACCAATGCTTATTATACCATATTTTTACCAACATTTGGTATTATCAGACTTTAAATATTGATCTGTCTTAGACATGATATATCTCAAAGTAGTTTTAATTGGCTTCTTTCAGTTTACCATGAGGCTCAAGATCTTTTCTTTTTTTCCGTATTTCTCCTGAGAACTGATTAGTCATATTTTTTGCCATGTTTTGAGTTGTTTGACTATTTGATTATTTTTACTCCTTTTTATGTTCTAGATAACTGTCTTATGGCTTTCAATATTCCCTTTCAACAAATGTTTATTTTTATTAATTGTAGTCACATTTTACCAAATCCTGTTCTCTGGTTTATGTAGTTTGTGCCTGGTTTAATAACTATTTCAAAACTTGAGGTAAAAAATGATAGTTTCTTACATTTTCTCTGAACGGTATAAAGTTTACTTTTTTGCATTTAGAATTTTATTCTTTCATTTACTTTTACACTGCAGATGAATTAGGGGTCCAATTTTGTTGTTTGTTGTTGGTTTCCAAATACATGGCCAATTCACCCAGCAAGATGCACTGACTTGATCATCCTTTACATATATATAGCAGTATGCCACCTCTGACATGTATAAAGTTTTTAAATTTGTATGACACTGGGGACTGTTTTATTCCATTGGTCTTTTTGTTTTCTCTGCACCAATTCCACACTCTCCATTATTGTGTTGTTCTGTTTTTGTTTTTTTTTTTTATAAGTCTTGATATACTGGGGAGAATGGCTTTATTTTACTTTTTTCAGAATTGCCATTGCTCTTCATGGCCTTACCAGCCATATCAATCTCAGGAGTTTCCTAGCAAATTTTCACAGAAAAACATTCCTTAGATTTTTATAAGATTGTATTGAATTCATAGTTAAAGCTGGGGGAGAACTAAAATCAATAATATAAACATTCTTTCTATCCATGAATATAGTATATTTCTCCATTTTTTAGGTTATCTTTTAATATTTAAAGTAAAGTTTTAGAATATCTTCATAAAGTTTATGAACACTTTTTCTTTAATTTAAATATAAGTACTTTATAAATTTTTGTTACAGTAAGCAGGAAAAGGTATCTTACTGTATCATAACTATTTGTTACAGGTATATAGAAATGCAGTTGCTTTTTCTTATTAACATAGTTGACTTACAATATTATATTAGTGTCAGGTGTATGACATAGTGATTAAATATTTTTCTAGATTGCACACCAAAGTTATATAATATCATTGACTATATTTCCTGTGCTGTACATTATATGCATGTAACATATGTATTTTATAACTGGTAGTTTATACATCTTAATCTTCTCACCTATTTCATCCACTTTCCTTCCCCCTCTGGCAACCAGTAGTTTGTTCTCTGTATTTGTGAGTTTGTTTCTGTTTTGCTGTATTTGCTTATTTGTTGTTTTTTTAAATTCCACATGTAAGTAAAAACATCTGATATTTGACTTTCTCTGTCTTATTTCACATAGTATAATACCCTATAGGTCCATCCATGTTGTCACAAATGGCAAGAATTGATTTATTTTTTATGACTGAGTAATATTTTATTGTGTATGTCTGTGTGTGTACTTCTTAATCCAATCGTTTCTTGGTCACTTAGGCTGCTTTCATATCTTAGCTATTGTAAATAATGCTACTAAGAACATTGGGGTGCATGCACATTTTAGAATTAGTGTTTTTCTTTGAATATATACTCACCAGTGGAATTGCTGGATCATACTGTAGTTCTATATTTAGTTTTTTGAGGAACCACTATACTGTTTTCCATAGTGGTTGCAACAATTTACAATCTCACCAGTAGTGTACTGAGGTTCCCTTCTCTCCACATCCTCACAAAAATTTGTTATTTGTAGACTTTTTAATAATAGATATTTTGACTTATGTAAGGTGATATCTTGCCATCTGTATATCTTCTTTGGAAAGATACCTATTCAGGTTTACTGTCCATTTTTTACCAGATTGTTACTTTGATATTGAATTGTGTGTGTTTTTATTAACCCTTATCAGATATATCATTTGTAAATATCTTCTCCCATTCAGTAGGTTGCCTTTTCATTTTGTTGGTGGTTTCCTTTGCTGTGCAAAAGCTTTTGAATTTGATGTGGTCCTGTTCATATATTTTTGCTTTTGTTGACCTTGCTTAGGAGACAGAAAAAAAATGTTACTAAGACCAATCTCAAAGAGTGTACTGCTTATGTTTTCTACTAGGAATTTTATAGTTTCAGGCTGTATATTTAAGCATTTAATCCATTTTAAGTTTATTTTTGTGTATGGTATAAGAAAGTGGTCCAGTTCATTCTTTTGCATAGAGATGACCAGTTTTCCCAGCACCATTTATTGAAGAGTTTGTCTTTTCCACACTGTATATTCTTGGTCCTTTTGTTGTAAATGAAACAACCATGTAAGCATAAGTTTACTTCTGGATTCTCTATTCTGTTCCATTGTTCTGTGTCTTTTTGTGCCAATACCATACACTTTTGATTAATACAGCTTTGTAGTAAAGTTTGACACCAGGGAGTGTAAAATCTCCAGCTTTGTTTCTCTTAACATTGTGTTGGCTCTTTGGTGTCTTTTGTGGTTCCATACAAAATTTAAAAGTATTTGTTCCAGTTGGGTGAAAAATGTCATTTGATAGGGATTGCATTGAATCTGTAGATAGCTTTGGGTAGTGTGGAGATTTTAATATATTAACTCTTCCAATCCATGAACATGGAATATCTTTCCATGTTAGCTGTGGATTTATTATTTATGATCTTTACTGTATTGAAGTATGTTCCCTCTGTTCCTACTTCATTGAAAGTTTTTATCATAAATGGATGTGTAATTTTCTCAAATGCTTTTTCTACCTCTCAAGATGATCATATGGTTTTTATCCTTCATTTTTGTCATATGGTATATTATATTGATTTGAGGAGTTTGAACCATCATTGCATCCCTGGAATAAATGCCCCTTGATCATGGTGTATGATCCTTTTAATGTATGATTGAATTCTGTATGCTATTATTTTATTGAGGATTTTTTCAAATATGTTTATCAGGGATATTGCCGTGTGTGTGTGTGTGTGTGTGTGTGTGTGTGTGTATGTGTGTGTGTTATCCTTGCCTGGTTTGGGGATCAGGGTAATGTTGGCCTTGTAGAATGAGTTTGGAACCATTCCTTCCACCTCAACTATTTGGAGCAGTTTGATAAAGATAGGTATTAACTATTCTTTGATTATTTGGTAGAATTTCCCTGTAAAGCCATCTGGTTCTGTACTTTGTTTGTTGGGATTTTTTGATTGCTGATTAAATTTCTTTACTCATTATTAGTGTGTTCATATTTTCTATTTCTTCCTGACTCAGTCTTGAAAGACTGTATGTTTCTAGAAATTTGTCCATTTCTTCTAAGCTATTTGTTGGTATATAATTGTTTGTAGTAATCTCTTATGATCCTTTGTAGTTTTGTGGTGGTGGTTGTAACTTTCATTTCTGACTTTATTTGGACTCTCTCTCTCTTCTTTTTTCTTGATGAATCTGACTTCCAAGTTTGACTGCCAAGTTTATCAATTTTGTTCATCTTTTCAAAGAACCAGCTCTTAGTTTCAGTGATCATTTCTATTGTTTTTTAATATCTATTTTATATAATTTTGCTCTTATCTTTATTATTTCCTTACTCCTACTAACTTTGGGCTTTGTTTCTTCTTTCTAGTTTTAGCTGTAAGATTCTTTGTTAGGGATTTTTCTTATTTCCTGAGGTAGGCCTGTGTATATATGAATTTCCCTCCTAGAAATGCTTTCACTGTGTCCCATAAATTTTGTAATAGTGTTTTCCCATTTTCATTTGTCTCAATGCATTTTTCGATTTCTTTTTTGATTCTTAATTGAGCGGTTGGTTGTTTAGTAGCATGTTGTTTAGTCTCCACGCATTTGTGTTTTTCTCCTAGGTTTTGAGGGTTTTTTTTTGTTTTTTTGGTTTTTGGGAGTTTTTTTGTTTTTTGTTTTTTGTTTTTTTTTGTAATTTATTTCTAGTTTTATACCACTGTGGTCAGAAAAAATGCTCAGTGTGATTGCAATCCTCTTAAATTTATTGACACTTTTATGTGGTCTAATATGTGATCTATCCTGGAGAATGTTCTATGTGCATTTGAAATGCATGTGTATTCTGCTGTTTGGGGGGGTGGGATGTTCTATATAAATCTATCGAGTCCATCTGATCTAAATTGCCATTTGAAGCCAATGTTTCCTTGTTGATTTTCTGTCTGGATAATCTATCCTTAAGTCCCCTATTATTATCGTATTATTATCAATATCTCCTTTACGTCTGGTAATATTTGCTTTATGTATTTAGATATTCCTATGTTGGGTGCATAGATGACTTACAAGTGTCATATCCTCTTTTTGAATTGATCCTTTTATCATTAAGTAATGCCATTCTTTGTCTCTTGTTACAATCTTTGTTTTAAAGTCTATTTTGTCTGATATAAAAATTGCTACCCCAGCTTTCTTTTCATTTCTATTTTCATGGAATATCTTTTTCCATCCCTTTACTTTCAGTGCATGTGTGTCTTTAGGTCTGAAGTGACTGTCTTGTAGGCAGCATGCATGTGGGCCTTTTTTTACTTTTATTTTTTTATCTATTCAGCCACTTTTTGTCTTTAAATTGGAGCAATTACATTTAAAGTAATTACTGATAGGTAATATTTATTGCCATTTTGTTGTTTTCTGGTTGTTTTTCTAGTTCTTTTTTGTTCCTTTCTTTTTCTATTGTTATCTTTCCTTGGGATTTAAAGATTTTCTTTAGTGTAATATTTATATTCCTTTCATTTTATTTTTTGTGTATTTAGATGTTTAGTTTGTAGTTACAATGATGTGTATGTGTGATATATATATGATTCATAGATAGACAGACAGACTGATTATATATATGTATATACATAAAATCTATCTTAAGTTGATTATCACTTGTTTGAGTGTATTCTAAAAGCACTATATTTTTACTCTTCCCCATCACATCATATTTTACATATTTTATTTTGTGTACCACTTAAATTATTTTAGATACAGATAATTTTACTACTTTTTGTATTTTAAACTTTATACTAGCTTTTACTGTATGTTTGCTTTACCAGTGTGAGATTTTTCTTTCATAATTTTCTCATTTCTAATTATGGCCTTTTCTTTTTCTTCTAAAGAAGTCCCTTTAATATTTCTTGTAAGGACAGTTTAATGGTGATGAACTCTTTTAGCTTTTGTTTGTCTGGAAAATTCTTCATCTCTCCTTCAATTCTTTTTTTTTTTTAATAAATTTATTTTTATTTATTGGCTTTGTTGGATCTTTGTTGCCCTGTGCATGGTGAGCAGGGGCTACTCTTCAGGGAAGTGTGCAGGCTTCTCATTGCTGTGGCTTCTCTTGTTGCGGGGCACAGACGCTAAGCATATGGGATTCAGAAGTTGCGGGCTCAGTAGTTGTGGCTCGTGGGCTCTAGAGCACAGGCTCAGTAGTTGTGGTACATGGGCTTAGTTGCTCTGTAGCATGTGGGATCTTCCCGGCCCAGGGATCAAACCCATGTCCCCAGCTTTGGCAGGCCAATTCTTAACCACTGTGCCACCAGGGAAGTCCTGTCCCTCTCCTTCAATTCTGAATGATAACCTTGATGGGTAGAGTATTTGTGGTATAAGTTTTTTCTTTTCAGTACTTTTATTTATTTATTTATTTTTATATTATACCAACCATGCAAAGCTTGTTCTTTTTCAAAAAATATACTCATTTATTTATTTATTTATTTGGCTGCATTGGGCCTTTGTTGCTGTGCACAGGCTTTCTCTAGTTGCAGCGAGCAGGGGCTACTCTTCATTGCAGTGTGTGGGCCTCTCATTGTGGTGGTTTCCCTTGTTGCGGAGCACAGGCTCTAGGCATACAGGCTTCAATAGTTGTGGCTCATGGCTGTAGAGTGCAGCCTCAGTTGTGGTGCACAGGCTTAGTTGCTTTGCAACATGTGGGATCTTCCTGGACCAGGGCTTGAATCCATGTCCCCTGCATTGGCAGGTGGATTTTTAACTGCTGCACTACCAGGTAAGTCCTCCTTTCAGTACTTTTAATGTATTATGCTGTCCCTTCAGGCCTGTTAAAGTTTTTGCTGAAAAATCAGCTGATAGTCTTATGTGGGTTCCCTTGTACATAACTAGTTGTTTTTCTCTTGCTGCTTTAAGATCTCTCTTTAATTTTTGATATTTTAATTGTAATATGTCTTTGTGTAGATCTCTTTACATTCATCTTATTTGGAACTCTGTGCTTCCTGGACTTGGATGTCTGTTTCCTTTGCCAGATTAAAGAACTTCCAGTCATTATTTTTTCAAGCAGGTTTTCTGTCCCTTTCTCTCCCTCTCTTCTTTTTCTGGGACCCCTATAATGAAAATGTTAATACACTTGATTTTTTTTTCCCCAGGCATCCCTTAAACTATCCTCATTTTTAAAAATTCTTTTCTTTCTTTTTGTTTTTCTGTTTGGGTGATTTCCACTATATTGTTTTCCAGGTCACTCATGTGTCCTATATCACTTAATCTGCTGTCAGTTTCCTCTAGTGCATTTTTCATTTCAATTATTGTTTCCTTCAGCAATGATTGGTTCTTTTTATATTTCCTAATTCTTTGTTGAAGTTCTCACTGTGTTCCTTTATTCTTCTCTTGAGTTCATTGAGCATTTTTATGATCTTTGGTTTGAATTCTTTATCAGGTTAATTACTTATCTCTGATTCAATAGGGTTTTTTTCCTGGGATTTTATCTGGTTCTTTCATTTGGAATATATCCCTCAGTTTTCTCATTTTGTTTGACTTTCTGCTTATCTCTATCAATTTGGTGAAGTGTTAATCTCTCCTAGTCTAGAGGGCATGCACTTGTGTAGGAACATCCCTATGCAGACTGTGTATGCCTAGTGACTTTGGTGGGAGGGCTGGAGCTAGAGCAAGCATAAGCTGGGGCTTTTTCAAGGGCGTGCTTAGGGCTGCCACCTTGGTGGCATAGGCTAGAGCTGGACAGCACAGAATGGGGCATCTCCTGGAGTGTGCTAAGAGCTGCTCCCTTGGCAGAGGGGCTGGAGCTGGAATTAGTAGAGCCAGAGCCTGTCACAAGCCAGGGCTTCTCCAGGGGCATGCCAGGGGCCACTGCCTTGACCAGGGGTTTGGAACCAGAACTGAGTGCAGGCTGGGGGCATGTTGGGGCATTCTTGACAAGCCAGGTACAGGACTGGGTGCTTTTCAATCTGCTGTCTCTGTGCTGGGACTCAGAGCAAGTAAGTTTGTGCATTCTCACTTTAAGAGCAGAGTCTCAGTTCTCTATAGCCCTTCAAGTCTCCTAGTTGTCAGCCCTGCTGGTTTTCAAGACCAATTAAGGGGGTTCATTTTCCCAGTGCTGGTCCCAAGGGCTGGGGTGCCAAATGTGGGGCTTGAAACCTACCTCCCTAGGGGGACCTCCAAGTTTGTGTTATCCCCTTCCTCTTTTGGGTCACCTATCAGGTGTGTGGATCTGTTTAGGATTGCTTCTCTTCCTTTCCTACCGATCTCAGTGTTTTGTTTTTTTGTTTTGTTTTGTTTTCTTTATATCCTTAGTTTTAGAAGAGCTGTTCTCCTAGTCTTCAGGTCATTCTCAGAGAGAGTTGTTCCTTATGAGGTGAGTTCAGGGTCTTCCTACTCTACCCTCTTGATCCCACCTCCAGAAATGCAATTGTTTTTTATGTATTGAGCATATATTTAGAATCCTTACACTCTTATTCTAAAAATTTGTCTGTAGATGCTCTTTTATTTTCCCTAAAAACTATATTATTTGCAAATAAAGGTAGTTTTGTTTCTTATTTTATCATCATTAATTTTAATTTTTTAAAATTATTTCTAATTTTCAAAAAGTATTTCTTACCTAGGGCGTCTGGTGCTTTGTTAAACAGAAATTTTGATTGCTGGCATCTTAACTAATCTATGATTTTAAAGAGAATACTTTCAGTGTTTGACCATTAAGTCTGGTCTTTGTAGATTTTCCACTGGCATCTTTTATCAGGCTAAGAATGTTTCATATTATTCCACTTTTCCTAAATTAAATCATGAATGGTTGATACATTGATTTTTCTCTCTCAATATTTCAAAGAATGGGTAACATTAATATATCTTCTCATATGAAAAAAGCTTCACTTTACTGGGATAAACAGCTTCCTCATGATGTCTCATCTGTTTATTAGCATTGCTGAACTCATTTTATTAATAACATATTTATAAACTTTGGTTTTGTTTTGTTTGCAATTGTTACAGGAGTATGATCTCTAATTTTCTTTTCTTTATCGAATTAAATTATTTACAAAGATACTAGCCATAAAAAATGAATTGAGGAATGTTCCCTCTTACTATGCTATCAAATATTTTGTCTAATATTAGAATCGTTTGCATGTGCTAGTAAACTCACCTGTAAAAATTATCTAGGCCTGGTGTTTTATTGGTGAGTAAATACTAAACTAGTTTTTTTTGATACTAAACTATTGATTATATGTGTTTAATAATAATAGGCCTGTTTAGGTTTCCTTACCATACCTAAAAAAAGTTTTCCAGTTCCTTGGCCTTGAATTTTTTATAATATTCTGTCTTAATTATATCTACTCTACCTTTATGTCTCATTTTTAAATCCTGTATATTATCTATGACTTCCTTCTTTTTCCATCATAAAGTTCATCTATTTTATTATTCTAGCAACATTTTGGCTTTGTTGATCCTTGTTCTCTTTCTTTTTCATTAATTTCAGTCTTTACTATTATTTGTATTCTAATTGTTTTATTATTTTTTTAAATTTTAAATATCATGTTTAGCCCATTACTTTTCAGCTTTTCTTCTAACCTAAGAACCCAAGGCTATGAATTTTTTTCAAAATGATACTTTTACTGCATCTTAGAAGTTTTGATACATGTGATTTTCATTATTAATTCCAAGAATTTAAAATTTTCTCTAATTTCTTTTGATTCAATTTTCTTATCTTCAAATTGTTTTGGCTATACTTTTAAAAAATAATTTCTGATTTAATTTTATTGTTTTCAGAATACATGAGCCATATGATAACCTTTTCTTGAAAATAATGAAGATTGATTGCATTGTGGCCTAATAAATAGTCAGTTTTTTAAAATAACCCATGTGTGATTGAGAAAAATATTTTTTGTAACTCTTAGGACCATAATCATTATATGAAGTTTTTAAATTTTTTTGTTCAAATCTTCTATAATCTTACTAATTTTTGTGTAAATTATATAACAATTAATGAGCGATGTTTTGTAAAATCTACCACCATGCTTGTAGATCTATCGATTTGTTGGTGTGTTTCAATTCATATTAGCTTCAGATGTACTTTATATAATATGAGGCCACAGCATTGGCCATTTAAAATAACTATCTTCCTACTGATTTAAACGTTTTATAATTTTCTCATGATCTTCATCCTTAATAATGCTTTTTCACTTAAAAAGTTTATTTTGTCTTGTTTGTAATTAGTATTAGGCCACCATCTTTCTTTTATGTAGATAAAGGTTCAATCTTGATATTTTATTTTTCCATTGAAAACAACGTTATTTATGTACTTACTTATTTAATTTTCAGCTATCATTGGCATATTAACATTGTGCAAATTGAAGGTTATACAGTATATCAATTTGGTACATTTTTATACTGCAATATCATTATACCTGTGGCATTAGCTAACATTTCTATCATGTCACATAATGATCATTTCATTTTAGTGGTGAGAGCAATTAAGGTCTCGTTGCTTTGTAACTTTGAAGTTTGTAATATAATGTTGTTGACTATAATCACTATGTTGTGCATTAGATCTCCAGATTTATCTTTACTTGCAAGTTTGTACTCTTAAACAACATCTCCCCAATTCTCTCAACTCCAGTCCCCGGTAACTAACATTTTCTTTCTTTCTGCAAGTTTGGCTTTTTTAGATTCCACGTGTAAGTGATATCATATGGTGTATGTCCCATAAATCAGTTAGGCTTTCTTCACTCTTTTTGTTCTTTTTTCTTTGTTCTTCTCTGACTGGGTTATTTCAAAGTTGCTATCCCTAGCTAACTAATTCTATCTTCTGCTTGATGTGTTCTGCTGTAGATGCTCTCTATTGCATTTTTCCTCTTATCCACTGAATTCTTCAGCTCCAGAATGTGATTTTTATGTTTTCTATCTCTTTGTCATTTTTAAATTTTGCTCATGAATTGTTTCCCTGATTTTGTTGAATTGTGTTTCTCTGTTCTCTTGTAGCTTTTTAAGTTTCCTCAAAATAGTGATTATGAATTTATTATCAGCTAAACCACAAAATTTTATGCCACTGGGCTTGGTTATTGAAGAATTATTATTATGTTTTTGGTGATGATATGTTTCCTTGATGTTTCACATTTGAAGTAGCAGACAACTTAAATATTCGCTGTTTGCCTTCATCTGGGTATTCTGTTTGTTGGGGCTGTTACTTCCTGGGTTTTCTCTGCCTTTGTATAGGTACATCTGCTCCACTCTTCTTCATCCCTCCTGTGAGAGTTTGTAAGCTTTTATGTTTCTCTGGTTCTTAAACCTCACCAGGCTGGCTATTAGAAACCTCTCTTTCATTTTCCAGAGGTGGTACCACAGCTCATGTTTGTGGTTTCTCCCTTGCCCACAGCTGCTGACCTGTTTTCTGAGAGGACTCCCTGTTTACCAGAGCCACTCTAACTGCCGCACTGGAGCACACTTACAGAGCCAGCCATTGGGGGAGGGGGGGAGGGAAGGAGGTATGGGTTTAGCACTCAGAGCTCTGGGGGTGTCTGTGAACCTGCTGGGGGGATCCTTGAGTGAAGTTCTCCTGTGGTTCATGGGCAGGCTTCCTGCTGGAGTTGTGAAACACTCAGCAGGAACCCGATCCCTGAAATGCCCTTGATATTCCTATCTGCCCTCTTTCTCAATCTCCTCCCTCTCCCCAGTCATGGACGCCTCACCTCAATACTCTGGGTGCCATGGGAGAGGAATAGGTTTACCCAGCAGCATCTCACACAACCAGGGTAGCCAGGGACTCACTCACTACTCTCCTTTCCCCACATGGGAGAGGTTGCTGCTGACTGGTTCAGCCCTGTGCTGTGCTGCCTTGTGGGGAAATTGGTGCCAGCAAAGCTTCTTTAACCTCTTTAGTGTGTCCAAACTGCTCATTTTTACTTGAACAGAGTACCAGAATCCTCCTTGGGAAGTCTGGAGTTCTACAAAGTCTCTCTCTTTTTTTTTTTTTTTTTTTTTTTTTTGAGACTTGTGATGTTTATTACTCTTTCTTCAGTTTGCCCAAGATTTCAGGGATGGAGTTATGGTAATATCTTGATGTTGAGTTAAAGTAAATTTTTTCAGATGGCATAGATTTTCTGTACATTTATAAAGTAAGGAGGAGTGGGAAAGTTTAAAGATACAGAGAAGGTAAGACAATTGATAGAATAACTTTCTGAGGAGATTGGTGGGTATGTGTCTTTTGAACTGTGGAAGACTTGATTTTTAAAGAGGATAAAGGGAGAAGGTGGATAGTTTCAGAATTGAAACAATAATAGCTTTTATCTATTAAGTATTTACTATACGCCTGGCACCATGCTAATCACTTTACTTAATTTCATTTTATCCTTACAACAGTCCTAAAAGGTTTACAGAGATCAAATAATTTGTCTACGATTACACACTCAGTGTATATAGCACAGTCAGAATTCAAATCCCAGTTTAGCTATTTCCAAAACCTACATTCCCTTCTGTTCTATACAGTTTTCAAGTTGAAGGAAATCACAGTCTATGGATTTCTATTTTTTTCTGTGACTATATGGAAAATATATTTTCTAAGATGAGACAAGCAGAGGTGATGTGTAGATCTTCAGGTGACTGGTTAAATTCAGAATATGTACAATGGGAAAATGCTGAAAGGAAGGAATGGGGAAAAGACTCTTAGTACCACCTATGCCCTGGTATTTCACTTCTATTCATTGCACAGCAAAGACTTTGGATTGGCCATGGATTAAAAATTTTAGAATTTTTAACAGAGACTAAAGAATAGAAAGGAGTTTTTTTTTAAGCAAGTAAAGGATGGGTAAAATGTAAACTGACTACTGACAGTTTTGAAAGTCCAAGTGTTGAGACAGAATTCCATTTCTTTTCTGCAAGATGCAATCACAAGTGTTTATAACTGAATCTTAACACCAATCAGCAAACTCTTTGAATTAAAAGGAAAGAAAATTCTCCAAATGCCAAATTTCTATAGACAAAATACAAACAACCATCAAGCAAAAGAGTCCACAGCCAGCAGACCAAAGGTTGAAACCTCTGGGCTAATTTGTAAGATCTATGTTTTAAAAAGAAATTAACTCCTTAGTAAGGAGGAGTAAGAAGACTTCCCTTATGCTTTCTGTCTTGGTAGAAATGTTTTCTGTTGTTGTTTTCTCCTATACTATATGTCACTTCTGTAATTTCAATATTGTTGTTTTATGTATTTTGATATTGTAAAATTGTATTTATTGTATTGTTAGAATCACTCCCTGGGGTGTGAGGCACCTGAGTTATCAGTTATCCAAGAGAACCTGGGGAAATGGGAGGAGCCAGTATTCTCAATTGGGAAGAGCTTGATTCTTCAATCAATGAGTTCAGCATTTTGCTTCCCTCCAAAATTAAGTAGCGAAGTAGTGGCATCCCTTAAAAAACAGAAACTTAGTGGGAAATAAAATGGGGTTAGAATTTTGAAATATGGAGAGGTGGCTACTGCAAAAAAGCTGAAAAAGTATGGAGTATCCCAGGATGATGGCAGAAGCTGCAGGGCTATATTAAGACTGGGCCCAGATACTGGTTTGGAACAAGGGTAAATGAAACTAGCTTTAGTTTCATTTACAAAGTCTCTCTTGTCTGTGGGTATCTGTCCAGGTCCCCATGCTCCTTGGTTTTCCCCACGTGGGACTGAGAGAGGCTGTGGCTGTTTTACGAGCTCCTGATTTTTCTGTAGCTTGTATGGAGGGTGGTCTCTCTGCCTATTACCCAGTGCATGGGTGGGTGAGCCTCCCCCTGGGTCCTTTGGCATATGATGCTCATTCCTATAACTCCCATAGAGATACTTTTATTCATGGGTTGATGCCTAATTAGTTGTTTACAGGGGGAACAAAAAGGGGGGATGTCTTATCTTGCCATGATGCTGACATCGCTCCTCTTATTTGGTATTTTAGATGTGTCTTCGATAAACAGTGTCATGTGGCTGGGTTTCATTTTTGTGAAATCATGTTAACAATTTAAGCTAACTAATAAGCTTAAATATTAACATTTGTTGTGATCACTGATACATTTTTATTTATATTACTTTATTTTCATGTTTTTAATGCTTTATTGTTTTCCCCTTTAATATATTATTTTATTTTATTTTTCCTTCTACTGTTCTGGAAGTTTTTCATCCTATTTCTGTCCTTTAAATTGTTTTCTTTACAGTTTCTTGTAATCAATTTCTTTACCTTCCTCCAAAACAAACTTTAGATTACTTTTAACCTGAACATTCACTTTTGAGTGCCAGAAAGACTTCCTGCCTCTCATATTATTATTGTTTTATATTTTCTTTTTTAACCAGTAAAGTTATGCATTTCATTACTTGCACAATTAGTATTTATTTTTCACACAGGCTTGCTGACCAATATGTTTTGTGCCTCAAATATTTCCTGTAGAATTGATCTCCTTCTACTTAGAATACACTTTAAATTTCTCCAGTGAGGGTATATTGGTGGTCACTGTCTATTATTTTTTATTTTATAAAACATCATTATTTAACTTTTTTAAAAAATAGCTTTGCTGATTGCCAAATTCTAGGATGATGGCTGTTTTTTCTCAATTCTGAGACATTCTTCTGTCTTTTGGCTTCCATTGTTGCTGCTAAGCCTCCTATTAGTCTAATTGTTATTCCTATCTATGCTCTTTTATTTTCTCCCTCTCTACTTTTAACATCTCTTAGTCTTTAATGTTCTGCATTTTCTCAGTGATACATCTGGGTATAAATTTTTATTAATTGACTTGGGATCTTTTTGTTTTCTGCCTTGAGGATGTGTTTTTAACCAGTTCTAGAACACTTTCTCCTGCAAAATAATATTATATTGCCTTTTTGAAATTCTCCTTATTCTCTGCTGAGTCTCCTAAATGTTAGTCCTTGTCATTCTATTGTCCATGTCTCAACGTTTTGATCTCTTTGTTTTACTTTGTGCTGCATTCTATATAATTTCTTCAGACATTTCTTATAATGCACTAATTCTCTCTTAACCTATTTCTTCTCTGTTCTTTAACCGAAATATGGAGGGCATTTTTGATAGTCATATTCCAGTCTCATGTTTTTGGCTCCATATTTATTTCTTCAAACATCTTAAACATTCTTATGTTCTGTATAATCCCCCAAACATGAACTCTCTGGTATGTAATTCTGCCGTTTGTATTTGTCTCAATTTTGGCAGCTTAGTTTCTCCAAGGGGAATTTGCATTTACACTATTACTGGGAGCCCTAAGGCACTATAAACCCAAGATTACTTTTCATACATTTTATACTTGAGATTTCACAAAACTTACAGTGTAGTGTCAGACTCATGCCTGCTTGAGGTATGGCCTGTAGTTATGAACTCTCAGTGAGACATTTTTCCCAATAAACAAAAAACTCCCGTTATGACTTTGCTTTGCTGTCAGGCTTTTCTGCCCCCTAAAATACCCTTTAACATAGATATAGTCTTTGAAGTTCTCAGTTATATGTAGAAGTCCTTAGTTCTAATCCTTTATCCTCTGTGGGCCTGAAGTCATGAAAACTCAAGACTCTAGATAGCTGGTCTTGGCAAATGCCCCCAAGCCAACCACCCAGCATTTATTTGTAACTGTGGCTTGTTCCCTCTTTATTTGTGGTCTCTGGCGATTTCCTTATGTATATATGTGAGGGAGAATACAAGTGGGTGCCAGGAGCTTGGCTATGAATTAAGAAATGTTTTCTGTTATGAATCCAGTGTCTAGTATTTTTAGAGATTTCAGAAAACCTCACCTGTCATTTTACTAGAAGTATGTTTAATTAGCTGAAGTGATAAATTTACTTCTGATTCGAATTGGTGTTTATAGTGCAAAGAGTTTGTAAAAATTAGAGAATTTACCTGGAAATTTCTGCATGGCTCATATTCTGTCATCTAAGAGAATTTGGCCTCCTAATTTCACCTAGAAAGTGAAGAGTGTAACATTCTAATAGCAAGCATCATTCAGAATTTGGGTTAAAAGTGACTTCACTTCTCTGATCACCTTCTTTAAGTAGATTCCACCCCCCGCCCCCATCGGCTGCAACACACACACAATTATCTATTGCACTCCTTGTTTCCTTCATATTTTAGTATGTTGAAATTATTTGTTTGCATTTATGGAAGGTTTATCATCCCCTCTAGAATGCAATAGACCGTAAGCTGTGTAAATGCAAAGACTGTAACTACTCCATTTACCACTGTTTCACTAGTACCTTGGACAACGTATGGTCCATAGCAAGAACTAAATTATTAATTAACTGAATGAATCCATAAATACAAAACTACCTTTAAACAATATTCAGTCTTCTTTTAGCTCTTTCCCTATATGTTTGTTGAGCAAATTAATGAACAATGCAAAGAATAAATGCTGACTCAAGAATCATTGAAGTCCCTGCACTTAACCTTAGTTTCCATTTCAATGACATATTATAAACTAACTTAAACAACAAAAATCTAAGCGTTTTCCTCTGATACATCCTAATACCTTTCTTAAACTTAGTGACAAGTAACTAAAATATTAACCTGGTACTACAAGCCAGTATCTTTCCCTAAACAACTAAAAAGAATAAATTTGAGGTGGGAACAAAAAGTGATATTTCTGGATAAAATTGCAGTTGTTTGTTTTTGTTGTGATAAATTGTTTATTGAGTCAGTACCCTCGGAACCCTACTTTTCTTTTTTATGCTATCGCTATGGAAACCATTAGATGACTAATAATGGCAAGGATAATAACATCATGCAGTGCAATCCATACAGCCAGATTGTGTGGTTAGTTCTGCTAGAACATACACATTACAGATGAGAAAACTGAGACTCAAAACCAGTTTTAGTTCATTGTCCAGGATCATAGTAAGTGACTGAGGTTAGATTGGACCCAAATCCTCTCCCTTCTGGACCAACACTCCAACCTTTGAGGGAGGCAAATCAACCAAGTGGTCCTGCATCCTGAATATTATTATACTGTGCAGCAAAGATGACTTGTCGGGGAACAAGAGTCAGTCAAGTGGTGGGCAACGCTCAGCAACCCTGGACCCTCATATGCACACAGCACTCCAAAAACTCGAGGCAAGGCAATGATACTGCACCTTTCTCTGACTTTGTTACCTCTCACCACTGCCTTTAGCTGATTTCACAGAATGAAATTCATTGTGAGGGTAGGAAGAGGGAAGAAGACCAATACACTGTGGATCCTATATTACACCTCCTGTCCAGGAACTGCTCTGCAATAGAGGAAACCAGAAGGAATCATTTACTTTGTATGGAGAACTGTGCTCTGTGCTATACATACAGTGATTACATTTACATACAATGAATGCATGTAATATACACATGGACTTAATTGAAAACATTAAGTCCATTCACAGATGAGGAAATTGAAACCCAAGACCATGACTAGCAATGCTCCTGTGGGGTAACTGGCAAGTGGTAAGGCTGGGATTTGACTGAGTTCTCATCTTACCTCATCGTATGGCTGGCATGAGGTTATGCGTAGGACCCAAAACAAGAGAGGGAGAGACAAGAAGGAAGAAGTATGATCTTCTCCTTCGAGTCCAGGAGTGGGGAAGAAAAAGACTTTCCTGGGCGTAATGGCACCTGCCAATGTGTATTTATTATGTCTCTTTTGGCCAGCAGTGCAAGATGCTGATAGGGATGAAGTCATCTCCTGATCTCCCATTACATTGTATCTCTGCCTCCCCGGAATCACTGAGTACTGTGATGCAGTGATTGATGAGAATAACTTATCTGCAGTGCTCTACACTTCACAAAGGACTTTCTGGAATTATATCATTTGATCAAATTTATGAACAGGCTTTATCTACTAGGCAGTTATCTGTGGTGAACTGTGTCTGATTCAACTTTCTACCTCCCCACATTGACCCTTACTGTCCCCAGTCCTAACTGAGCAAAGGAAATTGCAAATAATAGGTGTTCCAAAGTCTGAAACTGGTCTTTTCTTTGATTTGTTAGGAACAGTGAGTAAATAAGTATTCATGACATTTTATAATTGCCTCCTCCCCTTGCTCTGGACACAATGCTGTCTATTCTCCATCTGAATATAAGTCTTGCCCCAAACAGTATCCCACCAACCATTTCCAGACCTCTTTGGGAATTAGCAAGGACCCAAGTCCCACCCAAGTCAACCCCACTATTTGAGCAGTGAATGGTGGATTTTCACCCTGTCCAGTCTTCTGCCATGGAGTTGGCTAGGGGCCCTGTTCTAACCTCTTTCCTTTCCCACAGGCTTTGGCCTCCCCAGGCTCTTCTTAGTCCTGAGATATGACAAGACTGTGATGGGCATAAGGCTTCCCATGGAGAGTCTATATTTCACCCTGGTGGCCTTGGCTGCAGTACATGTAAGGTCCTTAGTGTAAAGGAGCTTGGGCTTTCCACCTGATTGGCAATTCCAGGCCTGAGCATTGAGCTGGAATTAATAGTGCTATGGACTGAATTGTGTGTTCCCCCAATTTATATGTTGAAGCTCTAACCACCAGCACCTCCAAACATGACTGTGTTTGGAGATAGGGCTTTTAAAGAGGTAAAGTTAAAATGAGGCCATTGGAGGACCCTAATCCAGTCTTACTGGTGCCCTTATAAGAGGGGCATGAGGACACACAAAGAGACAGCAGGGATGTGCACACACACAGGAAGGGCCCTGTGTGCACATAGCAAGGAGGCGGCCATCTGCAAGCATGGAGACAAGCCTCAGGACAAACCAGCCTGCTGACAATTCGATCTTGGACTTGTGCTTTTCAGAACTGTGAGAAAATAAGTTTTTGTTTAAGTCGCCCAGTCTGTGCTATTTGTTATGGCAGCCCTGGCAAACTAATACAAATAGCATTCATCAAACAAGCTCAAAAATGATTTTAAATAATCCAAGTAAATCTAATTTTAAAACACACAGATGTTTATTTTTTCTCTAGTCCCTCCGAGGTGCCACCTCTATATAAAAGCAAAGAGGTGGTAAGTAGAGGTTAGATGGCATACAGTACAAAGTAAGAACTATGGAAGTTCACTGACAGAGAATAAGGAGAATGGGCAGGATCAGGGAAGAGATTCTGGAGGTCACACTTGAGCTGGATCATGTTTGATGAGTGTAGCCACTTAGTGAATACCAGGCATTGAGAGCTTAATAGCTGAAATAAAAGAAAGAATGAATGGCTTTGAGAATGAGAGTTCCTTAAATTTTTATTAAGAACCTACTATGTGCCAGGTATTATGCTAGACACTGAAGACACACAAATAAAAGTTATTAATTGTGAGCAATACCAAGGCAAGCAGGAGAGAGAGGCAAATAAACAACTAATAATTTGATAGTATGATAAATGCCAAACAGAGTGCTAGGGAACAAATAGAAGAAAGGCAGTAACTCTGGGGCAAAGTAGAGAATGCATCACCCACAAAGGACTAGTAAACAGGACTCACGACAGGCTGCCTTGGGCAAAGGTGTCCTAGGCAGAGGGGACATGGCCGGAGAGAAGCAAGTGGTACCAGATGATGAAGGTCTTGTAGAATATTTTCTCTCCAGCCTCCTTATTTTTCACTTGTTTGTGCTTATTTAGCTGATATTTATTTAATTGGCAATAGAGTTTCCCAAAAATTATTCAACCAGAAAATTCATTAAACTCTATTACAACCACCACACAAATTAATAATATCTCATTGTTCTGCTGAAAAAAGGATTTGCAGTTTCATCTGTGCATGTCTTTTTTTAAACAATTACTGGGCAACCCACTTAGAAACACCAATTATAAAAAATTTTTAATTCTTCACTTAATCAGCTGTCTTTCTTAGATTTGCTATTTCTTATCTGTGAGCCAGTCCTGACTTTTTCTTGATTCCCAGCTGCTCCTTGGGAAGATGGGTGCTCATGAGACCTGAGAATTAATGAGACATTCCTTAAGGACATTTATGGGGCTTTCTTTCTTTTTTTTTGGCTAGCCCATTCTCTTAGTTGATGGAAGAGAAAGCAAGTCTGTATGTGCTGATGCTCTAGGAAATTCTGCTGGGCTTTTAGCTCTGCTCAGGAAGCATTTTTGAAGCCAGGTATGTTCAATTTGTCACAGGCCAACATGTTAGCATCTGCGGGAGGGTGGGTATCTGTAGAGAGGAGTGTTTCGACAGACTGTTTACTGTCGCTTGGGCTCTACCTGCAGGCTGTTTGGGAGCAGCCGTGTAGAGGGCCTGCTTACTTCCATCATCTCCATCCATGGGGATAATTAGCAAGGCTGGCCTCAGGTCAGGTGGTAGAAGCAATGAAGTCTGTGATCTCTGCAGCTTCCCAAGCTCCTTGGTCACTTCTGCCTGCCACTTCCGACCCCAGGCTCAAACAATTTAGCACACAAAGAAATGAAGAGATTTTGTGGACCAACCCCAACCTAGCCTTAAGCAGAGTTTGGGGCACTCAATCCCTGCCTGGTGTCTGAGCCTATCTTTGAGTACTTTTTTTTTATACTATTAGAAAGTGTGTCCTTATTTTGAGTAGAAATTCATTCACACATTCGGTATTAAGTGAGCACTTACCTTATTCCAGGCATGATTCTTTTTTTTTTTTTTTTGTACTGTGTATTTTGTATTTTATTTTTTTAAGTGTACAATTTGATTTTTTTCTTATTAGTAATGTATATATGGCAATCTCAATCTCCAGTTCATCCCACCCCAACCCCCCCACCCCCTGCTTTCCCCACTTGGTGTCCATATGTTTGTTCTCTACATCTGTGTCTCTGTTTCTGCCTTGCAAACCGGTTGATGTACCATTTTTCTAGATTCCGTATACATGCATTAATATATGATATTTGTTTTTCTCTTTCTGACTTACTTCATTCTGTATGACAGTCTCTAGGTCCATCCATGTCTCTATAAACATCCCAATTTTGTTCCTTTTTACAGCTGAGCAGTATTTCATTGTATATATGTACCACATCTTCTTTATCCACTTGTCTGTTGATGGACATTTAGGTTGCTTCCATGTCCTGGCTGTTGTAAATAGTGCTGCATTGAACATTGGGGTGCATGCGTCTTTTTGAATTATGATTTTCTCTGGGTATATGCCCAGCAGTGGGATTGCTAGGTCATATGGTAACTCTATTTTTGGTTTTTCAAGAAACCTCCATACTGTTCTCCATAGAGGTCCAGGCATGAGTCTGACTTAAGGGAATGTAGAGGCTCTCATGGGATTCTTTTTTTTTTTTTTATTTTATAAATTTATTTATTTTATTGGCTGTGTTGGGTCTTTTTTGCTATGTGCGGGCTTTCTTTTAGTTGCGGTGAGTGGGGGCTGCTCTTCATTGTGGTGTGCGGGCTCCTCATTGCTGTGGCTTCTCTTGTTACAGAGCACAGGCTCTAGGCACCTGGGCTTCAGTAGTTGCAGCACATGGGCTCAATAGTTGTGGCGCACGGGCTTAGTTGCTCCGCAGCATGTGGGATCTTCCTGGAGTAGGGCTCAAACCCGTGTCCCCTGCATTGGCAGGTGGATTCTTAAGCACTGTGCCACCTAGGAAGCACTCTCATGGGATACTTAAGCTCAAGAGGGAAAGAACCCATTTCCTTCATTCCTCATCTCTGACATGATCAGTATCCCATGGGGGTCTTGTATATTCATTGTATACTTTGCCACTTTCACTCATGTTTCACTGTTTCCTTAGGGGTTCCCTCAGTCAGAGGTCGTGAGTGGTTTTATTCACTCTCCCAGATTCACTTCTCTGTTTCTCACCTGCAAGTGATCCATCCCCAGTTCAATCCCCGTACGTCCATAAGGAAAAGCATGATTTCATGTCTTGGTACTGTCCCCTGCCTAGAATGCCTTCCCCTCTTTTATTCACCTGGTAACTCCTTTCTTCTCCCACCCCTGTTCTCATACTTCTCTTGGCACACTTTGCCTCTGCACACAGGACCATGAAACATGCACCATTTACTATGAACAGCTAGCGTGGTGACTGGCATCTCAGGGCTCAATCAGCATTTATCGACTTAATGTGTGGTCTTCTCTCAGGTCAAGAGAAGACTCTGATATGGGTTAAGGGAGCTGCCAGGAACAGATGCCCACACTATGCTGGGGCCACATGTCCTGGTGGCTCCCACTTCTGCCTGAGCTTGGCCATGGCTTCTAGTGGCAGGTCTTCCAACTCTGCATCCGTAGCTTTGACACCCCTCTAATCAACCAGCTCTCAGCACTTCAGCTCCCTCTGCTTTTCCTGCTCCCTTCTCTGGAGGTTTAGGGAGGTAGGATTCACTTTCCCCACATCATACTGGGGACTCTGTTACCAAGCCCAGCTAACTAAACCCCACCCCCAGCCTTTGCTAATCTACTACTCATGTACAACATGGGACACAGGGCTTCCCATCCAGTCTCCTGGGCATATTCTAGAAGACTAACCGCCATCTACTCTGGAATGTCTTAGAAACTTCTCTGGGATTTCTATGGTTGGCCCCTTTCAGCCTCTCACAGGCACCTAAATGCCCATCATCTGCCTCCCAGTCTTCCTTTACCACCTATGGGTCCCCTTCTCTATGGCTTTTGGGTAAGGCTGTGCTCTAAGCCCACTGGTCTCATGATTTTCTTTTTTGGTTCTCCTGCTATTAGCGTAAATTTACATACAATCTCACAAGTCTAGACTCACTATTTCTGAATAATCTCTTTCACCCTGAGGAGTAAAAATTAGGGGAAAAAACCCACATTGTTTAATATGAAGATAGTATGTATTCACCATAAGGTAGTAAATGTTCAACAATTTTTAGTTTTCCTTTCAAGGAAGTCATTGTAGTTGACTTCCCTCTTTGCAGTAACCAAATTTTAGCATAGCCAATGCTGAGTCTAGAAGTTACAAATTGACAGTCCACAAATCAATGTTGGACTGTGGATTTTTTTCCCGACTGAGTTGTAAAAACTTTGTATTTGAGCATCCATGTCTCAGTTCGCAAAGGCCCCCGCAACTCAAATTGTCATTTAAAATGTTTACATTACCCACATGCTCCTCAAGGCATGAGAGCTCTAGCCTAACCCTCTCTTTTGGGAGTCAGAGGGCAGTAATGATTTGTTCATCATTACATAAACTACTTAGTTGTGATGCTGGTACTAGAATGTGAGCCACCTAACTTCTAGTCCCGAGCTCTTCTGCTATAACCAAGGTGTCCCCCCAAGTTCCTAATATCATAATGTAAGCTGAATTTGAATTTCCTTAGTCTACGGGAAAGGAGGCAGGGGAGTCACATTAAAAGTAAAACTCCAGATTTTACTAGATCTTGTCCAAATCTTCACACACAGGAAATCCATCTCACTGTAAAATCTGACCCAGTTGTGTCTTGAAGTCCTCAGTGGAAGGGGTCTCACACCTGCTCAAAAACTCCTGTGTTGCCTAATCACCACAAGGCATTTGGCACACACTCTTTATCCGATCTGCCTGTCCCTCTGCCATTGATTTTGTCTGATCCACAATTGCCACTACACCCATTTTTCTGCCAAGGGTGTTGTCAACCTGCGTCCCAAAGCTGTACATCCTTAAGCCCTGCCTTCCTATGTCTAGCCTAGAAACGTACTCCTTAATAGACGTTTTCCACCATGAAAATCTGCTTGGCAAATGTTGCACATAGGCCCCTAGCCCCATCACTTCACCTGTTCTTCTCAGACTTGTCAATCCCCTTTAGTTTTAGCCAGGAGCCCCTGCTAATATAACCATTGCATGGCTTTTATTTTCTGATCTGAACCTCTTTTGTCCCATCTCTGAAAGAGTGTTGGTCATGCTCCCTCCTGGGGCTGTTGTAAAGGTTATAAGCAGTGCTGTGTGTGGCAGTGCCCAGAAAGCTGCAGCATGCTGTACAAATGTTAGGTCTGCAGGTTTATACAGCCTTCTGTTCTCAGCTTCCACTATTTACCAGAATCTCATGTTTATTCATTTTTGTGTGTGTGTCTGTTTTTCCTTTTAAAAAACAAACATGATATTTTAAAGTTGAAAGCCTAAACAAATCTATTCCAATTTGCATACCTCTTAGGTTATTAGATTCTTGAGAAATGTCCTAAGTCTTCCATGTGTGTCAACTTTCAATTTAATTTAACTAACCACTATTGAACACTTACTCCTGGGCCTCTGCTGGGCACACGCATGTGTCTTTTCTCAGAAATCATTTAACTAGATCTAGACCACATTGTATTTGATTATAAATAGCTGATCTGAGAAGACTGATAAAGTGACAACAACAATTGATCCTGAATTTATCCGGGCTTTAGGTTTGAAAACCACATTCTATTCAAATTCTAAGAGTTGTGAGACCTAGATTGGAAGTTAGCTCACCATCAAGTCATTGTTTCCCCTTGGGAATGTTCTATAAAATTTGGAGCTTCAGGTTCCTCATCTGGACAATAATAATTGTTACACTGAATGACGACCACATTACAGTGTGGAATTGTGGCTGGATATAAACAAGATCCCATATACAAAACACTTAAATTTTAAAATCTTTTAGTATTTTGAGAAAGTTGATATCCTATACAAGTAATCTTCTCTAAAGCCTTATGATTACTTTCTCATTTTGCAGAAAAATTCTGAACTTAATTAGTCTATGGGGTAACTTGCTGAGACATGGCTGTCCTTCATTGTATTAGTCTGGGTCCTCCAGCAAGCAGACCCCACGACCAGATTAAACATACTAGGGTTTTATTAAGAGAGGTGCCTGAGTGAGAATAAAACAGAGAGGTCACCTGGGAAGGCTGCAAGAGCCGACCAATCACAGGCAAGTCTGTGACCCCAAGTGAAAGAGAGAGGTTTGGATGGAAGCATCCTGGACCGCCATGCAGTCTCAGTTAAGTCCAGCAAAGCCCCTGGGAGTCCTCAAGCCAAAGTCAGTTCAGAGGAGACCTTGTCTCCCAGAAACTAGTTTCCTTAGTATCCCTGCCATGCTCAGTCCTTGACCTGGAGAAACCTGTAGGAGGTGTGGCCTTGGCACAAGTCCAGCAAGAGATATCAGAGAGCAGTAGCTGGAGCTTTCGTTACGATTCCTCCCCGTGGTCGGAGGTCCCAAGGAGCGTTGTCACAGCTGCCTTCTAATGTCTGCAGAAAAACCCAGGGACTGATTTGCTATCTCTTTTGAAAGATTTATTGTTAAAAATCTGTTTACACAATCATACGTCATTTATTCTTCCTTTAAATGAGATTTCAATAACCCAAAAGTTGACAAAAAAGAAAATCAGTTCAGCAACACAATGGGTCAATTCTGACTTTTTGGTAATTCAGCCAGAACTTTGGTGATATAATCCAGTGGGGCCTGACATCTGGCAGAGTATAACATCTACTTCATAGAGATGACTGGTGAATTTAGATTTGGTTAGAACTGGTCTGCCCATGCCTGGCTGCATGACTTTGGTCAAGTCGTTGAACTTCACTGACCTGTGTTTCTCTTTTATAAAACGAACCTCATAATATCTTCTACAAAAATCCCTGCTGCTAATCAAATCCAATAAAATATGGTAGATAACCAGCCAGTTGCCCTGCCACGATTCAGACACTAGTTTAACAAATAGCTTTTATTTGTAGTGTTATTTTCACTATCTTTTCTAATCTTCAGCCACATAAAAGCATTAATTAATGGAATTTCTGTGTAGTATTAATAAAATTAATATTTGCATCTGTCCCAACACAGTAGTTAACACATGCCAGGTGGTCCACAGATACTAGCTCCCTTTCTTCCCTCTCTTTAATTTTTCTGACAGTTTTTACTTCCTCTAGCAGAATTATTTTTCTGTTGGTGCACAATTTAAAAATTCTATCTTCGTAGTGGCCACTGTCCCCTTTTTTCCCTTTTGGGCAACCACAGGCAGTAACATTCATGGGGACTCTGTGAATTCATTAAGTGTTCTTTTAGTCATCATTTGTTGCAAACCTCGTTGGTGCCGAACAGCAGAAATTCAGATGGTCATATAATTGCTTTTGCCCTTAAGAAGCTCACTATGTGATGGGAGTGGGGAGGAGGGAGGAGGAGAGGCCTGTGAGTGGTCTGTGCCTTGGATGGTGGTGCCCAAGGACAGGGTGGTCCACGGTGTTTGGGGGCTATGGAGTTGTCAGGGAAAGCTTCTTCTTTTTCTGTTTCTTCTTCCTCTTCCTTCTCTCTCACCATCTTCACCAGATTTATTCCATTCAATGTCTGCTGACCCAGGAAGCTATCACTGTACTGATTTCTTTATGCACTTTAACTAAATTAATCTTCGTGATATTATGAGATATGTGTCTTCATTTTATTTTACAAACAAGGATCCTGGATCACAGAGAAGTTAGTTGTCGAAGACTCACCCCCCTGCTCACTAGTAGAGCCAGGTTTCAAATCCAGAGAGTCTGGCTCCGTGACCCACAGATGTAACCACTGAGATAAATGGCTTCGTGGCAGAGAAGGTGCCCAGCCTGGATCCTGAACACAGAGGGACGGGCAGGTGGACAGTCTTGGGGAGAACACGGCCGGCAGGGCAGCGTGGAGCAGCCGAGTCTTGTTCACTGTGTGTCACACGTATCACCTAGCCCAGTGTTTTACACACAGTGAGCTCTCAGTACTGGTTGCATGAAGGAAGCTGTGCACGCTCCCCAGCCTCTCATCCACCTGTCCACCTCCCGTCCCTGATTTCTCTCAAATTCCACGTCAAGTCTCACCGCGACCAGGAAACTACCTCACACTGCACTTGCACACAGTAATGTCTCTGCCCCCAAGCCCCTATAATAATAAATATACACAACTCTCATGTAGCATTGAATTATAAGGCATCGTGTGTATTTGATACTTTTTTAGGCACATAGGCCACATGAGCTCCCCAAGAATAGGGTCCCTGCGAAGCAGTGTATGTGATGGAGTGGAAGAAGAGGCACCAGTTGGGAATCAGATAGATCTGAATTTAAGCTGCCCGCTACCCCTTCTGCTCACCAGCTGTGTGACCTCAGGGAGGGCACGGGCTTAAACTCTGGTCCTTATCTCTAAACTTGACTATTAGATCACATATCTGAGGCCATCTAGCCCCACACGTGGCATGCAGCCCCTCAATCAGTGTGAATGTAGTCCCTCTTGTGCTTCTTCACTCACATATTTACAATGAGGCCCTTGCTTAATACACTGTAAGGAAGTGTTCTGACACCTTGAGAATGGAATAAACCACGTGCTCTGATCAGAGACCACTGAGCGGCTGGTCAAACCAACGGGGAATGGGGGCGTTGTTCTTCCGGAACTTGTTCTCAGAAACTATGTAACAGCATGGATTTATGGTATAGCACAGAGAACTATATTCAATATCTTGTAATAACCTATAATGGAAAAGAATCTGAAAAAGAATATATATATATGTATGTATATATATGTGTGTGTGTGTATGTGTGCACTTTGCTGTACACCTGAAGCTAACACAATATTGTCAATCAACTATAGTTCAATAAAAAAAAATCTATAAAAACCCAAAAAAAGAGAAAATATATAACAGCAAAGTGCTGTCCTATAATACAAACACAGCACCTCTGATAGCTACCAGCCCTCTGAATGGAAGAGCTGGAGAGAGGCTCTGTGTAGCCAGACTTTGGTTTGAGCAGTGGTTTTGTGACGCATGAACTGGTTTTGTCATACCCAAACTGTAATTTGAAATTCTGTTCACGCGTTTGAAGTGAATTATGCATTCCCTCTCACCTTCATTCATCCGTTTATTCAACAAATATGTATTGAGTACTTGCTCTGTGCAAGGGACTCTGAACCCAGCTGAGGCCACAGAATCAAAGGGATAAGGACACTGAGCAGCAGTGGAAAAGCTCTGTCCCTGAACCAGGCAGTTTGGGTTCAAATCCTGACCAAGCTCTCACTAGTCTAGCAGCCCTGGGCAGTTTATAAAGACACTTTGAGACTCAGTTTTCTCACCTGTAAAATGGAGATAGTAATAGTGCTTGCCTGATATGGGTTATTATAAAGATTCAAAGAGATGATCTAAGTAAAATATTTAGTCCTATACCTGGTGCATACTGAGCATTTAATAAATGCTGACTTGTACGTGTATGTGTGCAACATATCACGTCATCTGACTTTTTTAAAGCTAATGATCATATATTTGAAAAGACCCTTTAGATCAAGCCTAGAAGATCGCTGATGGTCAAGGATATATGAGTATTTTTTGATTTGGCCCTTGAAGGAATTTGCAATTTGTTCTCAGCTACCATTGTTGTAAGAAGTCTGCCTTAGTATAATACTTCTAGGAGCTCAGAGGCAACTGCTTTGCAGAGTGTGTAGGTGGCAGGTGGACAGGGTGAATGGGAACAGCTTCCCAGAGAAGGTGACATTTTACCTGATAGCGAAAGATGATCATAGCAGAGAAACAGGAAGAGAAAGGGAAGAAAAATATTGTAGAAGTCTTGAAGTGCCTGGGCTATTGCAAGCAGTTTAAATGTTCAAAGAATTTTAAATGATGAATTGTCAGAAAATTCCAAATGGCCCAGAGTGGCTCCAGGGTCATTTCTGGGGTCAGTCAGTGAAAAGGAAGCTACAAATACTAACTGAGGTCAGATGGAGCAGGGCCTTGTTGCCCTGAGTATTTGGTGTGGCATATAGGTTCTCTGGTCCCATACCTCCTCTCCCAGATGGGAAACTGGGGTTCAGACAGAGAAGCTTGAGAAGCTCATTATTTCTGGTATGTAGTGCTTTAGAAAAAATCCTCTCCAAACATAGTAGCTTAAGATTACACAATATTTACTTTTTATAGTTCAGTTGGTTAAGTCAGGACTACTTCTACTTCAGGGTACTGGGTGAGTGGATGGTACAACATGGCTTCCATTACCTGGCTGGCATCTGGCATTGACCAACATCTGAGAGGTCAGATGTATCAACCACAGCATAATTCTCCTCCTTGCAGAGAACATAGAGCAAAGAATTCAGAAGAGACATGGAGTGACCATGTTGCTGCTTGGGCTTCTGTACAGCATGGCAGTCTCAAGAGAGCCAGACTTCTTCCTTGATGGCTGTCTACCCACACAATGCAAAAGTTGAAGCTGTCAAGCCTTCTTAAGATTTAGTTCAACAACTAGCAGAATATTAGCTCCTCCACATTCTATTGTTTAAAGCAAATCATGGTTAAACAATCTGTGGTTGATACACCCTATGTTTAAAGCTTCCCAGGTTCAAGGAAACTACACAAGAGCATATATATTGAGAGGTATGGTTTATTAGGGGCCATCGAAGTAACAATCTTCCACATTGAATAACTTCTCCAAACTCAAAACCAGTAAGCAAGTAGCACTTCTGAAATTAGAATCCAGGTCTCTCCCTTGTCTGTTGGAAACATCATGATGGGAAAAATTCATAACCTTTCTCCCCATCATCATAGGGCTTGAGTAAAAACAACTATTACCCAGCAGCTGCTAGATAGTTACACACTTTATCCTAAGGGTCCAAGAATGCAGCTATAGTCATCTTCGCAGACAACAACTCTCTGACCTTCATGGTTGGATGAGAGAATGAAAAACCCCTAGATAACTAAGGAAATTACCAGTGACATAGAATCTGCTTTTGATGCCACCTGGCAAAAAATCATTAAAAACAGTTACCATCATCTGACCAAAGTGTGAGAGCTATTCAATTCAGAACTAATGAACATGGCACTATTGATCTTCTAAGACCGTGCAGGACTGATCTGTATCAAAGCCATAAATTATATTTATGAAGACATTCAAATAGCACACAATGATTACTTTTTCTCTTGGAAGCCAGGAGTAGCTGCAGAGGCGTCTGTTTTGCACAAGGTGATAGAACTACTTCTTCCACAGTTATCTGAGTGGGACAGAAAGACGGATATTCACCAGCAAAGGCACAATCTCATTTTCATGACTTGATAGTTCTAGCTATGTCTCCCTTCCTGCATGTTTCATTTCCTTACAGAAGGCAATATGTGAAATCATTCTTCATTTAGCTTTCATCTTTTTAGTGTTTTTTTTTTTTTAATTTAGTGGGTTTAAAAAAATTAATCTGATATAGCAATCCGGAAAGGATCCTGGGGAAAATTTATTTCAGAACAGGAAGTGAAGCTGTTAGCTGAAGGAGTCACAAATATTCAAAGAAGTAAATGTTAGTAAAATGTTTTTGAGAGAATAGACAAACCAGGTCGAATTCCCATTGTTCTGGTTGGCAGACTGAGGCTCCACTTATGAAGCAACTTGTTCGAGGTTGTACAGAGAACATCTGGCCTGGCACTGGCCGGCCCCCAGTCATCCTGCCTTTAGAGGCCAAGTTCCCCTCCATAGCACATTGCCACCCGCACCCAGTAATGTGTTATCTTAAGAAGTTGAAAGCTAAGGGTAGCTGTAAGAAAAAGGAAGGAACTGGATGTCAGAATCCAGGGTTTTAATTTAAAGTCTGGCACTGAATCACTCTGTTGGCTTGGACAAAGCCCTTAATGTCTCTGCGCCTTAGATTTCCCATTTGTAAAATAATGCATAAACTGAGTACAAGGTCCTGTTTAATCTTAAAATTCTGATTGCATTTCCCTGAGTAGCTCTGGGGAGACCTGGGTCTGTAGAGGCTTGATAGGAACCTTACACTTTAAAGGGAGTGGAAGAAAAATCCCCTCCATACTTACCATTAGAGGAGACTCTTATCCCCCAAAGGAATGGTTTTGCTACGGCTGCAGAGGTCAGCAGCTGTGGGAGGCTAATTTAGGTTGTCCCTGGCTCATTGGCAATCACAAGGCTTGATACGCATTTGAAACAAACTAAACACTCCTAATCACCTTGAGAAAGGGATAACTCATTATAACTGCACGCTAAGGAACTTCAGTGACATTTATTCCACATTTGTGTACAAATAGATTACATTATTTAACTAAATCAGTTTGGGCAGCTGGAAGCTACCCACATACTCATTTATCCCTGCGGAAGATTGAACAGTGATTAAAAGAGGATACCTCTTTAATTCCAGATGTCATCTGCATTCCACGAGGAGAGGTTTGAAAAAACTCCCTGATTATGTAGCCTTTCATGAACCAAGCATCTCTTTTAATGCCATGGCCCCATTTGGAGGTGAGGAGAGGTGCTACAGAAAAACCAGAGGAGCCCATTTCTATGGCCATCTGGGATGCATCAGTTCTAGGGTTTTTTTTTTTTTTTTCCACCTTCATTAGGAGACATGCTCTTCCACACCCCATCCCTGACATGCCTAAGAGAATCAGAGTTGAGAACCAGAACCTTCTGTTCGATGGTTTGGTTCCTTAATTTGGCCATCTGGAATTTCAGGTAGCACATGGTTTCAAAATGTGAGTTTCCATGTGGAAATAGGGCCTCATGGGAAAACCTACCATTTGGGACACATCTTGGTTCTTGGATACTTGGGGGTCTGTTTCTCTCTTATTTTTTTTTTTCCTTTTATACCCAAAGAGAGAGTTCAAAAGTTGTAGTTAAACCTCTGTGTCTATGGTGTAGAGAACTCATTTCTGACAGAAGCAACTGAATGCATCAGACTTGATGGGCTCTGTGAGAGCAGCTTGAAACCTGACTTGGAGAAACTAGAGCTTGTTAAATACCTACTGTGGGTCAGACATCGTGGGAGGCATGTTACGTAATCTCAGTTAATTCTCATATCTGGCTGCAGGGTTGGCTGCATAGGCCTTAAGACCTGTGCAGGCGCTCAAGACCCACTCCTAGAAGGATCATGTTCTCTTGTCACCATCAGGAAATTCTTAACAATTTTCTCACAGGCCCCCCCGTTTTCACTTTGTAGTGGGCCCTGCAAATCTTACAGCTGGTCCTAACTGGCTGGATAGGTACTGTTATTTGTATGTGCACATGTGTTTAACAGATTTTTTAAAAAGTCTGCTGAGTCTTAAACTTGGGTCTTCCTGACACTAAATTGTATGTTCCTTCCTTTTTATTTTTCTGAAAAATTAAACTTTGCAACATGCATGGCATTTTCTCAAAAGACTTACTAACCCTTTACCTTAAAATATCTTATCTCACCCAAGGGAGTAGGGGTGAGGTAAGGTGGGAAATGATAAAATAATGATAATAGAAAATATAACAACAATAATAATATATTTCTGCAGGCTTCTGGTATATTTTTTTACATCTATCCATTTGGACATGTGTAAGTTATGTGAATATACATGAGAAAATGACTAGTTATAGCTGAGCCTTGGTAAATCATAAATCAAATAAAGTAAATTTTTATTATTTCAAATTACAAAGTCATTTCCAACATACATTTAAGAGAGCTAATGTGACTGGTGTCACCTCACATATTTCTCAAAGAGAAGAAACATTTCAGATGGTAAATAAGTCATGCTTGAACATTAACTATTAGACTTGAGGCCATTTTTAAATAACTGCATTTCTTTTTCATTCAGAGAAATATGTCATCTATTTAGAATTCATACGCTTTGGGCTGTGTTCAAGCCTTTAGTGTTGAAACCCAAATTTTAAAAACTGCATAAGTAATTGGCATACATACACGAAGCAAATATATTGAGTACCTACTAAGTGCTGGCACTGCATTTATCCAGAGAATACAGAGATTAATTACGTTAATTCACCAAATAGTTTTAAGTGCCAGCTTGGTCCAGGCATTGTGTTAGCCATTGGCAATAGAAAAGGTAGCTGTTTTCCCTTGCCTTTTAAACTGTTGCTTTCTTTATTTTAAATATACATTCTATATGTTAAAATAATATAAGTAAAAGAAAGTACGAAGTGTGATGTGAAAGATAAAGTCAGGGTCTTTAGGAATCTTTTTTGGTGGGCTTTCCCTGGAGAAGTCACAGCCAAGCAGGGGAGACAGATTCACATACGGTATCAAAATGGTGAAAAATGTGGTAAGTTAGGGAACGAATAACAAGTTGTGGAAATCCAGAGAAAGAGGCATTTGATCCAGAAGTGTGGGTGAGAATCTAGGAAATTGCTGGGGGTCCTCAAAAGAGGCATCCTTGGAGGCCAGCAGTTGGGAACCTCGACTCAGTTACCACTTGAAGGTGTTTCCTTCTTGGTAAAATAGGTGTTGGAGTGAAAGGGAGGAAGGTCCCCATGACCCATGGGTTTCCTGTTAGTTCCGAGAACTCTGTGATTGAGTGATTTCAAGAGAAGATGAAAGGAATGCCTGGCTGAAGGAAGAAAGTCAGAAAAGCTTGGGGCTGGAGGAACTCAGGACGTGTTGTAACACCAGCCGCCGTCACAGTAACACTAATAACGACAACATTTGCTAAAGGCAATGGCAGGCGCTGTGTTCGGTGCGTTCGGTGCTTTACTTGGACTCCTCACTGCAATGGCGCCATGTCTTGATTTGCTAATCTCACTATAGCTAACGTACAGCTATTCAGTGTCTATTACTCTGTGGCTCTCTCCTGGCTGCCTCCCCAGCTCTCATCTTCATCCTCACTCACCAAGGCAGCTGGTGCAGCCTTGTCACTTCTGATAGCTCTGTCTCCAGCCCATTTTCCAAACTGCAGCCAAAATTATTTGACTAAGGCAAAAATTTGACCACTTCCTCCTTCACAACCAAAGGGGGCTCCCGCTGTGTCCAGGATGCGGGTCATACACTTTACCTGGCTTTGACATTATCCACTACTGTTCCAACCTACCTCATGGCCTTCCCCAACACACCATGCTGTTTAATAGAAAGGGAATAGAATTTAACATTAGCCATGAGTTCAAGCCCTGAATCTTAAGTAGCTAAGCAACCTTGGGCAAGTTACTTAACTGATCTCAGCTTCAGTTTCTTCCTCTTTTTTTTTTTTTAAAGCTCTTTATTGGGATATAATTGTTTTACACTGTTGTGCCAGTTTTTACTGCACACCAAAGTGAATCAGCTGTATTTATACATATATCCCCATATCCCTCTTCCTCTTTAAGAAGGGGGATTCGATGAGAGAAGAAGAAAGGCAGTTGCTCAGCTCTAAGAATTTGGGCACAAAGGGAACACAGTCACCAACGCAGAACACCATGTCACGACAAAGCACCTGGAAGGCTTTAAAGGGTTTGTCTGGAAGCCTGAATTAGCCTGCACCTTGGGTAAAAATGTTCTGAAGTGAAAAGAGAAATGGTGGCCCTGCCTCAGGTATAGTGGGCATCCTGCTAGTCTCACCAATGAGATCCACTAAATTGTAGAATTTTTCTATTCTGTGCTGTAAGTTCCTTAAGGGAAGAACAAATGTTACTCAACCCACTAAGCATCTCTCTCCTCATCTGTAAAATAGGAATACTGGTGGTGGTTACCTCACAGTGTTATTGTGATAGTTAAGTGACATAATCCATGTAGATGCTTAGAAAATGTCTCCCCCCATGATAACAGCTCCAGAAATGTGCATAAGACATTTACGTTTACAATGTGAGTAGCCAGCAGCTCTTACCCTACGCTCCTGGTTCTCATGAGCAAAACATGGTCAAAATCAGTGCAAGGGCATAGATTTCTTGGCTATGATAATAGGAAATCTCTTCCCCAAACTGGACTCAGCTTTCCCTCCATTTTTATTTATGACCTCAAGAAAAAGTTGGCAATATTTACATGGCTGAAAAACCAATAGAACTGTGATTGATGTTTCATAACTGACAAGGTTTGTCTCATGTGCTGATACAGTTCCATGACATTTCTGACAGTTATGTGTTACATCCTCCAGTGTTGAAGCCTTACGTTGGGAAGTAGGGATGATGTATAGGTTGGGTCCTGGGAGCCACAGGGTGCTGCATTGCATTCCCTCATCTTCCACTGCGTATGAGCTCAGTAAATCCCTTTTCCCTTTGAGGAAGCAAATTATAGTGCAGACAGTTGGAGAGTAGCCGTATAGAACTAGTTCCCTCTCCAAGCTCACTTCCTGCCAGCTGTACCACCCAGGGCAATTGAACCACTCTGAACCTCAGCTTTCTCTTCGGTAGGATAAGAATACCTAAATGTGGGACTCTTGTATGGATTCGAGATGGCAGTGCCCGTAATGAACGCATCTTGCATGAAATCTGGGGATGCTCCTCAGAGAATCAATGGTAGCCGGCAAACTTCATCTACCATGAAAACTTTCTCTCGACAGCCTAATAGTGCCTCCAAATTTACAACTCTTCATCCTTGGTGTTGGTGAATCCAATTTTGCCTAAGTCAAACGGGGCTTGTGTTCCAGATCCTGGCGGAATCTTCTTTATCTTGCCAATGCTCACGGATCTTTGAGCAGGATACAGTATTCTTGTAACAGGTTTATTCCTGCATCCAGAGCTTCGTTATGATTCGGTCATCACTCTGATTTGGTTCAGCTCATGAAGCATCTGTTCACTTAGCAGACCAGCCTCTTTACAGACATTAGTCTAAATGAATTCTGCTGCATTCATTGGAATCCACCCCCCAGCCCAGCTACTGCCTAAATAAACATTTGCTCCATAGGGAGCAAGTCTTTGAATTGAAGGGGAAAAGTCATCTATATTTTGTAATCTCCCCCAAGACATTTTTCCTTCTAAAAGAATGCAAACATCTGAAAAGAAAAACAACATCACCGGTGTTATTTTGTACAGCTCATCATCAAGAGACCAGATGGGTATCTGTGGGTTGAGGAATGTTGTTACCTGCTCATACCCTGAACATAGGTGGCACTCTGAGCTCAGAGGTCAAGAAGCATTTATTGATTGCATATTTAGTTCCAGGTTATGGGGAAAAAATAATTGGTGCAGACCATGTCTTTGAGGAGCTTATATTCTCTTAGAGATAAGTGTATTAGTGAGTGTTATGATGCCACTTTGAATTGGACTGTATACATCCAGACTGTAACTCTTCCAGGACATGAATGGCTAGAATCCACTAATTAATCGGGCATTTCAAGCTTCCAGGCACCACCTCTGTGTTCTGGAGGAAAAAGACCTGGATTCTGATCCCCACAACATCATTTTCTAGCAAAAGAGGAATTTGGTACAGTAATATCAATCGTGCTACAAACATTAGGGTTGTTTTCAAGATTAAACATGACAGTATACCCTAAAACACTTTGTACACCATAAAATCGTGCGTACACATTGGGGGTTTAGTAGTACTGATGCAAGCTAGGCCACATGTCTTGTTTTGAAACTTCTAGTTCTTCGGGAGGCTAGAAAGGGAACTGAAATCTAGAATGTATAAAAAGCTAAAAGAGCTATCTGCTGTTAAGCTGTGTTCTGCCTAAGTCTGCAGAAAAGCTTGCCAGCACTGGGACCAAGCCACTTTCCTTGTCTATCCCCAGTTACTCACCTTGAGTAGAACGTACCTCTCTAAATTTCACTTAAATGAACATACAACATGGATTGCCTCTTGAAAAGTTTCTGTCAGGGGTTTCTCTCATTTTTTGTGCAATAAGAACAATTTTAGCCCTTATATGCCAGGCACTGTTTTAAGTACTTTGCATTTTTCACCATATTTAAATCTCCCAACAACTATATCCCTGTTTAGAAGAACAGACATCAAGAAGATTGAATAACTGATCCCAAATTATACAGCTAGTCCACGGCACGGCTGTGACTCAATCTCAGGCAGTCCAGCTGCAAGCATTACAGTCTTAGCCACCACAATCCTGATGTGGGCACTTGAGTGCCCCTTGTAAAGATACTCTTCTTTGTGTGTCTGAACTGACATCATGTTAAAACTTTTAATAACTTAACAAAAATAGTCCAAAGAGTGTAACATTTAAAGTCTTAAACAGCTGTATTCAGATCCCAAGTCTGTGTGGGAATATCATCCTTCCATAACTTCCCTGCACCTCCTATCTCTTTCCTTAGTTGCCTGCTAGCTGCTTCTTTATTTCACCTCCCATCACAGAGAAGGGTTTTGGGTTGTCTATAGTCTATCAACCCTCAAAGTATTGAAAATCATCATCTACCTACACTGAAGTGGCATTGCTGAAGAAATCTACAACCACCTCTTGATGCCAAAACTAGTGAGTACTTTGCTGTTCTCATCTTACATGACAGCCCTCAGGTACTTGACCTTCTTGATGATGTCTTCCTTCTTGACGTTCTCTTCTGCCTTAGAGTCTGTGACTCCACTCTCCCAACTTTCCTTCTAACACTGGATGATATTTCTCCATCTCCCTTGCAGGCTCTTGCTTCTCTCCAACTTCTTGAATATTGGTGTCTTTCAGGGCTCCATTCTCTACCCTTTTTCCCTCTCACTGTGCCTTCCTAGACAAGTTCATGTATACTGTGGCTTCACCAAGTGCTAATAACTCATAAATTTCTCTATCTACCTTAGATTTTACACCTTATTCTAGACATATATTTCCAACTCTTCACTTGGTATTTCATACTGGATGCTCTATGTGAACCTTAAATTCAACTTCTCCCTCAAAATTAATTAGTCATTTTCCTCTTCCATCAAACTTGTCGTCTTCCTACAGGACTTAGTTAATCCACACCACAAGCCAGAAGCCTGGAAGCAGTCCTAGATTTCTACACTTCCCCAACTTTCCTCATCTAGTTGCAGATATACCCATCTATGTTTTCCTCTTTATATCTCTTTTGCAGGCCTTCGTCATCTCCCGTGTTGATCGTTTCAGGATTTGGGGGTTTCACATTCTCCAGTATCTCAACCTCACAGCCAGCAGGCAATTAATGACTCTCTTCCCACCTCTGTAGACCACTGCTTTGTGGAACACCTGGCCCCATAGCAGGCATTTAATAAATGTTTGTTGAATAAGAGTAAATAATTTAATGGGGAAAAAATCTGTAGCTATAAAATTTTGCATGTATGCATGTGTGTAGGTGGATGACACGTACATCTGGGATGAGAACTTATTTTTTAGAATTGAGTTTTATTACCCAGGCTTAAAGGAACTATTTATTTCATTCAGGATATTTCAGTAATTATTGTAAGTATATCATTGTATATTAGTCCCATGACCAAAAAACTAGATATAGTCTTCTGAAATAAATTTTAAAATGATTATCCCTCAAATTAGGCATTAATGTATTATAACTCACTAAAGCACCTAAATGAAAACAGTTTCCAATATTAGACAACATTATATGCATTTAATAGTAGATGAATAGAAACGAAAAATATGCATACTCTTAGATACCTTTTTTCTAACTGCTAAATTTTGTCCTGGTTTTCTTCTTTATAGCGTGAATACCAACTGTCCCTAATACTAGCAATTTTGATGTGTGAATAGCTTTGTGATTTCAACCCGATTTGACCTCAGAACTCCACTGATCTTTCTTCTGACTGAGAATTTCTATTTTGATCAGATGCATTTTATGCTTTACAAATGGATGCAAAGTAGGCCCTTTACCAGATTTCCCATAACTCTATTATGAAATAGTTGGCCAATACAAGCCTTACCAATAACTACAGTTTCCCCTGTATTCCTGTTAGAGATTTTTCTCTTTTTGTTTTTTTGTTTTGTTTTGTTTTGTTTTTTTGGCGCACGGGCTTAGTTGCTCCATGGCATGTGGGATCTTCCTGGAGCAGGGATCGAACCTGTGTCCCCTGCATTGGCAGGCAGATTCTTAACCACTGCGCCACCTAGGAAGCCCTGTTAGAGATTTTTAAGCTGGAACTTGTGATGGTACTAATTTAAAAATCATTTATATAATTATTTAAGTTATAATTACATATCCCATATAAAGTGTTATATAATACGAAGTGATAAATCAATTGTATGTATAAATTAAGATGTATACAGTTGATCCTTGAACAACATGAGTGTGAACTGAGCAGGTCCACTTATACATGGATTTTTTCCCATAAATATGTCTTATAGTACTACAGGATCCACTGTTGGTTGAATCGTGTATGCAGAACCACAGATACGAATATGGAAGACTAACTGTAAAGTTAAACCCAAATTTTCAACTGCACTGAGGGCCAGTACCCCCAATCCCCACTTTGTTCAAGGGTTAACTATATATGAAAACACTGCTTTGTTGATTCACTCAGCATGGTTTAAACATCCAATTTGTTTACAAACCCAATTCTAAATCATTCTTTTCTCCAAAAGAGTTTCACATTATGGTGAACTTAATTTTAATATAAATAAATTTTACTGAAATATTACATATGTGTAGAAAAATATACCAATTGTAAGTCTACAGCTCATTAAATTTACAAAAGAAACATCACCAAGCTCAAGATACAGAACATGTAGACATGCAAAGGCCTCCTTGGTGCCTTACCCATCATTAGCCTCTGCCAACAGTCACTATTTTCTGACTTCATTCACCATGATGGTGTTGCTTTTAAACATCAAACGCAGAACTTGAAAATGTTCCAAACAGAGATAGAAAGGAAGGGGGTATAGGATTAAGTGACTTTTAAGTCCTGTCCAATCTTGAGATTCTATGATAAATGGTTTTTCCTGCAGCCCACCTCCACATAATTTTGGTATAGCCCTTTGAGTTTTACTTCCTAAATATCATGTTGTTTCTTTTTAAGTCTCTACTCCTCCTCTATCATTCCCCTCCATTCTCTACCCCACATATATTACTCAAAAAACTCAGTGTTATCAAGAACAGTGAAAGAAACTCAAAGCCCATGGCACATTGACTACACACTTGTAAAATCTGAATCATAAGCATAATACAGCAATGTCACAGAAAATTTGGACAATCAAACCAAAAAAGTGCACCCATAAACCAACCACACTAACAAGGAGCATGTCAGTTTTACAAAGTATTTACACACATGAAATTTGCAATTACGTACAAAGGCATCAACTTTCATCTCATATCATAAGCTTTTTTCCATGTAATAGCATAGTTAATATGTTCAGCAGCTGCATAAAATTACAGTAAGTAGATATAACACATTTTGTTTAAACAGCAATTTAGATGGCTTCCAGTGTTTCATCAGTGTATAGAAAGCTGTGTTGAACATCTCTTTGTATATATCTGTATTCTTCATGTGGACTATTTACTTAGGACAGATTCCATATGTATGAGGGTAGATAGACATAGATGTGCATGTTCAAGGGAGCCCCCAAACACTTCCCACTTTGTGCTTTACTGGGTAAAGTAGAGGAGTAATGAATCCCCAAAAGCAGAGATTTAGATTTCATGAACTTTTCTGGCTTTAGATTCAGAAAGCAAATAAGCCATTTGTGCCTGGACCAGATCAGTTAGTTAGGCACTCAGACATTTAACTTAGAAAATGGCTCAGGGCTAAACTCACTGTATCCGAGCTTTAGTTGCCACTATACACTGAGCTGGTATTTTCTCTGCCTACCTCCCTCACCCCTGCCACTGCTAGCCTGGGTTCATAAAATAGCCATCAGACTGACTTACTGTGATTACTGCTGCAACTTGAAATTTTGGCAGAAACCCATTATGTAGAGTACAAGGCCTGAAAGGAAATGTTTAACTTGTCAAAACTGAGTCTGGTCAGGAGGGAAAGAGAGAAAGGAAAAAAGGCAGAGATGTAGATCAGGGGGAAAGGAGGGAGAAAAAAGATTTCTCTTGGAATTACAGAACTTGAACACTGGAACTGATTGTCCCAGAGATAATTTTAGTCTATTACCTGAGCTCTGAAATTCTGTTTGTTTTAAAATTTTTCAAATACTAAGCTAGAGAAGAACTAAATTTTATTAGCTGATTAATATTATAAAATTAGGAATCAATTTTATTCTTGGCACTCAACTTTTATCTGATTAGCTTAATAGAAGTGGTTTATTTAGAGGAAAGAACTGGTATAATTAAAATTTAGAGAAAATGTAATGTTTACAGAAAATTTGAGGAACTCACTCTATGTGCAGACTATGTTATTGGTGAAATGTCTCACTTACCCTGTGAATTATCCCTTATTCCTTATAGTCCATTCCTGGAGGCACATAAAACGATTTTTGAAATAGGGTGATGGGGATGATCAGAGAAAGTACATATGATGATGAAGTGGTTGAATGAAGTCTTGAAGTATGATCAGAAGCTCACCAATTAAGTGAAACATCGTTTATTTAATTAATCGATATTCACCAAGTACCTCTAGTAATCCAGATTATTATTAGGATTTGGGGTGGGAGGATATAAAACACAAATCCTCAAGGACATGGGTACAAATCCATAATTACAATAGACAGTCATCCCTCGATATCTGTGGGGGATTGGTTCCAGGATGACCATGGTTATGCAAATCCATGGATGTGTGAGTGTATAGGGTATGTATTATAATAAGAGGGAAAAAGAGAAAAGGAAGGAGAGGGAGCACTGTATTTAGAGTACCCAGACAAGATGGAGAGTCAGGGAAGCCTTCCTGGAGGAGGTCTCACTTGAGGTCAGTTTTAACGATAAGTAGGCATTCATCAGGTGAATTTGGAAATGGGTAACAGGATGTGGAGCCATCCAGATAGAAGAAGGAATAACAAATAGCCTTTTGGGGAACCTGGGATATCAATGGGAGGCAGTGAGTGTGTTCAATAAGACAGCAGAGCCAGCAGGCACTGGAAATCACAGTGCCTTAAATCTTAGTCTTTGCACTGTTGACTAAGCATTGTTGAAGGTTCTTAAACAGGGCGTTGACAATGCAGCTTTGGTTGATCATTGTGAGTGTAGTGGGAGGATATATTGGAAAGTATAAGGCTAGAGGAAGTTAAGAACATCAAGGAGGCTGCCGCAACAGTTCTGAAAAGGGGCCTCACACTGATTCTGTAAAGGGCCAGGTAGCGAATGCTTTAGACTTCTCAGCCACAGGTTCTCTATTCAACTATCAGCTCTGCATTGTAGCACCAAATTAGCCACAGCCAATACAGCAGTGAATGAACCTGGCTGTGTTCTAATAGCATTTTATTTCTAGACACTGAAACCTGGATTTCGTATCATTTTCACATGTCAGGAAATATTACTTTTGATTTTTTTCCAACCATTTAAAAATGTGAAAAACATTCTACTGGTTCAGAGGCAACAGGATGGCAACTAATGTATTATAGTAGGTGTGAGAAGGGAGCTAAATAGGTGGATTTGAAAAGCATCCAATATAGGACTCAGTGGTTGGGTTTTGCTGGTTAATTAGGAGTGGTGTCAAGAATCACTCTCAGCATAGTGGCTTGAGACCCTGGATGGAAGGCGGGCCTCCGACCAGATAGAGGACACAGAATGGGGAGGGGCATGGACACTGGGAAACACAGAGGCTGACAAATGCCTTCCTTTCTGTCTAGTTGAGGCCTTAGGGATTCTGGTATATGGAATCTTCTTTAGGAAAATATTTTGAATTTCATGTGCTTTGAGTAATTTTGTTGTTCTTAGCAAGTACCTGCTTATATTTTGGGGCAGAAGAAAATGTTTCTACTATAGAAAATGACCAAGAGAAATTATTGTTCATTACTAATATCAATCTTTTAAAATATGTCACCTCCTTTGACATTTTCAGAAAACTGTCTCAAATAAACCCCAAATGCAAATGTGACCCATGTGTCAATGCCATATATCTAGCTGTGTACACACTGCATTAAAAAAACTCTCTCAAGCTAGAATTTTTTATCATTCCTGCATGGAATAACTCTCATGAAATAATTAGGAGGTACACAAACTAATGATAAATGTTAGCTTTTTGAAATGGGTTTTGATGAAATTATCATAATCTGATTATGCAGCTTCAAAGAACCCTTCTCAGGCTTGGTTTTTCCTCATCCGATCCAATTTGCAGCTGTTTGTGGCCAGAACAGCCTCTGCAGGAGGATTTATGATGAGGGCTTACAACTGCCCGCAGAGTCACTTCTCCATAAATCATAAATATTCATAGAGGAGAGCAGGAACTGGGGATGGCTTCCCGCCTCCTGGGCGACTCCTCTGGTCAAGGTCCCATTCTAACAAATAAAGGAGAAAGCAAGGAATATTAAAAATGAGAAATAAACTGAAGTTTCTCTTCAAGTATAGCAGAGCAGAGTGGTGTGGTAGGTAAAGATCATGCATGGAAGTCTAAGAGATCCATTTTTCCCTTTACCTAACTCTATACCTTATTCAAGGTACTTAACTTCTCTATGCAGATAAAAATCATAGCAACATGGAAAGGGTATCACAGATAGAAAACAACGTACGAATAATATTTACTATTACTCTTGTTAATTTTATTACTGTCATTTTACTGAAATCTCAGGGTATAATTTCAGATAAACTCATTGTAGACAATGTTTTATATTAAACCTTAGAAAGTCACTAGAAGGTGAAATGAACCAATTAATTTTTGTGAATCTACTGTGCTTAAACTTGGCTTTTTCGCATGGTATTTTATAACAATGCTACAATTAATTAATGATCATCTGTATTTTATAGATGAAGATTATAGAGCTCTAGGGGATCAGTACAGTAACATCACTAGAATAGTCTGGGTTGGCTAAACTCTGCTGTGATAATAATAAAATTGCTCTCTGACTTGAATAGAATAAATGCTTTGTTATTAATATTATTATTATATTAACTTCAGGTATATAACATAATGATTCAATATTTGTATACATTGTGAATGAGCACGAAAATAAGTCTAGTTAACATCAGTCACCATACACAGTTACAGAATTTTTCTTGTAAACTTTCAAGATTTACTTTGTTACCAACTTTCAAATATACAATGCAGTATTATTAACTATAGTCACCATGCTGTACATTACATCCCCATGACTTATATGTTTTACAGCCTAAAGTGTGTATGTTCTAACTCCTTTCACCCCTGCCTCTGGCAAACATCAAGCTGTTATTAGTATCTATGAGCTTTTTTTTTCCATTTTAGATTTCACATACAAGTGAGATCATACAATTTTTGCCTTGCTCTGTCTGTCTTACTACATTTAGAGTAATGCCATGTTGTCACAAATGGGCAGGATTTCATGACAAATTTTTTAAGAACTTTTATTGAGATACATTTAACATACAATTAACTGCATATCTTTAGAGTGTACTATTTGGTATCCCAATCTCCCAATTCATTCCCCCCCAACCCTCCCCGCTTTCCCCACTTGGTGTCCATATATTTGTTCTCTACATCTGTGCCTCTGTTTCTGCCTTGCAAACCGGTTGATCTGTACCATTTTTCTATATTGTGCATATATGTGTTAATATACGATATTTGTTTTTCTCTTTCTGACTCACTTCACTCTGGATGACAGTCTCTAGGTCCATCCATGTCTCTACAAATGTCCCAGTTTCACTGCTTTTTACAGATGAGTAATATTCCATTGTATATATGTAGCACATCTTCTTTATCCATTCATCTGTTGATGGACATCTAGGTTGCTTCCATGTCCTGGCTATTGTAAATAGTGCTGCAATGAACATTGGAGTACATGGGTCTTTTTGAATTATGGTGTTCTCTGGGTATATGCCCAGCAGCGGGATTGCTGGGTCATATGGTAGTTTTACTTTTAGTTTTGCAAGGAACCTCCATACTGTTCTCCATAGTGGCTGTATCAATTGACATTCCTACCAACAGTGCAAGAGCATTCCCTTTTCTCCACACCCTCTCCAACATTTACTGTTTGTAGATTTTCTGATGATGCCCAATCTAACCGGTGTGAGGTGATCCCTCATTGTAGTTTTGATGTGCATTTCTCTAATAATTAGTGATGTTGAGCAGCTTTTCATGTGCCTCTTGGCCATCCATATGTCTTCTTTGGAGAAATGCCTATTTAGGTCTTCTGCCCATTTTTTGATTGGGTTGTTTGTTTTTGTGATATTGAGTTGCATGAACTGTTTCTATATTTTGGCGATTAATCCTTTGTCTGTTGATTTGTTTGCAAATATTTTCTCCCATTCTGAGGGCTGGCTTTTCATGTTGCTTACAGTTTCCTTTGCTGTGCAGAAGTTTCATTAGGCCCCACTTATTTATTTTTGTTTTATTTCTATTATTCTAGGAGGTGGATCAAAAAAGATCTTGCTGTTATTTACATTGAAAAGTGTTCTTCCTATGTTTTGCTCTAGGAGTTTTATAGTGTCTGGCCTTACATTTAGGTCTTTAAATCATTTTGAGTTTATTTCTGTGTATGGTGTTAGGCAGTGTTCTACTTTCATTCTTTTACTTGTAGCTGACCAATTTTCCCAGAACCACGTATTGAATAGGCTGCCTTTTCTCCATTGTATATCCTTGCCTCCTTTGTCATAGATGAGTTGACCATAGTTTATCTCTGGGCTTTCTATCCTGTTCCATTGATCTGTATTTCTGTATTTATGCCAGTACCATACTGTCTTGATCACTGTAGCCTTGTAGTATAGCCTGAAGTGAGGAAGCCTGATTCCACCAACCCTGTCTTTCCTTCTTGAGATTGCTTTGGCTCTTCGGGGTCTTTTGCATTTCCATACAAATTGTAAAATTTCTTGTTCTAGTTCTGTGAAAAACACGATTGGTAATTTGATCGGGATTGCATTGAATTTGTAAATTGCTATAGCTAGTATAGTCATTTTCACAATGTTGGTTCTTCCAATCCAGGAACATAGTATGTCTCTCCATCTGTTTGTAGCATCTTTGATTTCTTTCATTAGTTTTTATAGTTTTCTGACTGCAGGTCTTTTACCTCCTTGGTTAGGTTTATTCCTAGGTATTTTATTCTTTTTGTTGCAGTGGTAAATGGAATTGTTTCCTTCATTTCTCTTTCTGATCTTTCTTGTTCATGTATAGAAATGCAAGAGATTTCTGTGTGTTAATTTTGTATCCTGCAAATTTACGGAATTCATTGATTAGCTCAAGTAGTTTTCTGGAGGCATCTTTCGGATTTTCTATGTATCATGTCATCTGCGAACAGTGACAGTTTTACTTCTTCTTTTCCAATTTGGATTCCTTTTATTTCTTTTTCTTCTCTGATTGCTGTGGCAAGGACTTCCAAAATTATGTTGAATAGTAATGGCGAGAGTGAACATCCTTGTCTTGTTCCTGATCTTAGAGGGAATGATTCCAGGTTTTCCCCGTTGAGAATGATGTTTGCTGTGGGTTTGTCATATGTGGCCTTTATTATGCTGAGGTAGGTTCCCTCTATGCCCACCTTCTGGAGAGTTTTTATCATAAATGGGTGTTGAATTTTGTCAAAAGCTTTTTCTGTATCTATTGAGATGATCATGTGGTTTTTATCCTTCAGTTTGTTAATATGGTGTATCACATTGATTGATTTGCGTATATTGAAGAATCCTTGCATTCCAGGGATAAACCCCACTTGATCATGGTGTATGATCCTTTTAATGTGTTGCTGGATTCTGTTGGCTAGTATTTTGTTGAGGATATTTGCATCTAAATTCATCAGTGATATTAGTCTGTAATTTTCTTTTTTTGTAATATCTTTGTCTGGTTTTGGTATCAGGGTGATGGTGGCCTCATAAAATGAGTTTGGGAGTGTTCCTTCCTCTGCAATGTTTTGGCAGAGCTTGAGAAGGATGGGTGTGAGCTCTTCTCTAAATGTTTGATAAAATTCACCTGTGAATCCATCTGGTCCTGGACCTTTGTTTGTTGAGAGATTTTTAATCACAGTTTCAATTTCATTACTTGTGATTAGTCTGTTCATTTTCTCTATCTCTTCCTGATTCAGTCTTGGAAGTTTATACCTTTCTAAGACTCTGTCCATTTCACCCAGGTTGTCCATTTTATTGGCATATAGTTGCCTGTAGTAGTCTCTTATGATGCTTTTTATTTCTGCGGTGTCCATCGTAACTTCTCCTGTTTCATTTCTAATTTTATTGATTTGAGTCTTCTCCCTCTTTTTCTTGATGAGTCTTGCTAGAGGTTTATCGATTTTGTTTATCTTCTCAAAGAACTAGCTTTTAGTTTTATTGACTTTTGCTATTGTTTTCTTTGTTTCTATTTCATTTCTTTCTGCTTTGATCTTTATGATTTCTCTCTGTCTAGTAACTTTGGGTTTTGTTTGCTCTTCTTTCTCTAGTTTCTTTAGGTGTAAGTTTAGATTGTTTATTTGGGATTTTTCTTGTATCTTGAGGTAGGATTGTATAGCTATAAACTTCCGTCTTAGAACTGCCTTTGCTGCATCCCATAGGTTTTGGATCATTGTGTTTTCATTGTCATTTGTCTCTAGGTATTTTTTGATTTCCTCTTTGATTTATTCAGTGATCTCTTGGTTACTTAGTAGCATATTGTTTAGCCTCCATGTGTTTGTGTTTTTTACAGTTTTTTTCCTGTAATTGATTTCTAATCTCATAGTGTTGTGGTCAGAAAAGATGCTTGATACGATTTCAATTTTCTTGAGTTTACTGAGGCTTGATTTATGACCCCAAATGTGATCTATCCTGGAGAATGTTCCATGAGGACTTGAGAAGAATGTGTAATCTGCTGTTTTTGGATGTAATGTCCTCTAGATATCTGTTAAATCCAGCTGATTTATTGTGTCATTTAAAGCTTGTGTTTCCTTATTAATTTTCTGTCTGGATGATCTGTCCATTGGTGTAAGTGGGGTGTTAAAGTCCCCCACTATGATTGTGTTCTTGTTGATTTCCTCTTTCATAATTGTTAGCATTTACCTTATGTATTGAGGTGCTCTTATATTGGGTACATATATATTTATAATTGTTATCTCTTCTTCTTGGATTGATCTCTCAATCTTTATGTAGTGTCCTTTCTCGTCTTGTGTAACAGTTTTTATTTTAAAGTCTATTTTATCTGATATGAGTGTCACTACTCCAGCTTTCTTTTGATTTCCATTTGCATGGAATATCTTTTTCCATCCCCTCTGTCTGTATGTGTCCCTAGGTCTGAAGTGAGTCTCTTGTAGATAGCATATATATGGGTCTTGGTTTTGTATCCATTCAGTCAGTCTGTGTCTTTTGGTTGGGGCATTTACATTCAAGGTAATTATCAATATGTATGTTCCTATTATCATTTTCTTAATTGTTTTGTTTTTGTTTTTGTAGGTCCTTTTCTTCTCTTATGTTTCCCGCTTAGAGACGTTCCTTTAGCATTTGTTGTAGGGCTGGTTTGGTGGTGCTGAATTCTCTTAGCTGTTGCTTGTCTGTAAAGCTTTTGATTTCTCCCTCGAATCTGAATGAGATCCTTGCTGGGTAGAGTATTCTTGATTGTAGGTTCTTCCCTTTCATCACTTGAAATATATTGTGCCACTCCCTTCTGGCTTGCAGAGTTTCTGCTGAGAAATCAGCTGTTAACCTTATGGGAGTTCCCTTGTATGTTATTTGTTGTTTTTCCCTTCTTGCTTTTAATAACATTTCTCTGTCTTTAATTTTTGTCAATTTGACTACTATATGTCTTGATGTGTTTCGTCTTGGGTTTATCCTGCCTGGGACTCTCTGAGCTTCCTGGACTTGGGTAGCTATTTCCTTTCCCATGTTAGGGAAGTTTTCAAGTATAATCTCTTCCAATATTTTCTTGGGTCCTTCCTCTCTCTCTTCTCCTTCTCGGACACTTATAATGCGAATGTTGGTGCATGTAACATTGTCCCAGAGGTCTCTCAGGCTGTCTTCAGTTCTTTTCATTCTTTATTCTTTTCTGCATCAGTGATTATCACCATTTTGTCTTCCAGCTCATTTATTTACCCTTCTGCCTCAGTTAATCTTCTATTAGTTCCTTCTAGTGTATTTTTCATTTCAGTTATTGTGTTGCATATCTCTGTTTATTTGTTCTTTAATTCTTCTAGGTCTTTGGTAAACTTTTCTTGCAACTTTTTGATCTTTGCATCCAGTCTTTTTTCAAAGTCCTGGATCATCTTCACCATCATTATTCTGAATTCTTTTTCTGGAAGAGTGCCTATCTCCTCTTCATTTAGTTGTTTTTCTGGGGTTTTATCCTGTCCTTTCATCTGGTACAAAGTCTTTTGCCTTTTCATTTTCTCTGTCTTTCTGTGGCTGTGATTTTCAGTTCCACAAGATGAAATAGTGCTGATACTGCTTGATTCTGCTGTCTGCCCTGTTGTGGAGGAAGCTGTCTAGGAGGCTCGTGGGTGCTTCCTGATGGGAGGGACTGATGGTGGGTTGGGCTTGGTGGGTGGAGCTCAGTGACACTTTAATCTGCCTGTCTGCCAATGGGTGAGGCTGTGTTCCCATCCTGTTGGTCATTTGGCCTGAGGCTACCCAGCCCTGGAGCTTACAGGCTCTTTGCTGGGGCTAATGGTGGACTCTGGGAAGGCTCACACCAATGAGCACTTCCCAGAACCCCTGCTGCCAGTGCCCCTGTCTCCTCGGTGAGCCACAGCTGCCCCCCACCTCTGCAGGCAACCCTCCAACACCAGTAGGTAGGTCTGGTTCAGTCTCCTATGGGGTCACTGCTTCTTCCCCCTGGGTCCTGGTGAGCACACTTTTTTGTGTGCCCTCCAAGAGTGGAGTCTCCGTTTCCCCCAGTCCTGTGGAGGTCCTGCAATCAAATCCCGCTGGCTTTCAAAGTCTGATTCTCTGGAAATTCCTCCTCCCGTTGCTGGACCCCCAGGTTAGGAAGCCTGACATGGGACTCAGAACCCTCACTTTAGTGGGTGGACTTCTGCGGTATAACTTTCCTCCAGCTTGTGAGTCACCCACCCAGCATTTATGGGATTTGATTTTAATGTGATTGCACCCCTCTTACCATCCCATTGTGGCTTCTCCTTTGTCTCTGGATGTGCAGTGTTATTTTTTTTTTTTTTTTTTGGTGAGTTCCAGTGTGTTTCTGTCGATGATTGTTCAGCAGTTAGTTGTAATTCTGGTGCTCTTGCAAGAGGGAGTGAGTGCATGTCCTCCTACTCTGCCATCTTGAATCCTCTCTCACGACTTTTTTATAGCCAAATAATATTCCATTGTATGTACATACCACATTTTCTTTTGTTATTCATCCATTAATGGACACAGGTTATTTCTATATCTTGACTATTATATATAATGCTGCAATGAACATTGGGATGCATATGTCTTTTTGAGTTAGTTATTTCATTTTCTTCAGAGAAATACCCAGAAATGGAATTACTGGATCATATGGTAGTTTTATTTTATTTTATTTTTTCGGGAACTTCCATACTGCTTTTCATTGGTGCTTCACCAATTTACATTCCTGCCAACAGTGCACAAGGATTTCATTTTCTCCATATCCTTGCCAACACTTGTTATTTCTCACCTTTTTTGGTAATAGCCATTCTATCAGATGTGAGTTGATATCTCATTGTGGTTTTGATTTGCATTATCCTGATGATTAGTGATACTGAGCATCTTTTCACGTGCCTGTTGGCCATCCAAATGTCTTCCTTGGGAAAATATGTATTCAGATCCTCTTTCCATTTTTAACTGGATTGTTCATTTTTTCCCTATTGAGTGGTATGATTTCAGTGATAGCATTTTATGTGCAGAGCAACCCTCTGTGGTAAGTGGAGCTGAAAGGATTATCCCCATTTGCTAGATGCGTAAACTAAGGCAAAGAATCCTTTGCCTAATATCACACAAAGTTAATACCAAAGCAGAATAAACTCTGGGTTCCTGATTCTTGGGACTGTGATATGACTCCTACAAACATTTGCCTAAAGTGTGTTAGTTGCACCAAAAAAGAATATTTAGACCAAATATATTTAGGAAGTAGAAAGCTAAAAAAAAAAAAAAGATTTTTGTCATTGTCGTTGCACGATGTCCCAAAGATCTAAAGAGACCAATGCATTATGAGTGTTTTAGATGGAGCAATATATTTCTTTTCCAGATTGTATGACCATAAAACCCTTTGCTTTACGAAAGTCTCATAGGACACAGCACACCTTTAGGGAGATGCTACCTATCATACTGCCATCACTTATAGTATGTCAGCAACCCCCTTCATCTTTTTTTAAAAAGAAAGCTAGACCACGAGCTCCTGCCTTCCACAAGTGTAGAGCTTCAAGTGAGGGCTAGCCCTCAGTATTCTTTGATGAAGCTAAGAATCTGCCTAGTTGGAGATTCCTTCTCATTTCTCCCTTCTCTCTCCTACATGTTCACGCACAACAACAACCAAATCATGTTCATTTTCTAATCAGAATTCCAGCCTAGAAGAATATCATTCTGCTTTCTCACATCTATGAAATGCAGGCCTCTTTGTACAAAGATAAAGGAAGTTTCTCTTCTCACCACAGATTGCCTGTCTTTTGAAATACATTTTGTGGTCCCTTCAGTCCCTTTCCAGAGTCTGGAAATGACAGCACATGGTAATGAAGAGCTGTCACCATACATGCAGCACCATAATCATAACGGCCAGGATTATGGGCCACATTTTCTCTACATGTTTGTTTGCAGATGCATTACTTTCATCTGTATTCCATACCACGGTGCCTGGTGCCTGTGTTTGAGGCTGACATAATTTGCTGCCTCATGTTTTACATTTTCAGGGGCTTCCCCTTTCTTTGCTGGCACCAAGGAGGGTCCGATTTAGTGGGGACAAGTTGGCATGTGCTCTTCCCATGCCGCTGTGTCTGCCCTGTCCGCTCCTTTGTCTGGCACAGACAGGCTCCCTCAGGCCAACATTACTAGCTGCCAAATAATAATCAGTCCCCTCTAAAACACCATCGTCCTTACATTGTGTGCTTTGTCAACCTTTTAAAAAATCTGCATCTAATATGAAATTATTTTAAGGCAACAGAGTCCATCCTTCATTAATTGATGAAGTAGCTGAGGCTAAAAGAAATGAAATAATTTGGCCATGTTCACTGATCTGGTAAGAGCAGGTGGGAATTTGAACCCAGGTTTCTATGACTTCAAAGCCACCACCAGGAGGGCCAGTGCAGTGCCATGGCTCAGATCATGGGCATTAGAGTCAGGGGGCAAGACCCAGCCTTGCCATTGATTCAGTGCGTCACCTTTAGAAGTTTCCATACCTTTTTGCACCTCACTTTTCATACCTGTAAGAATGAAGATACCTTCCAGTGCTGCTTAAGGGGTTCTGAAATATCACAGATGTTAAAGCTACTAAAGACAATAAGTATTAGTTCCCTTTCTTTTTAATCATAATATAAATCTGATTTACATTTGAAAGGATAGTGGGCTGGTAGGCAATTCTTTTCTGCTGCTTCTTATGTTTCCATAATTTACAAGTTTAAATATTGGTCATATGTGACTCAGTCCCCAGAAATGTGTGTGTGTGTGTGTCTATTTCCACTCATTTATTCATTCTTATAAAATAGAAATGTAGCAATCAAAGATGTTCCAACTAACAACAAAAGGAAAGATTGGAAAGTGATTCTGAGTTTTGGGATACTGAGCCTCTTTCCTCCCTCCTTTCCACTCAAAGTGAAAACCTCAAACCCTCACCAATTTAGAGATGCTTTTCACAGAGGTGGCACTGAGCTGTCATTACACTGTGGAGTAGGACACCAGGTATGACTGTGCCCCATTCCACCCTACTCAAGGCACACTTCTGATTTCTTACCCTTCAGTGCAAATGTGAGTCCCTTGGTGCCCTTTGTCTGAGTGGCTCAAGAAGACTTCTTGTTGGGAAGTAGAGAATTTATCTCTTCTTAGTGAGTCTTCCATTCTTATAAAGCCAGCTTATGGGCTGGATTCAGGGATGACATGGAATTCAGGAGAACTGGAGCATCTTCTTGGCACTACACTCCAGAATGGAACGGTCAGAAGAGTGGAGTCTTCAGTGCCCTTACTTCCTGTGTGACCCTGAGCTATACCCCTCAACTGTCTGAGCTTTAGTTCCTGCATTGATAAAATGAGGATATTAATAACTACTTCAGAGGACTTGTTGAGAGAATTAAATGAGTTGTTGCAAGGGTGAGCACCAGACCAGCATGTCATTATAATGTGATCATTATTTCACTTACATTAAGACTAGAGGTCCCAACTCAATGTGGCTTTTCAATACTGGCCTCACATTCTTTGAATACTGTCCTCCCCCTGCCTTCTCAGCTGGAGTAGCTGAAAAGCAGATTTTCCATTTTCCTCTAGAAACAAGAAACATCACTATGCCACATTCCCCTAAGGCCACCTTAGAGGCTGCTATAACTCCTTGCATGGAGCTCACACTCTGTGCATGTGCCATTGCTGGGCTGTGCCATGAGCATCCACATCCAGTCTAACAGCAACCTTGCAAGCTGGCTATTAGCACAGATGTTTTTCTCAGATGAGGAAACCGAGGCATTGGGGATTTGGGTAACATGCCCAAGGTGAGATGCAGTCAGACTCAGGATGAAACCTCAGGGGTCTATCCTCAGAACTCTGCTCTCTCCTGCGAGGCCTTTCTGCCTTTTAGGAAAAGAAATGTGGAGGGAACTGCCACGTGCCACCTGTCATGTCTCTAAATTTAGACATAACAAGTGACCGTGAATAGAAGAAGAGAACACAAGCTCTACTCCTCTGTGGTTCTCTTCCATCCCTGTTGCATGTGTCTTAAAGGGAGCCAGCCAAACAGGTCACAGAAAAATACCCATCAGAGGTTCAGAGCATAAAGTTATTCTATAGTGAATGAGTGAGTGAATGAAGGGATGGATTTCTTGGTATTCTTTCACAAATGTTTGTTTGAGATTTATTATGTGCAAAGATAAAATGCATACTTCATAAATATTATGCTCTGAGATCTGAGCATAAGCTTTACCCTAAAACTTTAAGTCCACATCCCAGGGCTCTCAATCCTTGGGCAAGCCACTCTGCCTCTCAGAACTCACGTTGTGCACATATGAAAGGTTATTCACATACAAGGCACTTTCAGCCTCAGTGTTCTGTGAGTCAGCACTTATTTATTTGCAACTTAATATCTTGTCTATTTCCCCCAAAGGATACTCTGCGACAGAAAAACACCAGCACACAGTGGAGAGGGTAGTCAAAGGAGGAATCAACAACCATGCAGAGAAAGGGGAGATAATTGTACTAAAAACATGGATGAAATAATTACTATAATTGGGCAATAAATAACAGTGTAATTTATCTAGGCCTTTAATTAATTAGTCTGCTGTTGGTGCTTTTTTGTCTGTCTGCTCCAGTTCCAATCTTGAATATCTATGATAAGGAGAATCTAGGGAAACCAGTCTTGGGCTAGAGCAGCAGGGAAGCGGAGTGGAAGATGCTTCTTATTATCATGAAATCTCTAAACCTATTCCAAATGTTAATTGAGTTCACACATCCAAAAGATTCAAAGGGAAAATCTGTGCTTACCCTACAGCTCTCAAACTACTGCCTTATTTGCAAAGGGACACTTCTCATAGAGGCCTGAGCTGAGTTTCTCTTGTCTACCTGTTGCCCTGTCTTAGGTACACCTCCCTACTGCCTTGGCTCAGCTTTACCCATGTTCCTCTGCTCTCACCCCCGCTGGGCTATGAGGTTGGAGACAGTGATGCCTGGTTCATTTTTACAGATACTAAAAAAAATCCCGGCATGAATGAATGGATAATAGCCAGAATTATATGATATAGTCAATCCCAAGGGCATGTTTTATTTAGTCATTCATATCCTAGGCATTTCACAGACATTTATAGATCCTCACTACAGGCTCGGCTCTGTGCTAAGGCACAGGGGGCTCCCCATCTAGCCAGACTGATGAAAAGCCATCACTTAGAGTAGCTTTCTGGGTACTTTTGTAGAGCAGGGTTTCTCAATGCCAGCACTGTTAACATTGGGGGATGGGTCACTCTGTTGTGGGAGGCTGTCCTGTACATTGTAGTATATTCAACTGCATCCCTGAGCTCTAGTCACTAAATGCCACTAGCACACCCTTCCTTAGTTGTGACAGTCAAAAATGTCTCCAAACATTGTCAGATGTCCTCAGGTGGCCAAATCTGCCCTGGCTGAGAACCACTGCAGTAGAGGCTGTAGACTCATGGAGTAAAGAGTAACATGGTATCACCAACTCCAGGTCAGAGCACAGAGCAGTGTTGTGGTCAAGACCACAGACAAAGCCAAAAAACCAGCATCTGTATGCTTGCCTTCCACTTTCTAGCTGTGTGACTTGGGGCCAGTGACTTAACCTCTCTGTGCCTCAGTCTCCTTATATGTAAAATGGGGATAAGGACAGTACCTGCCTCCTAGAATTGTAAGGGTTATAATGGTACATTACACTGGGTTATTTGCATGCCCAACTCACCTCTAGTCAATGAACTTCTTGAGAGTAAGGGCCTGTGCTTTCATCTCTTTGTCTAAACCCAGAGCAGCTTTGCCTCCAAGCTTGCTTCAGCACTAGGAAGGGAATGTGAAGCACTGGATTCTTCTGAGTTAACACCCTGGTCCTCTCACCTAATTGCTGAACTAAGTTACATAACTTCTCAGCACCTCAGATTCTGCACCTATCGGTGCAGAGATAAGAGCAATAAGGAATGACCCATAACCATTCAGGGTTGTTGAAGAATAAATGAATTAATCAATATGAAAGTCTTTGTCCCCAGGTGTGGTCCCTAATACATTACCAAATAAATGTCTGAATCTGAGGACAGATGCTTGTGGGCAGGACAGAGGTGACTTCCAGGCTCCATGCCACCCGAGAGAGAGAGCTCATGCCCAGAGACATTATCTGTTCCATGGCAATCCCATTGTCAAATGGAATATTGTATTCAACCCTCCGTGCTCCAGTTAAGTAACACAGATGCACGGGGGCGAGGAGCAGGCTCTGATAGCAGCCCACAGAGATGTCCATCAAGCCTCTTATTGGCAGCAAGGGCCCTTCCTTGGCCCCAGGAGACTTTGCAGCACTCCACCCCACCCCAAGAGTAGCCATTCCACCTCAAAGCCTCATTGTTTCACCTGGACTTTGAATTTCCTCAGCCCAAATCATCAGCTGGTTCACGTTCTCAAAGCAAGAGTTCATCTCCCTAGAAGTTCCAAAACTGTCATCCTTAAAACTCCTAGTGGCGGCCCATCACCCAACTTCAAGACTTCCTCCAGAGATCCAGCCCCTGTCCACCCCTCTGGCTACTCTCTCCCTGCCCTGCCGTGTACTGCACCCTGCAGGCACAAGAGATCCTCCCAGAGTCTGCATTCTTGCATCTTGATGATTTTACATTCCGCAGAATGCCCTCCTGTTTGTCCACCCAGAAACTTTCCAACCATCCTAAGTGCAGCTTGACTGTCACCTCCCCCTGAGTGTTAACCAGGCAGGGTTAAAAGGCCTGTCCCAGGGACCACACTCACCTCTGTTCTAGAGCCTCATCACTATCGTCCCACATGCTGAATCATCTGCCACATCTCCAGGGCCATGAGCTACCTGAGAGCCTGGTCTGGGCTTTCACGCTGAAAACTGAATCTGGGGACATCTCCCTTCCTCCAGCCCCTACACCATCAGTGCCATCCCTGCTTTGCCAGTGTCTGCAAATAAAATGTATCCACTCCAGCCATGGCGTAGCTGAGCAGTTTTATTTCAGCTTTGTAGAGGCTTGGGGAGAGGCTCAACCCAGTCCACAGTGCACTGCCCTCCTCTCCTCCCTGGCCTCCCTCTCTCCTCCTCTGAGCCTTCTGCCTTCTGCCTTCTGCTTAGCAGATCAATCCTGTGCTTGTTTCACGCAGAGCAGCTTCATCAACTTCACTGAAACCTGAAGACATCCAGTCTCCCTAGGACCCTCCTGCGGTAGCAGACTAATCAAAGCAAAACCCAACCTAGTGGGTCTCCCTCTTGGAAAATCATTTGCCTGCTGTGAAGAGAATAAATTTTTTTCTGTCTCGTTATACCTGTATTCTCAGTGACTGATATGGGACCTGACTTAAAATAGATGTTTATTGAATATCTGAATGAATTGATCTCTGAGATAAATGTAAAAGTGATTATAAACTGAAAAGAATCTACAACATTAGTTATATCAATTCTGTTATTTTACGACAATAGTAACTAGTTGGATGCAAGCAGCCCTGCCTTGGGCGTCCCTTTATCAGAAGATGGGAGCCCAGGCAGGACATATGCGGTTCCTCTTGTGGTCCCCCACTCTACTAAAGGAGACAGTTGGTCAAGCACTTTGATGATAACAGGAGGCCTAATGAAAGAAAAATTGACCCATTCAGGCCACCATGGAATGATGGTCTTCGTGGATAGGGGGCCTCTGGTTCAAGGAACAAGAAGGCATGGACTGGTTTCTCTCTCAGTGGCTTGTGAGGGTCTAAGACCGGGAAGCACGTGCCAACCTGGAGTGGAAGGCTATGGATGCTGTAAAAGGGACAGAGGGATCAGGACCTGATTTCACATGTGTCTTTGACAAGTGAACTAACCTCTCTGTGCCTCAGTTTCATCATTAGTAGAATGGTGATGAGATGACATCTCATTTGTCCAGGAAACAGAATCCTGGCAGCCAATTCCCTACCCGCCTCAGAATCTTCCATAGAGACCTAAGCAGAGAGGGCAAAATCAGGCAAAGAAATCATTATTAGTGTAGACATCTGCCTCCCATGCTGTGTCCTGCTCCAGCTCTGGAGCGATGTTGGATTACGCGTGAGGCATCAGGACGATGCTGAGCTCTCAACCTCAAGGGTTAGGCTGCAAAAGTGGCAGGAAGAAATCATGTGGGAGAGCAGAGAGGAGAGCTCTAAAGGCATGTTTTAGGGACAGCATGAATCCCAACATATTCAATGCAAAGTGGAAGAGTCCACCCCCCTCAGAGAGATCCGAGCTGTTCCTTTGCCCAGCACAGCAAATGAATTCACAGCCAGCAATATGGTGATTTGGCCCATTTATGTCTCTGAGCTAACTGATCCTGCCATCATGGGTAATAGCATCGATCTCTCTCCCGCACGCACATGCTCTCTCTCTCTCTCTCTCATATTCTCACCCCTTCTTTCCTTTCCTGCCTTTGCCCCAGAGTCCAAATTTGCCAAGAAAGGGAACATGGATGAGTCACCCAGTCACGGTCCAGTGCAGGGTGCCGTGATGTTCAGTGCAGGCTTCCAGAGTAACTTTCATTGGGTCAGCCAGTCATCAATGGCCAATTGGCTGTGGCTGAGATGCAGAAAAGATCATGATGCAGTACAATTTCCTGCAAGAAGACTTCTGGATATAGCATGTATACACAGGATATCTTAAGTACAACTACCAAAAACAAACCAAAAGCAAAAAAGTGTACACTTAGCCCCTTTACTACTCATATAATAAATTGGGACAAATTAAAAGGTGTTACCCTTCTAACTATTTGCCAAAAAATTGTTGAAAAGATTGTGCAAATCTCTGATAACTGTGAGGTGCCTGCTGCCCTCGGGAGCTGTGAAATGCAGTGTTTCTGATTTTTAGGAATTCATAAAACACCTATGGTACATACAGTGATGATGCAATAACAGTCATCCTCACTCTGTCCCAGCTCATCCAACTCTTCTGACATTCCAAGTTACGCTGCCATGGAGACTAGCATAGCGGTTGTAAGTATCGTCAGAGCCGTGCGGATCTCATTTGAGTCCTGACTGCCACTTACTACATTTACCATTGACCTTGGTAAATTACTTAAATGTTCCAAATCTCAGTTTTCTTATCTGTAATACAACCATTATAATAGTTCCTACTTTACAGATATTATTGTGAGGTTGAAGTGAAATAACGCCTACAAAGGACTTATCCCAGTGACCTGCACACGGCAAGTGCGCCATACATGGAACTCTTTCAGTACCTGCGGTACAGGTGGAGGTGTCAGCAGCAGTAGCCTAGTGCCCTAGACCTACACACCAACCACTGAGGTTCTGAAGTAGCCATTGCTTGTCTTACTGTGAAAACTGTAGCCCCAAAATGCTTTCATGACAATAAAAGCTGGCATCAAGCCCTGGGAGGCCAGGCTGTCCAACTAATCCCCATCTGGGTCCAGCTGCTCAATGTTTCCATTTTCTCTTCCACATCGTCAGCCTGGGCCTGCTCCCAGTTGTTTTCTTGTATCCCATCATTTTCCTATTCTGCTTAGCCTTATGCAGACAGAATCTTCCACTGAGAATCTGGCTTGGTTCTAGGATAGGCTGCCCTGAATCAAGCATGTGCCAGCTACTCTACTTGAATAATCTTATTTAATACTCAGAAAAACCCTTTATTAGCTTATCTGTTTTATAAGAGAGAATTCAGAGCTATAGAGGTGATGAAAAATAACCTCCTATGTTGTTCTGCTGGCAAATAATTGAGCATGTATATGTAGTATGTTATCACACCTCACTGACCATTGGCCATTCTGCACCCCTAGCCTTTAGTAAATAAGTTTGACAAGAATGATGATGCTGGTGGGGAGCAGATGGCAATAATTCTTTGCTATCTCCCTAATTATGTCTATTTTGCCAACTTTCTGCTCACAAAGAAGGAATTTTCAATGGAATATTACTCAGCCATAAAGAAGAATGAAATTCTGCCATTTGCAGCAACATAGATGGACCTAGAGAATATTGTGCTTAGTGAAATAAGTCAGACAGGGAAAGACACAAAAGTTTATGATATCACTTTTATGTGGAACCTAAAAAATGCAAATGGATGTATATGCAAAATAGAAACAGACTCACAGATATAGAAAACAAATTTGTGGTTACAAAAGGGGAGAGAGAAGTGGGGAGGGACAAATTCAGGGTATGAAATTAACAGATACAAACCTACTATATATAAAATAGAAAAGCATCAAGGATATACTGTACAGCAAAGGGAAGTGCACCCACTATCTTGTAATTAACATATAATGCAGTACAATTTGCAAAAGTACTGAATCACTATCCTGTACATCTGAAATGAACAATATTATAAATGAACTATACTTCAGTAAAAATATAAAACAAAACCAAACAAAAAGACATGCTTTTAAATTCCAGTCTAAGAACATCACTTGAAAAGATCTCATCTGTTCTATTCACTGACTCAACCTAAGGAATCCACTTGAAAATTTTTATTATACTTTACAAATACTCATGGATTGTTACAAGTGCCAAGACCTGTGCTAGGCCCTGGGAATAAAGACTTAAATAAAAGACGTAAATTGGACAAGACCCCGACCTCAAGTTGTACACATTCTAGCAAGCGACCAAATTGCAGAGATGAAAAGAGGCTTATAAACAATACAGGAAAACTCTCTGACTTTCCAAATTAGCAAGTTTGCTGCAGAGAAGCAAATAAACGTGTCTCAAGCCACTTACATAATGGATGGTAGAGCCAAGGCTAGAATGCAAGCTTAATATCTGTCTAAATTCTTCTGCACAATCTCTGTCTAAAAATTTTTTTCCACATCCTAATCAGCTCATCTCTGTATAATTTCACTTTTAGTACCTGTATTGCTAAAGTGAGCATTGACTTGACTTTTTATAAGCTACCTCCTCCAGGCAGTGTCCCTTCCCATCCAAGAGAGATGGGTGATCTTCACCAGTGCCCGTGGGACCCCAGGCTTACCCTGTCATAGAACTCATCACACAGCCTAGGAGTTATCTCTCTCCCCACCTAACTATAATGTTCCTAAGGACAGGGGCCAAGTCGTACTCATCTTAAGCTCTCCATCGCTTGTTACTGGTACAAAGGAAGTACTGAGTCATTTTTGCTGAATGAATAAAAAGGCACATGGATGAAGAAAAGAAGTCATATCAATCCTGAAACTCTCTTTGTGCATGTGCACATGCAATTGTATATATGTGTATGCATGTGTGTGTGTATGTATGTATATATATGCAGAGAAAGGATATATCCATAGATATCCATAGATGGATACTATCTAGATGTATATAGAAAGAAATATCTATAGATGTATAGATAAATGTGTCCCTGCTAGTTATGCCTTTACTGACACAGTGATAGAGAGTCCAGACAAGAGAGCTCATCACATATAATGTCTTCAGTTGCAATAAGTATCTGTTCCAGGAGAATCAGGGTTGGCATTATTCCATCCATAGGATAAAAAAAATAAGAGCTAAATAAAAAATGTTATAGCCACATCAGGAGGTTTATTTTTTAACTCATTCTGTTCATTTATATCCTATATCTACTGGAAATGAAATGAAGTAGAGCCTCAAGATGCAGGACGTTATATTTTATTCTTTCATTTGCTTTCAAAATGAGGAAGAAAAAAATGGGAAAAAAACATGGGAAAAAAATAGGCCAGATTTGAGATTATGGCATTGTTTCCAGCAACTTTATCAGTTATGACGATATAAGAAAAGACAAAGTTCTGAGATCAGAATACCTGGGTTCTATGTTTCACTCTGTTACCAAATTACTCGATAACTAAAAGGGATATGAACTTCTTCTCTTAGAGGAATTTCTCCATCTGTCAAATGGACAGATGGGGGCATAGACTAGATCAGATACTTTCTAAACCCCTTATGAGACTTAGATCTCCAAGCTTTCTTCAATGCCTTCCTTTTTTTTTTCCTTTTTTTTCATTAAGAACTTTTATTGAGATACAGTTGACATACAATAAACTGCATATGTTTCAAGTGTACAATTTGATATTTTTTTTCTTATTAGTAATGTATGTATGGCAATCCCAATCTCCCAATTCATCCCACCCCAACTCCCCCCAGTTTCCCCACTTGGTGTCCATATGTTTGTTCTCTGCATCTGTGTCTCTATTTCTGCCTTGCAAACCAGTTGATTTGTACCATTTTTCCGTATTCCACATATATGTGTTAATATAAGATATTTGTTTTTCTCTTTCTGACTCACTTCACTCTGGATGACAGTCTCTAGGTCCATCCATGACTACAAATGTGCCAATTCCGTTCCTTTTTATAGCTGAGTAATATTCCATTGTATATATGTAACACATCTTCTTTATCCATTCATCTGTTGATGGACATCTAGGTTGGCTCCATGCCCTGGCTATTGTAAATAGTGCTGCAATGAACATTGGAGTACATGGGTCTTTTTGAATTATGGTGCTCTCTGGGTATATGCCCAGCAGCGGGATTGCTGGGTCATATGGTAGTTCTACTTTTAGTTTTGCAAGGAACCTCCATACTGTTCTCCATAGTGGCTGTATCAATTGACATTCCCACCAACAGTGCAAGAGCGTTCCCTTTTCTCCACACCCTCTCCAACATTTACTGTTTGTAGATTTTCTGATGATGCCCAATCTAACTGGTGTGAGGTGATCCCTCATTGTAGTTTTGATGTGCATTTCTCTAATAATTAGTGATGTTGAGCAGCTTTTCATGTGCCTCTTGGCCATCCATATGTCTTCTTTGGAGAAATGCCTATTTAGGTCTTCTGCCCATTTTTTGATTGGGTTGTTTGTTTTTGTGATATTGAGCTGCATGAACTGTTTCTATATTTTGGCGATTAATCCTTTGTCTGTTGATTCATTTGCAAATATTTTCTCCCATTCTGAGGGTTGACTTTTCATCTTGCTTATAGTTTCCTTTACTGTGCAGAAGTTTCATTAGGCCTCGCTTATTTATTTTTGTTTTTATTTCTGTTACTCTAGGAGGTGGATCAAAAAGATCTTGCTGTGATTTATGTCAAAGAGTGTTCTTCCTATGTTTTGCTCTAGGAGTTTTATAGTGTCTGGCCTTACATGTAGGTCTTTAATCCATTTTGAGTTTATTTTTGTGTATGGTGTTAGGCAGTGTTCTAATTTCATTCTTTTATGTGTAGCTGTCTAGTTTTCCCAGCACCACTTATTGAAGAGGCTGTCTTTTCTCAACTGTATATCCGTGCCTCCTTTTTCTTAGATTAGTTGACCATAGTTTATCTCTGGGCTTTCTATCCTGTTCCATTGATCTATATTTCTGTTTTTGTGCCAGTACTATACTGTCTTGACTACTGTAGCTTTGTAGTATAGTCTGAGGTCAGGGAGTCTGATTCATCCAGCTCCATTTTTTTCCCTCAAGATTGCTTTGGCTATTCGGGGTCTTTTAAGTTTCCATACAAATCATAAAATTTCTTGTTCTAGTTCTGTGAAAAATGCCATTGGTTATTTGATAAGGATTACATTGAATCTGTAGATTGCTTTGGGTAGTATAGTCATTTTCACAATGTTGATTCTTCCAATCTAAGAACATGATATATCTCTCCATCTGTTTATGTCATCTTTGATTTCTATCATTAGTGTCTTATAGTTTTCTGAGTACAGGTCTTTTACCTCCTTAGGCAGGTTTCTTCCTAGGTATTTTATTCTTTTGTTGCAGTGGTGAATGGGATTGTTTCCTTCATTTTTCTTTCTGATCTTTCATTGTTCATGTATAGAAATGCAAGAGATTTGTGTGTGTTAATTTTGTATCCTGCAAATTTACCAAATTCAATGATTAGCTCAAGTAGTTTTCTGGTGGCATCTTTTGGATTTTCTATGTATAGTATCATGTCATCTGCAAACAGTGACAGTTTTACTTCTTTTCCAGTTTGGATTCCTTTTATTTCTTTTTCTTCTCTGATTGCTGTGAGTGCCTTCCTTTTTTTAATTCTTTTTTATTTGAAGTGTGTTGATGTCCAAACGTATATGTTACAGGTGTACAATATAGTGAGTCACAATTTTTAAAGGTCATACTCCATTTATAGTTATTATAGAATATTGGCTATATCCCCTGTGTTGTACAATATATACTTATAGCTTATTTCATACATAATGGTTTGTACCTCTTAATCCCCTATTCCTATAGTGCTCTTCCCGCTTCCCTCTCCCCACCGGTAACCACTAGTTCTCTTTATCTGTGAGTCTGTTTCTTTTATGTTATATTCACTAGTTTGTTGTATTTTTAGATTCCATATATAAGTGATATCATGAAATATTTATCTTTCTCTCTCTGACTTATTTCACTTAGTATAATGCCCTTCAATCCATCCATGTTGTTGCAAATGGCAAAATTTCATTCTTTTTATGGCTGAGTAGTATTCCATTGTGAGTGTGTGTGTGTGTGTCACATCTTCTTTACCCATTCTTCTGTCAATGAACATTTAGATTGCTTCCATATCTTGGCAGTTGTAAATAATGCTACTGTGAACGTTGGAGTGAGTATATCTTTTTGAATTGGTATTTTTGTTTTTCAGATATATAATCAGGAGTGAAAGTGTTGGGTTATATTGTAGTTCTATTTTTAGTTTTGTGAAAAACCTCCATAGTGTTTTCCACAGTGGCTGCACCCATTTACATTCCCACCAGCAGTATACAAGAGCTCCCTTTTCTCTACCTCCTTGCCAACATTTGTTATTTGTGTTCTTTTTGATGATAGCCATTCTGATAGGTGTGAGGTGATATCTCATTGTGGTTTTGATTTGCATTTCCCTGATGATTAGTGATATTGAGCATCTTTTCTATATGCCTGTTGGCCATTTGCATGTCCTCTTTGGAGAAATGTCTATTCAGGTCTTCTGCCCATTTTTAATCCTTTTGTTTTGTTTTTTTTGATATTGAGTTGTATGAGCTGTTTATATATTTTGGATATTAACCCCTTCTTTCATTTGCAAATATTTTCTCCCATTCAAAAGGTTGTCTTTTCATTTTGTCAATGATTTCCTTTGCTATGCAAAACCTTTCAAGTTTAATTAGGTCCCATTTGTTTATTTTTGCTTTTATTTTCTTTGCTTTAGGAGACAGATCCAAAAAATATTGCTATGATTTGTGCTAAAGAGTGTTCTGCCTATATTTTCCTCTAGGAGTTTTATGGTTTCTGGTCTTACATTTAGGTCTTTAATCCATTTTGAATTTATTTTTGTGTATGGTATTAGAAAATGTTATAATTTCATTCTTTTACATGTATCTGTCCAGTTTTTCCACTACCACTAATTGAAGAGACTGTCTTTCTCCATTGTAAATTCTTACCTCTTTGTCATTGATAAATTGATCATAAGTGTGTGGATTTATTTCTGGGTTCTCTAGTCTGTTCCAATGCCTTCTTGAAGCTGGAATCACTGAGAGGAGGCAGCCCCTGAGGCCAACCCATGGGCCAGTAATAATACCTCTCTCATTTCTGCTGCAGCCATTGTGAGTAGCCTTAGAAGGAAAGTCCTCCTGGTTCCTTTGATCTGGTAAAATGAGCAACTTACTTTATTAAAAACAAAAATAGCTACCATTTATTCAGCCCTTCACTTATTGTCAGGCACTACACTAAGTACCTTTTATGAATTATTTTATTTTATCTTCAGAACCACCCTCTGAGTTAAACTTTATTTTATTGCCACAGAAAGAGAATTATTCAAATGGGGAAATTAAGATTTGAAGAAGTTAAGTAACTTACCCAAAGTCACAAAGACAGAAAGTGTCCAAGCAGGACTGGAACTCAGTGCTCACTGATGCCATGGACCTTGTTCTAAACATTGCATTAAATTCTAGGTGTTTGAAGCTGAGTTATCTTTCTAGGGCTGTGTCCCCTGGCATGGGAACACTTTGTAAGCATGTCTTATCCTGGGAGGTAGGAGCTCACTCTTTTTTGGCTCCCACACTCAAGAACCAGGACATGGAAGACTTGCATGCCAGGTTGAGAAGCTGGGATTTATCTTGATGAAAATAGGGAGCCTCCAGAGGTTCTTAAGTTAGCCGTATATCAAAATTTTCTTCTACCTTTGCCATGAACAGTGATCTTCCCAAGAAAACTATGGATCTCTTTGACTCTCTACACCCCCATTTTGATAAATATTGAATTGACTCCCTTTCTCCAGACAGCCCTTGTATTTCACCACCTCTGTCCCTTTGTTTATATTGTCCCCTTACATGCTCATCCAAAGCCTGTACAAGGGGCCTCCAAGGTCCTCCTATGTTATCTCCCCCATGAACCTACCACTGGGTCCCTGAGAACTCACTTCTCTCCTGGGCCCCCACAAAGAAAGAGAAAATGTTTAAAGAATAACAGGCACTAATGAAGAAAACTAACCTTCATTAGTACCTGTTATATGCTGGACACTATGTCAGGTGCTTGCATTTACTGTACTTTAACTTTTTCAACCACCCTGCAAACAGAAATTATCCCCACAAGTGATATGAGACTCTGAGAGATGATGCAATGTGTCCAGGGTCATTGAGCCAAACTTAACCTGTGGGTTCAGGATTCAAATACGGTTCCATTTGACTCCAAAACTCATGTTCCTTTAATGTAAAGAACATACATATCACATTACATCTATAGATACAATTCATTTCCACCATAACCTTGCAAGGGGGATGCTTTGTCTCTGTTACTCAGACATGAAAACTTGGATCTAAGAGTTAAGAATCTTATCCAAACCTATTTAAGATAGTAGGCTCCACAACTAGTAGGACCAAGCAAGTCAGAAACTAGAACAAAGGCTATACTTCTCCTGTTATATACTAGGATGGTATTGTGCATTAAACCATGTGAAGTCCCAGGCATTCCCTAGTTTTCTGACCAGCCTGCACATTTCTTGAGGGCAGGTATGTGCCTTGTTTATCTTGTATTTAGGATATAAAAATCTTAGTAGCCCAACATTTATTATATAATCTTCAGTCTTCACTTAGTAAATATGAATTGGATTATGAAATAAGAAAAGGGATGCTTCATTCATCACCTTACGGTTGCATGGACTTTTAGCTTCCATGGAGTTTTCTCAGTTAAGACTCATCAGATCACCTTTCAAGGGCTTCAATTTCCTGATCTGAATGATGGAAGCAATACTTTCCTGGGTTTTGTTGGATTAATTGTGTAGGCAAAGTGAGTAAGTGCTGGTATATAGTATATACTCAACAAATGACAAATAATATGAGAATATGCAAAAAGGATGATTAAATCCTCAAGAATTCTCAGTGGTTTAGGCAAGCCCAGAGGACGCTTAGTCCCCATTTAGAGTGAGGGAAAGGATCAGAAAGGCTGCAACTCTTGTAAAGTCTCATACACACACACACACACACACACACACACACACACACACTCACTCACATTTCTGGAAGAGCTGAGTTGCCAACCCAGGATTTCTGACTCACTGAACTCCTTACTCATCACTCCCCAGGAGCTCATAGTATCTTCCAGCCAGAAGGTGCGGTTGTTTGAAGTCTCCGACTGAGGAATCCTGGTGAGGAATGTATATAGGGAGAAAAGAACCTCAAGCTGTGTGAACAAACCTAAGAATACAATCAAGGGAGCACTTCAGGAAGAGACCAGCAGGCCAGAGTTTCGCATGGGAAGGGAATAAAGGCCCTGGTCTGATAGAATAATGAAGACATTGGGAAAGGCTTCATCCAGTCTTCACCTGAAAAGTTAGAAATTCTTCTCAAGAGTAGTAAGGAGGTCTCTTTGGGGGGGTGGAAGAATGTGGGGTGTTGCCACCTCTGCCACTTGACAACTGAATAAAGAGTGCCATTACCTTGTTTTGACTTCCTGAATGCCTATTCAAGCCTCATGAAGGAATGGGAATGGGGACAGGGATGGTTAAAGCATGTGAAGGGTTGAAGTAAGTGTCTGTGGTTTAAGAACTGCCCCACAGTTTGGTCCTGCCATCAACTGGCTGTGTGCCTTTGAGCAAGTGATAGCCCCTCCTGAAAGTGATGGATGAGATCAGCATTTCCTTGGGGGGAAATGAGTGCCTCTGGGGGTGGGGGGAGTGCAGGAATTTTAGATGTTAAAATCCCATCACCCATTTTAAATTCTCTTTTTTTCCTTTGGATTATCAAGGCGAAAGGCTCACTTTGGTGCTACTATGATTTCAATACGCTTCTGTCATGTGGGTGCCCCCTGCTCATTTTCTTATTCTTTTTTTTTCAGATAAAGAAAGAACAGATATCAGGCTCAGAAACTTTAAGCAACTGTATCTGTTCAGTGAGATAATTCTGCTGTTAATGTGTTTATCTTTAATGATATTGCTTTTTCGTTAATTGCAGCGATATAACTTTTAAGTAACAGAAAATGAGTCATTTTAAATAAAATATTAGGTCAACATTATAGACAGTATTTGAATGAATGAAGTTTGGGAAACATGGTGCCAGGTGTTTTTTTAAGACCTTGCTACCCTAAGTATGGTCTGCAAACCTGCAGCTCCTGGAAGCTTGTTGGAAATGCACAAAATCAGGCTGCTCCCACAGGGTTGAAATCTTCATTTGAACAGTATCCCCAGGTGATTCATGAGCACAGTAAAGTTTGAGGAACAGGACTCTAAAGGCCCTTCTATTTCTTTCCAATTCTTCCTAGAATGATTCCTTTATCATAAGTGAGGCTGAGGGCATCCCCTCACCCAGATTCGTTATTCCCTCTCTATTCGGTTGAGTGTTCAAAGAAAAATAAATAAATAAGTGAAAATAAAATGAAAATAATTTTACTGTTGCTCTAGGGCATGGGCTTCTGGGTCTAGCCCGTTACTCTGCCACTTACTAGTCATATATCCTTAAGAAATGCACTTTACCTGAGTGTTTTGATTTTAACTTCATCTATAAGATAGGGGCTGTGATCCTTTATTTTCACTGTGATTGTAGTGCATGCGCGTGTGTGTGTGCACACATGTATTTAGTTCTCATAGCGCCTGGAACCTAGTAGCAAGTGCACAAATAGTCACAGAGTCAGTTTCCTTCACTTTCCATCTATACCAGCAATTCTGGGGCTTTCATCATGGTGGAAAGGAGCACATCCCTCTGATGCCAGCAAGGTGCCTTGAGTCTCTAACTTGGGTTGTAAGTGCCAGATAATTTAGTTGACATGAAATCACAGTGCTTTAGTGAGTATGTGTCCCTGTTAGCAAATCAGCTCTCAAAGGGCTCTGGCAGGTCAAGTGTTTCTGCCTTGCCTGCATCTGTCCAGGCTGCCAGTTCAGTATGAACCAGTTTCTGGAGGAGTCTGAGCTTAGGTGAGCAGAGGAAAGGGTGGGAAGAAGTAGAGGACTGCTAGCTGCTTTTACACAGTTCTGGTGGCCCATCCTGCATTTCTTTTATCTTAGCCAGGACCCCATGGACCTGCAAACTGAGTCTTCATGCCTTTTTCTCTACTGCCTTGGGCATGAGGAGAGAGTAATAAAGTGAGGTTGGTAGTCACAAGGAGGCCTGAGTTCCCATCCTGGCTTCCATCCTGAGTTTCCATTTTGTGAGATCTTCCGCAAGTTACTTCAGCTTTTTACATCTCAATTTCCTCAAGCATTTTGACTTCACCAGGCTGTTATGAGGATTAAGTGAGACCCAGTATGTAAACATGCCCAGCGTGATGCCTGAGGTATGAGTGTCATGGTGAGGATTAGGGGCTTGCAAGCAAAGCACCTGGCCCTCGGGAGGCGCAGCACAGGTATTCATCCAGATGATGTTGAGGTTAGCATTTAATATTCAAGGAAGTTGAGCTCAGGCCTTGCTTCCTCTATGCGGCCTTTTATAATCCCTCCCCTTGGCTGGATCCTCATTTGCTAAACTTTTATACGTGTCATGCACCCGCACAGAACCTCTTCTTTCCCTACACTCCCTCCCAAGGTGACCTTATGGAATCCCCATGGTTTTCAATGCCATCCACAGCCAATGATTCCTAAATTAAAGTCTCCAGCCTAGGGCTCTCCCTCAAACTCTAGACTCATAAATACAAATGCTTGTGTAATGTCTCCACTTGGAAATCATAAAATCATCTTAAATTTACCGTATCCCAAACTGCATTCTACATGCTACCTGCATCGTCACCAGAGAGGCTCTGCTCTCAGTCTTTCCGCTTCTCAGTGTCTCAGGCCAAAATCGCTGGAGCCAACTTGCCTCATCTCTTTGCTTCGCACCCCACCTCCAGTCATCAGCAAATCAAGTTGGCTCAGTGTGCAAAGGACAGATATTCCAGACCTCAGCTGCCTCTCACAATCCTAGTTCAAATCAGAATCATCTCTTTCTGACCGTGGTGCCCTGTAACCTATCTACGAACCTAGTTGGGAAGGTCTTTTGAAAAAGTAATTCATATCTGGAAATGCTACCATTTGAAACTCTCAACATCAATCCAGCTCGGAATAAAATCGAAAGTTTCCAGCACAACCCACAAGGTCTTACATGAATCAGACCCCTCATCCCCACCCCACCCGCCACCCCCCAGCTGCCTTTCTGAGGTCGCCTCCTCCCATTTTCCAGCCATTCAGGCCTCTGTGTAGTGCCTTGAACGTGCAAGCTCCCTCTCACTCAGGGCTTTTGATTTCCTCCTTGCTCTGCCTGGAATAGTCTTCCCCCAATTACCCGCATGGCCTGCTCCCACATGTCATTTCAGTTTCTGCTCAAATGTATGCAATTAAGAGACTTCCCATGACCACCTTATCTAAAAGAGCACTGCCACCTCCCCCCACTGGTGTTACCCTCCTTCCAGTAACGTTTATCTCCACCCCATATACACTGTTCTGTCCATTAGAAGCTCCTTGACAGGAGAGACTTGGTACCTAGCATTGAACACCTAGTGGGTATTCAGTAAATATTTATTGAATGAGTGACGAACCTATCCAATTCTGTTTTCCTCATCGCATGGACACTTCTGGCATGTATTACTCCTAAATCTACCTTGGTTGTCTACAATTATAGGAAGCCTAATATGCACAAATTGCATTTGTGCAGGGTTCATAGTGTACCCAGCCCTTTTTGAAGCAGTTATTGCAATTATTACAACAACTATCACATCCATTGATCCTGGTAACAACCCAGTGTGAGAAAGGGATATTCCACCCATATGCATAGGTGATGAAACTAAGGCCTACAGAAGTTAATTTTTTGTGTGTGCAGAAACTCACACATATACTAATGGAAAAAATAGGACATGAACTCATGTCTTGTTACTCTTCACCCAAGGTTTTCTCCATGAAAGGGAGATACCTTATATTTACTGATCTGCACTGTTGCTGCATTGATTCACCTTGAATAGTATGTTTCTTTCCTGAAAGAAAGGATCAATGGTATATATTTCTTATGTAACTCTACTTTGCCTAGCACAAAGTGAAATACATGACAGGAGCTCATGCAATAACTGTTGACTGCAAGCATGAATGCACACACCCGCACTCAAATGTCACAGAAGTGTGCTCTTCCCATAATGTCTCAAAGACTTTACCTGGAGATTTTTATCAATTTGTAGCCTCAACTTCAAGGCGGACTTAGTCCTCCAAGAAAATATATGGTGGAAAATGGAAAAAGACAAGATAAGAAGGGAACAGACACAAAAAGATTAAATAGAAAGGCAACTAAAAATACAAAAGAGTGCTCAAAGGGATGTAGCAAGTCAGGAGTCAATTGAGAAACATCCAGATCTGAGATAGGGTTAAGAATTTGGGGCAGGATGAGGCAGTGGGAAGCCTGAACAAGTATTGTACCTACGGACAAGTGAGTGGCACTCTCTTGACCAAGTAGCCAGTTTGGCTTGGACCAGAACGCTTCCCTGGAGACCTGTGCCAGAAGAAAATGCTGGCTGAGCCAAGCAGGGCATGCTTGTGTCCAGAGTGGGGCTCTATTCCCAGCAAAGGAGCTAGGGTGAAAGTTGGGAACTGCACCAGAAAACTAGCCACAGGACTGAGGGCGGGCTGCAACTCTGTGAGCTCAGGGCTTCCCTCATAAGCAGGTCAAGGGAATGCAGAGAAATCCCAGATCACACTCTTCAACATCAATCCCTCTCCCCCAACTCAGATGGCTTCTGGAAGGACTGAGTGGGTCTGAGCCTACACTCTTTATCTCAGAGGAAACCTACAGAAAATGCACCGGGGAGGCAGATAAAAGCCTCACTCACCTAGAAGCCTATCCGCTTCTAAGTCCTCCCTCCCTCCCTTCTAGCTGCCATGCAATCTTCTCAACCAGCATCCTCCCCAACGCAGCCCTATCAGTTTCCCAGGAGGCAGAGCAGCCCCTGCGCGGGCTCATGAGTTTGGCCCCGGCTCCAGCATCCGCGTCCAGCGATCCAGTCACCAACAAATAACTTCCTGCAGGCCTATTTATCTTCAGTTTCAGCACAGCGGAACTGGGGTCTATAAATTGTAGTTGGGATTCAGGACTGTTTTCTAGGTCAAGGATGTGTTGCATGTCAATAGCGGAGCAGAGTCTCCGTGTGTTCTTTTCTGCCCAGAGTCCGTTTGCCTGCTGTAGCGTGCTCAGCGGGCGGCGGCCAGCAAAGTAGACCTGGCTCCTTAAACCTCCGCAGTAGACTGAACCGCAGAGATGTGAGACAAATGAAGGGCTGCTAAGTGGGTCCAGTGCTTCTTTTACAGCCTCTGCGCGCAGTCAAAGCTGAATTTTGCTGAAGGCAAATCTGGTGCTTATACTCGGCTTGGTGCTCTATGTCAAGTGTGTTTAAGGATCTGGTGTATGAGTTGAATGTCATGGGCTTTACGGCCCTACACAAACACAGAGGCAGCAAAATCAGAAGCCTCTGGGGTCAGAACTGGTTTTAAATCCCAACTCTGCCTTTTACTGTGGGACTTCGGGGAGATTGTTTAACCTGTTTTTTCATATGTAAAAGGACTGCACGAGGTAAATTTTACTATATGAATAACACAAGGTGAATCAAAGTGTCCGATACTCAACAATGTGAGGCTTGTTTAAAATTAGATATATTTGTGTGGAAATGGCAACAAGGCTTAGACTGGCAGAATACCATGGGAATTTTAAAGGAGAAACATGGAATCAGACCATGTGTGAATCTTGGTTCTTCCATTTATTGTACACTAACCTTTTTTGTATTTTTTAAATTAATTTTTATTGGAGTGTATTTGCTTTACAATGTTGTTAGTTTCTACTGCACAGCAAAATGAATCAGCCATATATATATACATGTATCCCCTCCCTTTTGGACTTCCTTCCCATTCAGGTCACCACAGTGCATTAAGTAGTTCCCTGTGCTATGCAGTATGTTCTCGTTAGTTACCTATTTTATACATAGTATTGATAGTGTATATGTCTCAATCCCAATCTCCCAATTCCTCCCACCCACCCACCCCCTTTTCCCCCCTTGGTATCATACATTTGTTCTCTACGTCTGTGTCTCTATTTCTGTTCTGCAAATAAGTTCATGTATCATTTTTCTAGATTCCACACATATATATGTTAATATAAGGTGTTTGTTTTTCTCTTTCTGACTTACGTCACTCTGTATGACAGTCTTTAGGTCCATCTATGTCTCTACAAATGACCAATTTCACTCCTTTTTATGGCTGAGTAATATTCATTGTATGTATATATACCACAGCTTCTTTATGCATTCCTCTGTTGATGGACATTTAGGTTGCTTCCATGTCCTGGCTATTGTAAATGGTGCTGCAATGAACACTGGGGTGCATGTATTTTTTTGAATTATGGTTTTCTCTGGGTATATGCCCAGGGGTGGAATTGCTGGTTCATATGGTAGTCCTATTTTTTTTTTTTTTTAAGGAACCTCCATACTGTTCTCTATAGTGGCTGTATCAATTTACATTCCCACCAACAGTGCAGGAGGGTTCCCTCTTCTCCACACCCTCTCCAGCGTTTATTGTTTGTAGATTTTTTGATGATGGCCATTCTGACCATTGTGAAGTGATACTTCATTGTAGTTTTGGCTTGCATTTCTCTGATTAGTGATGTTGAGCATCTTTTCATGTGTTTGTTGACCATCCATTTATTGTACAGTAACCTTGAATGTGTTATTTACTTTTCCATGACTAGGAGATAATAGTGTTACCCATGTCATAAAGTTGTTCATCTGACTAAAAGATGTGATGCCTTTAAAGTACAAAGCATGGGATCTTTTGCAGTAAGACCTTAATAAATATGAGATATTATTACATCTTTACTGGGTACCCAATGAGACATATTTTAACAGGCTAACCCATGTGCATGTAATTTATATTTGTATATTTATTATTGGGGAAAAATAACATTAAAATAATCTTCAGTTGAATTGTTAATCCAAGTGAGTGGAACCTGGGTTTATTGGCTCTTTATTAAAAATGTGGGTGCTACATGCTGTGATGGATACACAGATGAATAGGAAGGAAAATAAAATTGATATACCAAGCACTGTATTAAGAACCCTCAGACAGATCCTCTCATTCGATCCTTTCATATAATTTATATTAGTTCTGTGAGGAAGAACAATTCATGGTCATTGGGGAAAGGTTAAAAAAAAAAAAAACAGGAAAAAAAGAAAACCCACAAAACACCCCGCCACAACCACTGTTAGCTATTTGCTGTATTTCCCTTCTGTCCTTTTACAGTGCAAAGTTCATGATCTATTTAAACCTTAATGCTTTTAGCTGTAAAATAAGAAGAACACCCCTACCCCCAGGATGATTAGACAACAAATGAGACCCTTTAGGAAAAGGATCTCAGTGTCAGACATTTGGTAAAGGCTCAATAAGCTGCCATGTCCTTCAGATTCTATCACGTGTGACTGGTTTCATAGAGCTTTTAGTACTAGCATAGGCACAAGTATATGAGAACATGAGGTGATCTTTCAGAAGGGCTGCAAAGTTCAGAGATAGATTTGGCCCATCTTTCTAATTTACTCAAAGTGTTTTAGTGGGTGGTGGTCAAAGGTATGATTTTTAAATTAAAAGCCATGTAATTCTTAGGATGCAAAATTCTTCCCAATTTTTTAAGATAAGCGACCGCAAAGAAGCATTGTACTTGTTTGTGGTCGGCCAGCTCAGACTACAACACTGGCCTGTGGGATATGTTTCCTCTCTATCATAATGGACTTTTCCATGGCAAAGTTCAAGAGGCACTGCTGAGGGATCCAGAGTTCCGGAGGGTTTTAAACAGAGAAACTAACATGGTCTGTGTTTGGTGTTAGATCACCTTGGTGGTCATGTGGAAGATGAGTTGGAGGGATTACCACAAAGGAAAAACCTGCTATAAAGCTAGTGCCAGGGGCTGGGTAATAAGTGGTGAGAGTGAGAACTAGGAAAAGAGCAGTGGGAATGATGGGGGGGGAATGGAGTTGGAAGATTTCGAAGACAGAAAAAAGAGAAATTTATTGTTTTTCACATATGGAGAAAATTCGGCAAGAAGAATCCTAAGATGCTTCCTAGTTTCTCATCGAGTGGATGGTAGACCTGGAGGGACCATGGACTTATAAAAATGATGCAGATACACATGAGTATTGGTAGTAAACAGTAGAGATCTAGCTGTTCTGCACTGAAATTTCTCAGCTACCCTGCCACCTTAATTGAAGCGAAAGTGAATTCTTAATATACATTCCAAATAAATGAAAAACCGAAGCTCTTGTTTCTTTGAAATGATTCCTGTTTCTGTGGAAATTCTTTGAAGAAGTGTACTGTCCTAGATAGGCCAGAAGTTAGTAATTGCCTGCTTTAATCACCAGCTCTTAGTTAGGTAAGGAGAAGAGTGTGTGGCTTTGGGGAATCCTTAGGCGAAGTCAGCACGTTCCAGGGCCTCTGTGAAAGTGTTTGCTCTTCCTACAGAAATGAAAGCAGAACCACATTTTGGGACCAGAGCCCATTGATGTGAGGGCACGTTTTCTCTTTGACAATATCAGGGCAAAAATTAAACATTCATAATATGGTAATTAAGAGCTGAATAATTTACTCTAAACCAATAAACTAGATGTTGGTAGTATGATAGCTCCAGAATGAATCACAGTGGAGGGAAAAATGGCACTGTTTGTTCATTAGTTATAAGACTGGACTATGCAGTGAACAGTGAATGTGTTTCCTCTGTTATGAGTACAGTTTGGAAAAAAGAATGTACCCCCAAACCCGCAGGCGTTCATCCGGGAATCCAGTGCACAGCACCCCAGCCCTCAGTGATGAGCTGTGTGACCAGGCGCAAATCACTCAACTAATCTGCGCCTCAGTTTCCACATCTGTCACTGGGCATGAATAATTCCTGTTCTGTCAATAATGTAACTTCACATCTGAAAGTTGACAGTCTGTTCTTCTCGTACCAGGCACACAGTAGACTTGCAGAAAGCCTAGTGCTGGATTCTTTTAAGGTGTTCACCACTGTGAGAACTCTGCAGTCGTGCTGGTCTGCCTTCCTGTAACACTCAGGTCACTGGGACAAGGGAAAAAAACCCATCTGATGAAGCAGGTGCATTCAGAAGTCTATCAAACATCATAAATCCACTTAGCAATCTGTGACAATCATAGATACCCTTAGAGTTCCATCACAATCAAAGATATGTTCAGAGCCCATCAGAATCACAGATAGAAAGCAGATCAGAGGAAACATGTGTTTTTCTTTTATGCTTCTATGAGAACCCCCAAGGTTCCTTTGGTAGATATGGACCATGTTCGTATATAGCTTTCTTTTAATTCACCATCTTACTTTGAAGCGCCCAAGAGTGTACCTCGTTTTGAGCCTAGGTTCTCCGTACATCATGAAAGTACCCTGTTTGACCATTTACTAGGTGACCAAGCTGTGCAGCAAGGTTAAAAGGCAGGTAAGTGCCACCAGTTGAGGAAAGAGACTAGTGCGTGAGTCAAGGTCACTGAGAACAGAAAACATGCACAGCAGGCTGAGATGGTGTAATGTTTACTTACAGCAGCAGGAAAGAAGGAGTGCACACAGTCCAGTCTCTTGCAATGTGTCGGTCCCCATGGCCAGCAGATCCCCTCCTCAGCCAACACAGGAGATGCAGCTACACACAGCCCACTTCATTCCCCAGTAGAAATACCTCAACTCCACCCCAGTGGGGTCTGAAATACAGAAAGCTGGAGGTGTGCCTGAGGGCCAAGTGACGCGTGCACTTAAGCAGAACAAAGGAGAACATATCAAGTTTGAAGCAGGACAGACATTCTTACACAAGGCAGAAGCTCAGTACAGGCTGTGTGGGCTCTTATCACTTGGTTAGGAGTGTTCCAGAGCCAAGACCCATTCTTGCAGCTGACTGGGAGTTGAAAGGCTGCATGTAAGAGACCATCTTTCCCAAAATACCCCGAGATCCTCCTCAATCTTTCTTACCTTCCCACGAGTAACACTCAACAAAATTTAGACACAGGAGGAGAGCCTCATCTCTGTGGGCTTTGTTCTTCATTCCTCTTCATTGAGGAAGGTGATACTGAAGTCCAGAGTCCTGAAGGAGGGTCCTACACTGGACCTCTGCACTGTAGCACATTCCCTGTGGGCTGCTCTGAGAATTACGTAGATAAATACACATGTTCGGTACCAGTGCTTGCCCAGAGTCAGGGTCAACACATGGCATTTATGGAGGTTGACACTATTAAAGATAAGATGCTGTAGGGGTAGACGGATGAGTGAGGCTTGGCCCTGCTTCAGGGAACTTAGTCTACTAAGAGAGACTGGATTATAAGTGACCAAAGCACAGGGAGGACTAAAATGAACAGGTTTACAGACACAGAAGCAGGGAAAAGCATTCTACTGAAAATGGATACATTTCAATTGTTGGAAGTTGAGCGCTAAGCTTTTCTAAGTCAGAAGAAACAGCATGAACAGAGACATAGATAAGCGTGTGGATGGTGTATTGAGAACAAAGTCACAAGCCCCTTATAACTGGAGCATGAAGACATGTAAAGAAATGGTAAAGGAGAGGGTAGGTGGGCCCAATCCTGGAGTTCCTGAAATGCCAAACTCCAAACTAAAAGTATATGAAGTCTACCATGTAATGAAGAGCCACTGAGTTTTGGGGAGGAGGGTGAGGGTGTGACCCAGGGAGGTGAAGGTAGAGAGCCCCCTTCCAGATCCCTTGGAGTCATCTTCAAGCCTCCCTACTTAGCTCCTTGAATAATCTGCCAGCCTCCCTGCTGGAGTTCTCTCAGCCTAAACAGTATGTGCACAAGAAATATTTATGGAATAAATAGTTGAATATTCACCATTATCTTTTTCTTCCTCCATTCATCAGGAGGAAAGAATATCCCATATGAATTAAATGGTTGGTTTGGGACCGAGAAGGCACATTCCAGTTTCAGCTCGGTGGTCTACATCTGCTGTGAGGTCACCTAACCTCCCTGGGTCCATTAGCTCTCAGAAATGAAGGAAATAAAGACAACTTGCCTACGAGAGTTTTAGAGTGAGGAAACTAATTAAAATTCCATTTGCAAAATCTAAGGGAAAACACTAAAAGCCAGAATTCAGTTCTCAGAATCCAAGGTCAGACACACAGACACACAGACACACACACACACACACACACGTGTGTATACACATATATATGTGACATATATATATATATCAGTCTGTTTGAAATGGTCTTCTCACGTGTTTTTATGCCTGCTCTCTAAGAGAGGGGAACGGAAGGACACCCTTCTAATGTGTTTCTTGCTGCAGAGACCATGTTTTTAAAGATTTTATGTATCAAATAACCTGCATTTATTTAGCAATAACTAATTTGTCTCATTATTTTTATTAATCAAAGAAACATATCAGCCAATCAGAATTTATAATGTGCCAGCAATAAATTACCACACATTAATTTGATATATTCCAGCCAAAGCAAAGCAATTTGTCATTTTAACTAACCTTAATATGAGTAAATGTATTATTTGTTAGCTTTTTTGGAATGTAGAAAATAATTTTCAGTTCCCATTACTGTCTTTAAAAGTTCTAATGTATCTTGGAATTGTTGGTTGAGTGTCAATAGTAAAGGGTTCAGCCATTCTACTTGTACACGATAGAAGAGAAAGGAACAACCATCCCAACATTGCCACACTTAGCTGAATGTGTTAGTAATAAACCAGGCGGTCCCGCCTTGAAGGAGTTAGTGATTTGTTCATTTATTAAGCAAATACTTATTGTGAATGTCAAGTGCTGTGTACTAGGCACTAGATATCAGAGAGAGAAATGTTCTTTCTATTGTTTAGTGAAAAAGTTCCACACCTCATTCACATAACACAACCGAAGAACATAAAGCACTCTTATCAGCATCACTGACTTCTTACAATGATAACTCTTGTAGCAGGAGCAGAGGGAAAGGTAGGACCACATCAGGGAATCTCAACAGTGGATTGAGAGAAGAATGGCTCAGTTAATTTGTGAAAGAACCCCCCACCACGCAGACATACACCCTCCGACCCACCTAAGGTGATTCTGATATGGCCCCAGCATGACAAAAAATCACCAGTTCAGTGTGAAAGATGGTCACAGAAGAATGTTTCTGAGGACATTTGAAATTAATGGGGAGACTAGAAGGGCGGGATCACTATAATCCAGAAGAAAGGTTGTGTGCCTCAGGATTATGAAAATGGGCATGAAAAGGAAAGGACAAATATGAAAGACGTTTCTGAGGTAGGATGCAAATAATTTGAGACATGAATGTAAAAAAAAAAAAAAAGTCGTTAAAACCTTGATGTCTGAGAGTTTGCTTAGAAGTGGGAGTTTCCTTGATCAGGGTCCAAACTGGGAGCTTGAGAGAAGGAAGAGAGAGAGGAGGAGGAGGTGATATGTCAATTTTTAGACGTGTTCTGAGATGTAATGGACCTGTCATTTTCTGAGCATGGTTTTTCAAGACAGAATCAAATCATGATTCTGACTCAACTGTCTGAGTCCTTGAGCAAGGTAGTCTGCATCCTGCATCCAGATAATGTTCCTTGTCTGTAGAATGGGCTCACTCAGTAGCTTTTGCCCAACAAGAGTTACTGTGTACAAGGGTATAGCAAGCTTCCACATAGCAACTGCTCAGCAAACATCTCTTCCCTCCCCTTGTTATTGTCTTTCATCTAGAAAGCATGCTTAGAGAATTAACCAATATCTACAGGGATGTCCTCCACCAGGAATTCTTGAACTCCTGGCATTTCCCAGCCAGACTTCAGAAAAGACCGTCATATTGTTCACATCTTTGTCTCCAGTCTCTGCCCAGCTACTCACAGGAATCACCTGATTGCCCAGCAAGGACTATGTTATTAAATATCCCCAAAGTCATTTGTATTATTCCTTTTGGTGCATTTATGCACCTGTCAAAGACAAATGTACCTTCTGCCATTCCAGTCACTAGGACTGTGTCTGAGTTTTGATGGGCCATTCCAGTAAGTTACCTGCTGTGTCCACTTCCAATTGAGGCCTTGTTTACATAGCTGTTGAATTAAAGAATTTCAAACACCAAACCTAATCCAGGTGGGCTGCAAAGAAACTGGAGAGAAAGGTGTCAGAAGAGTATTTTTGTAATGAACATATCTGAGGACTTGACAAGGAATAACCATAAGGGCTTTGACTTTGAAGTTTATTGAGATAAGATGAAGGGAGGTGGATCTCCTGTTGCATTTCTCCAGTCATCTCCTGCTTTCTCTTGCTCCATGTCAGCTCAAATATTTCCAACAGTAATTTTATGCTCCTCCTTCCACTCTCCTTTGAAGTTGAAGTACAGTTGATGCACAATATTGTACGTTACAGGGGTACAATATAGTGTCACAATTTTTAAAGTTCATACTCCATTTAGAGTTATTATAAAATATTTGCTACCTTCCCAGTGTTGTACTGCATCTCCTGGTAGCTTATTTTGTACATAATAGTTTATGCCTCTTAACGCTCTACTGCCATATTGCCCTTTCCCCTTCCCTCTCCTCACTGGTAAGCACTAATTTATTCTCTATATCGGTGAGTTCTTACAGCTTCTTTTAGTTACATCATAGGTGTTTGTGCTGGGTAGTTAAGAAGCTGGTTGTCATTTATAGGCACAAATTGGGAATTTAAAATTGGGTTTGGAACTTGGCTTTTCAAGTTATCCTCTGCTTGCCCTGGATCAAATCACAAAGTCCGCAAGATGAATGGTGTGTTAGCTTTCTTATCTGCAAACTAGGAAAAATAACCAAGTCCCTGAGGTGAGCATAGTATTTATTATAAATTTGTCATACCTGTATGATGCTTTCTCTATAACCGCATCTTAGGTTTCATCCACAGTGTTTCACGTGGTGCTTACTTTCTAATTTTCTTGATCAAATCTGATAGTTCTGTTTTATTCATCTTTTCAAGAACTAACTTTGTCTTTCTTATTTCCTTTCCTGGAATATTAAGTCTTGTCTTATCTCTATCTTTGTACTTTCTGATTTTTTTCTGCTATACTTCTCCTAACTTCTAAGGTAAATAGGTAGCTAGTTAATTTTAAGCCTTCTTTTCTACTATAAACATTTGTGCCTAAAACTATCCCTTTATTACCAACCTGCAAAATTTTATATGTAAGATTTTAATTATTTGTCAATTCTTAATATATATATTATGTGTTTTATATATTTTTTAAATTTTCATTTTATCTTCTTTGTTCCATGAGTTATTTAGGAGTGTTCTATCTTTTAATTTCAAATGTATGGGGATTTTATGTTTATATACTTCCTTAATGACTTGTAATTTAATTGTGTGGCGGTCAGACACCATGTTCAGTATGATATCAATTATTTTTAATGCACTAAGATTTGTTTTATATAGTAGTACATGGTCATTTGTTTATTTTAGTACATGGTCAGGTTTGTAAATATTTCATGGGTTTTTGAGAAGAATGTGTATTTGCTAATTGACTTGATAAAAGAATTTATACGTCTTTTAAATCAAGTGTTTTGTCATTTAGTTCTAAATTTTATTATTTTGGGTAGGGTTTCTGTTTGATCTATCAATAATTGAGAGATGTATGTTGAATTCTCTCATGATGATGGTGGAATTGTCAATTTCTCAGGATATTTCTACCAAATTTTGCCTTACATATCTAAAATTATTGAGATATGTTTATAATATATATTTTATTATGTGCATAAAAGTTTAGGATTTTTGTATATTACTGGCAGAGAATTTTTGTCACTACATAACCTCCTCTGTTCTTAATAATATTTCCCTCATAATTTATATTTCATATTTTTCTTGGTGTATGTTTACCAGATGTGTTTTCATCCTTTTACTTTCAGCCTTCCTGCATTCTAATGCTTAATGTCCATCTCTTAAAAACAACATATAAATGCAAGTTTGATAATTCCAACTTTTACCTTGTTCAGATTCATTGGAGGTTGTATTTATTTTGCCTTCTTTTTTTCTTTCCATTTGTCCTGCTTTCCTAATCTTCAAGTTTTTTCATACTTTTTGTTTTTTGATTGGAGGACTTTGTTGCTTTATTTATTTATTTACCTACCCCACTTTCCTCACCCTCAAATGCTCTGGAACATATATATTCTTAGGCAGTTCACTTTTATCATGGAGATTTAATGCAATGTAATGTTACTATTTTAATCTTCAAGGAAGACAAGAACTGCACAATATTTTATTTTGGATAACCACCCCAACTTACCTGTTACTATTGTCTACTATTTTAGTTTGGCTTTTTATAGGCTCTAAAATCATACTTCATTTTTTTTATCCCAGGATATTTATTTATTATTTTTTGGGGGTTCAACAAGTTCAATTATCTGTTTTTATATGCATATCCCCATATTCCCTCCCTCCCTCAACTACCCCCCACCCTCCCCGTCCCAGTCCTCTAAGGCATCATCCATCCTCTAATTGAACTCCTTTTGTTATACAGCAAATTCCCACTGGCTATCCATTTTACAGTTGGTAGTATATATATGTCTATGCTACTCTCTCACTTCATCTCAGCTTCCCCTTCACCCCACGCCCCCCCCAAACCTCGAGTTCTCCAGTCCTTTCTCTGCATCTGCGTCCTTGTTCTTTTCTTGTCACTGAGTTCATCAGTACCATTTTTAGATTCCATATATATGAGTTAGCATGCAATATTTGTCTTTCTCTTTCTGACTTACTTCAATCTGTATGACAGACTCTCGGTCTATCCACCTCATTACATATAGCTCCATTTCATTCCTTTTTATAGCTGAGTAATATTCCGTTGTATATATATGCCACATCTTCTTTATCCATTCATTTGTTGATGGGCATTTACGTTGACTCCATGTTCTGGCTATTGTAAATAGTGCTGCAATAAACATGATGGTACAAGTTTCTTTTGGGATTATGGTTTTCTTTGGGTATATGCCCAGGAGTGGGATTACTGGATCATATGGTAGTTCTATTTGTAGTTTTTTAAGGAAACTCCAAACTGTTTTCCATAGTGGCTGTACCAACTTACATTCCCACCAACAGTGCAGGAGAGTTCCCTTTTCTCCACAACCTCTCCAACATTTGTGGTTTCCAGATTTTGTGATGATGGCCATTCTGACTGATGTGAGGTGATACCTCATTGTGGCTTTGACTTGCATTTCTCTGATGATCAGTGATGTTGAGCATCTTTTCATGTGTTTGTTGGCCATCTGTATGTCTTCTTTGGAGAAATGTCTATTTAGGTCTTCTGCCCATTTGTGCATTGGGTTATTTGCTTTTTTGGTATGAAGCTGCATGAGTTGCTTTTATACTTTGGAGGTTAATGCTTTGTCCGTTGTTTCGTTAGCAACTATTTTTTCCCATTCTGAGGGTTGCCTTCTAGTCTTGTTTATGGTTTCTTTTGCTGTGCAAAAGCTTTTAAGTTTCATGAGGTCCCATCTGTTTATTCTTGATTTTATTTCCGTGATTCTAGGAGGTGGGTCAAAAAGGATCTTGCTTTGATGGATGTCATAGAGTGTTCTGCCTATGTTTTCCTCTCGGAGTTTTATACTGTCTGGCCTTACATGTAGGTCTTTAATCCATTTTGAGATTATTTTTGTGTATGGTGTTAGGAAGTGTTCTAATTTCATTCTTTTACATGTAGCTGTCCAGTTTTCCCAGCACCACTTATTAAAGAGGTTGTCTTTTTTCCATTGTATATTCTTGCCTCCTTTGTCAAAGATAAGGTGCCCATATGTGTTTGGGCTTACTTCTGAGTTCTCTATTCTATTTCATTGATCTTCCTTTCTATTTTTGTGCCAGTACCATACTGTCTTGATCACTATGGCCTTGTAGTATAGTTTGAAGTCAGGAAGCCTGATTCCACCAACTCCATTTTTCCTTCTCAAGATTGCTTTGGCTATTTGGGGTCTTTTGCGTTTCTATACAAATCATAAGATTTCTTGCTCTAGTTCTGTGAAAACTGCCATTGGTAATTTGATAGGGATTGTGTTGAATCTGTAAATTGCTTTGGGTAGTACAGTCATTTTCACTATGTTGATTCTTTCAATTGAGGAACATGGTATATGCCTCCATCTGTTTGTGTCATCTTTGATTTCTTTCATCAGTGTCTTAAAGTTTTCTACATACAGATCTTTTGCCTCCTTAGGCAGGTTTCTTCCTAGGTATTTTATTCTTTTTGTTGCAATGGTGAATGGGAGAGTTTCCTTAATTTCTCTTTCTGCTCTTCCGTTGTTAGTGTATAGGAATGCAAGAGATTTCTGTGCATTAATTTTGTATCCTGCTACTTTACTAAACTCATCAATGAGTGCTAGCAGTTTTCTGGTAGAGTCTTTAGGGTTTTCTATATATAATATCATGTCATCTGCAAAGAGTGACAATTTTACTTCTTCTTTTCCAATTTGGATTCCTTTTATTTCTTTTTCTTCTCTGATTGCTGTGGCTAAAACTTCCAAAACAATGTTGAATAATAATGGTGAGAGTGGACACCCTTGTCTTGTTCCTGTTCTTAGAGGGAATTCTTTCAGTTTTCCCCATTTAGAACGATGTAGGCTGTTGGTTTTTCATATATGGCTTTTATTATGTTGAGGTAATTTCCTTCTATGCCCATTTTCTGGAGAGCTTTTATCATAAATGGATGTTGAACTTTGTCATAAAGCTTTTTCTGCATCTATTGAGATGATCATATGATTTTTATCCTTCAATTTGTTGATATGGTGTATCACATTGATTGAGTTGTGTATATTGAAGAATCCTTGCATCCCAGGGATAAACCCCACCTGATCAGGCTGTATGATTTTTTTAATGTGCTGTTGCATTCTGTTATCTAGTATTTTGTTGAGGATGTTTGCATCTATATTCATCAGTGATATTGGTCTGTAATATTCTTTTTTTGTGACATTTTTATCTGGTTTTGGTATCAGGGTGATGGTGGCCTCATAGAATTAGTTTGGGAGTGTTCCTCCTTCTGCTATATTCTGGAAGAGTTTGAGAAGGATAGGTGTTAGCTCTTCTCTAAATGTTTGATAGAATTTGCCTGTGAAGCCATCTAGCCCTGGGCTTTTGTATGTTGGGAGATTTTTAATCACTGCCTCAATTTCCGTACTTGTGATTGGTCTGTTCATAGTTTCTATTTCTTCCTGGTTCAGTCTTGGAAGATTGTATTTTTCTAAGAACTTATCCATTTCTTCCAGGTTATCCAATTTATTGGCATATAGTTGCTTGTAGTAGTCTCTCATGATCTTTTGTATTTCTGTGGTGTCCGTTGTTACCTCTCCTTTTTCATTTCTAATTCTGTTGATTTGCATCTCCTCCCTTTTTTTCTTGATGAATCTGGCTAATGGTTTATCAATTTTGTTAATCTTCTCAAAGAACCAGCTTTTAGTTTTATTTATTTTTGCTATTGTTTCCTTCCTTTCTTTTTCATTTATTTCTGCTCCGATCTTTATGATTTCTTTCCTTCTGCTCACTTTGGGGTTTCTTTGTTCTTCTTTTTCTAATTGTTTGAGGTGGAAGGTTAGGTTGTTTATTCAATATCTTTCTTTTTTTCTTAAGGTAGGACTGTATTGCTATAAACTTCCCTCTTAGAACTGCTTTTGCTGGGTCCTATAGGTTTTGGGTTGTTGTGTCTTCATTGTCATTTGTTTCTAGATATTTTTTTATTTCCTCTTTGATTTCTTTAGTGATTTCTTGGTTGTTTAATAGTGAATTGTTTAGCCTCCATGTGTTTGTCTTTTTTGCAGTTTTTTCCTGTAATTGATATCTAGACTCATGGTGTTGTGGTCTGAGAAGATGCTTGATATGATTTCAATTTTCTTGAATTTGCTGAGGTTTGATTTGTGACCCAAGATGTGATCTATCCTAGAAAATGTTCCATGTGCACTTAAGAAGAAAGTGTATTCTGTCGTTTTTGGATGGAATGTCCTATAAATATCAATTAAGTCGTAATGGTCTAATGTGTCATTTAAAGCTTGTGTGTCTTTATTTTCTGTTTGGATGATCTGTCCATTGATGTAAGTGGGGTGTTCAAGTCTCCCACTATTATTGTGTTCATGTTGATTTCCCCTTTTATGGCTGTTAGCATTTGCCTTATGTATTGAGGTGCTCCTATGTTGGGGGCATAGATATTTACCATTGTGATGTGTTCTTCTTGGATGGATCCCTTGATCATTATGTAGTGTCCTTTCTTGTCTCTTGTAATAGTCTTTACTTTCAAGTCTAATTTGTCTGATATGAGTATTGCTACTCCAGCTTTCTTTTGACTTCCATTTGCATGGAATGTCTTTTTCCATCCCTTTACTTTCAGTCTATATGTGTCCCTTGGTCTGAAGTGGGTTTCCTGTAGACAGCATACGTAAGGGTCTTGTTTTTGTATCCATTCAGGCAGTCTGTGTCTTTTGGTTGGAGCATTTAATCCATTTACATTTAAGGTGATTATTGACATGTGGGTTCCTGTTACTATTTTCTTAATTGTTTTGGGTTTGTATTTGTAGGTGTTTTCCTTTTCTTGTGTTTCCTACTTAGAGAAGTTCCTTTAGCACTTGTTGTAAGGCTGGTTTGGTGGTGCTGAATTCTCTTAACTTTTCTTGTCTGTAAAGCTTTTGATTTCTCTGTCACATCTGAATGAGATTCTTTCTGGCTAGAGTATTCTTGGCTGTAGGTTTCTCTCTTTCAGGACTTTCAGTATATCCTGCCATTCCCTTCTGACCTGCAGAGTTTCTGTAGAGAGGTCAGCTGTTATCCTTATGGGTTTTCCTTTATATGTTATTTGTTGCTTTTCTCCTGCTGCTTTTAATATTTTTTCTTTGTGTTTAATTGTCATTAGTTTGATTAATATGTGCCTTGGTGTATTTCTCCTTGGGTTTCTTCTGTATGGGACTCTCTGTGCTTCTTGGACTTGGTTAATTATCTCCTTTCCCATGTTGGGGAAGTTTTCCACTCTAACCTCTTCAATATTTTCTCAGACCCTTTCTTTTTTTCTTCTTCTTCTGGGATGCCTATGATTCGAATGTTGGTATACTTAATGTTATCACTGAGGTCTCTGAAACTGTCTTCTATTCTTTTCATTCTTTTTTTCTTTTTCCTGCTCTGTGGCAGTTATTTTCCCCATTCTATCTTCCAACTCACTTATTCGTTCTTCTGCCTCAGTCATTCTGCTGGTTATAGCATCTAGAGTATTTTTAATTTCAGTTATTTTGTTATCCATTGCTGTTTGTTTTTCTGAGTTCTTATGAACTGTTTCTTGTACTTTCTCTATTTTGTTATCGAGATTTTGTATCATTTTTACTATCATTACTCTGAATTCTTTTTCAGGCATTTTTCCTATTTCCTCCTCATTTATTTGGTCTTGTGGGTTCTTTTCCTGCTCCTTTGCCTGCATGGTGTTTCTTTGTTTCCTCATGGTTGTCCAAACTTTTGGGGTTGCTTGTCCTGGCGATAGAGGTGTTTATAGAAGACTGTCCAAGCCTCAGACTAATGTCTGAGTGTTGGATTAAAGAAATACTACGTCTAGGAAACACATACATGTATAAGACACACAATTACTGAACCCATTAGGACATAAGGCTCTGAAAAGACCTTACAGAACAACCCCAGTATGCTATCAGATATTCAAAGAGAAACCCTACAGAAAGTGACAACCAAAACAGAACAAAACAGAAACAAAAGCAAAAACAAACAAACAAATGAATAATACCTTACACATACAAACACTAATCCAGGGACATTTTGTATGCTAGGATCAAATATAGAAAAGAGCCAGAGTACCACCAGAGAGAATGGAGATTCTCAGAATGAAATTAGACAGTTGTACTAAGAACTAAGATAAAGACAAAAACCTAATATTAAATACCAAGGCGGTGCATCATCTGGAGAATAGAGCAAGGAGTCTGAGCAGATCGATAGTGTTGCTTATAAGTATGTTAAGATAAAATAAACTAAAAATGGATGGAAGACAGGGGAACAGAAGAGCATAGTGTGATTGGAAATATGCAAATAAAAAAAATGAATAGAAATGTATAAAAGGGATGAAAGGAGAGTATGAGATATATATAGTCCGTACCACCAAAAACTTAGCTAGAAATAGAAGTGTATAAAAAAGCAAAAAATAAAAATAGAATAAAAAATAGAATTAAAAAAATATGGTATAAAACTTGTAGATCCCTTAGGACTAAGATCATAATTAATAAAGGAAAAAAAAAGGAAAAAAAATCTAGAACTGATCCCAGAATGGACCAGTTCAATAGAATTGATACTAATATTTCTATTTCCTTAGAGTCTCAGCTGTAAGTGTCCTTCTACTCGCCTTCGGTTTTTTTTTGTATTTTTCTGTGACCAGCAGAGCTTCCTTTATTGTTCTTCGGTAAGCATTGGTGTGTGGGGAGGGAGAGGGTACAATAGTGGCTCCTTCCCCTTGGAGTGAGTGAGCAGTGGCGCCCTGTTGTTTCAGTCGGGCTTGGAGGTGCCTGTTGCATAGGGATGCCAGTGGCTCAGGTGTAAACAGAAAGTCTCAGTGTTGGGCCTCTCTCAGGGTTTTTTTTTTTTTTCTTGGCAGCCTCCCTGCTGCCGGGGGCATTCCAAGGGGTTTTAATCTAGCCCCGCCCGAGTGCCTGAGGGTGCTTGTTATCCCTGAACGCCTTGGGTGGCCCACAGGGCATCTCTCCACTGCCTGTTGCAGAGGCACCGCAAAAGAGAGAGAGAGGCTATGCGGGCGGCTCCTCCCCCTGCCTGTGAGCCTGCAGCCTCCAGCCGCCATCATGGCCGGGCAGCTCTCAGGGGCAGGCACTCCTCGCCGCAGACCTCTTCCCTCCTGTCCTCTCGGTCCGTTACCTTACTGGCAACAATATTTCTCACCCTGAACCAGCTCTCCGGTTCCCACGCTCCCGCTCCCCGACCCTCTGTTCAGCTGTGAATCGACGTCTCGGTCTGGGAACGCTGAGCTGCAGTGCGGACCCTCCGTGTTTCTCACTCCCTCCCGTCTGCCACAGTTCCACCGCTTCACCCTCTTTGGGCTGTCGTAGATGCCTCCCTACCGGCTATGCCGGGCTCCTTGCAGTCCTTTCTGGTGTCCGAGGCCATCTGCTGGTGTTCAGTTGGTTCTCTGTGGGAATTATTGCGTCTTTTGGTGCATTCCCAATGCATCTGTGGAGAGGGATGCATTCCACGTCCCTCTACTTCGCCGCCATCTTTTTCTCTGCCATACTTCATTTTATACAGACAGTTTTTCTGTTGATATATCTACATATTTACCCATTTATTTGTTCCCATTTCTTCTCACATCTCACACCTTCCCTCAGATCATTTTCTTTCCTACTGAATTACAACTTTAGAAGTTCCTTTAGTTAAGAACTGTTGCTCAGCGTTCATTAGTACCCTCAGCTTTTGTTTCTCTGAAACTGTTTTTATTTTAAGATAATTTTCCTGGTGTCCAATGTCTAGATTGGGGTTTATTTCCTCTTAGCATTTTAAAGTTACTGTTTCACCTGTTCTGGCCTTCATCATGTTTTCTAACTGTCTGTTTGCCCTTCCTCTATGCCTGAGCTGTCTTCTTTTCCTTGGTTGCTTTAACATCTTCTCTTGATCTTTGGTGTTATGTATTATCATGTCATAATGGCTAGAGGTTTTTCTTTTTCTTTATGCAGCTCGATAAGTGTTATTCTTCGTATATCTGTGAATTCGTATCTTTCACTATTTCTGGAAAGTTTTTTCATTTTCTCTTCAAATGTTTCTTCTCGATTCTCTTTATTCTTTCCTTCTGGTACTGGGCATGTTCGATGTACTCATTATGTCTTCCATATGTCTTTACCTCTCTTCATGTTTTCTCCTGTCTCTCTCTGCTGCATTCTGGGTAGCTTCCCCAGCAGAGAGAGAACTGGCCATGGATTAGTTCTCTAAGTGTCTGGTAATCTTTGACTGAAAGCCCACATTTGATCGATCTTAACCTGTGGAAATCATGGAGGCCTTTGTTGGGAATTTTTTTATTGCAGCAAGGATTTGATTTGCTTTTGCTGTACTACTGGTATCCTCTTCAAGGTCCCTGGCAGTTACCCTACCTGCCACTGGCCCTCCACAGCACTGTGATTTCAGTAGAGATGAAGTCACAGTATCTTGTATTTTGATTCCCTCAAAGGGAACCAAAGGGCTGGTGGGGTCTGGGAGTTTTCTCTTTAATTCCTGAGAATGGAGAAATACCTTTCAATGGATTTTTTTTCCTAGTTTCTAGTTGTTTTGAAGTAGGACCTTTGAGGGTATCTGGCCTACCTTACTTCCAGGAGCAGAAATCTGAGCTTAGCACTCTTTACATACCCAGATAAGGCAGCATTTGGGTTCTCCAGGAAAATCTTAACAGTTCTGGACCATGGTTTTATATTTGTACCCTGCCCCCCACCTTCTTTTGAGCCTAGATACCCCAGGAGTGTTAATGGGAAAAATTGGAAAATGGAATCCATAACTTCAGTTGGAAAAAAACTTAAAGACCCTCAAAGTGTGTCACAATATGCTCTTTGAATCCCCTCTACAGCACGTTCAAATGGCCTCCTCGCCTCCCCTCCCAGTCATCAGGGACGGAAACTCACTATTCATGAAGCAGCCCATTTATCCATCCCTTAATTCAGCTGTAGCTCACTCTATCTATCCATCCATCCACCCATCCACCCATCCATCTATCCATCTCTCTATCTATGAAGAAAAAGATTTATTGCAAGGAATTGGCTTGACCAATTGTGGGAATTGTCCAGACAAGTCCAAAATCCATAACATAGGCTATCAGGAAAGGCAGACTGGAATCTCTCAGGTAGGAGCTAAAGTTTCAGTCCACAGGCAAAGTTTCTTCTTCTTCAGGGAATCTTCTCCTCTGCTCTTAAGGCTTTTCAACTGATTGAATCGGGCCCATCCAGATTATCTAAGATTATTGACCTTACTTAAAATCAGCTAATTGTAGGTGTTAATCACAGCTACAAAATACCTTCACAGTGACACCTAGGTTAGTTTTCAATTGAATAACTGAGGATGTGGGCCTAGCCAACTTGACACATGAATTTGGCCTTTACAGGTGCTTTCTCTGCACTAGGAACTATGTTAGGCATTTGCATCTTATATCTTTACACCTTTTAATGGCCCTTGAATTAAACATTATTATTCTTATTTTAAAGATGGGAAAATTGAAAATCAGGAAAATTAAGCAATTTAATATTGTCTTTGTTATTATTAATACATGTGGGGAAATTGAGGCATGAAAATATAAAATAACCTGTCTTCGGTGTGTATGCAAACCCCTAGAAAAATGCCTACTACATTATAAAGCTCAGTAAATATTGGTTCCCTTTCCAAATTGTTCTTGAGGCATCTTCATTTTAAGACAGCTACTAGTAGCTGTGTTTTCCACTGGGAGAGAAATGTTGTTTGACACGTTCACTCAGGCTGTGCACACGAGTGTGTGTGTGTGTGTGTGTGTGTGTTTTGAAGCAGGGGTCTTCCAGGGTGGTGCTGTTGTGATGGCAGCTAGAATGGAAGGTCATATTAGTGTCCTCACCGCGATGCTCTTCCTGTCTTCAGAACTGCTTTGAGCCCTTTGAATTAACACATATGTTATTGCACTTACTGAATCTCTTTGATGAGAGAATACTCCTCCATGACTTTTTTTCTCCCAATAGCAAGTCACTTTCCACATACATAAATTAAGGTAGCTAGACTACCAAATCAGAAATTCTAGTATATCGTATGAATGTTCTCATGAGCCCTTGGGACACATATCAGAGGGCAGCAGGGATGATGCCAGTGTAAGGTTGTGTTAGTATTGGGTTTGAAGGATTACAGGGGCAACAAAAGAAGGTAGTATGGACATCTTTTTCATAGCTAGACTCACTCAGTAAACATGGCCACACTTAATGGCTTTCCTTGACCCAAGCGACTTATGCAGCTATGACTGATTGCAATTTTCATAATAAAGATGAATATTACATAATACCTTTGGGTGTATTTAAATATATAGGCTTTCTAAAATTAGGATCCCCATAGGCCCTGTGATTTATTAGTAATAAATCCATAATAAAATTTTCTTCTTATATAAATTTTGACATAAGCAGTCTTTGAAGGAAAAACAAAAATTTGAAACAAATGATTCCATAAATATGTGAACAATAGATTGAGCAGCGTCTTTTGTATAACACTTGACAGTTTATAAAACATCTGTACAGTATGGTGGGATGGGAAGAACACTATCGTTGGAGCGATGCTTGTTGTGGGAGTTTGTATTATTTTTCCTAAGGTTCACTGCTTTGCCTGTGGGTGAAATCTACTTGGCCATCTCACTAACACCACACAGTGATGCAGATTTGGCCATGTGACTCGCTCTGGCCTAAGAACTCTGTGTGGAAGTAGAGCACTGTGTGTCTCCATTCTCTGTCTTCTCTCTCTGCCAAGCGACAAGTAAGGGCTTCCCTTCTAAGCTGGTGCACAGGATGTGATGTGATCACACAGATGTGATGCTGAGCCACAGCCAACCTGCAGGGGGCATTAGACTGAGAAAAGTCTTTGTGTGTAATCCTCTAAAAGTTTGGGGCCATCTTTTTACCACAGTATCATTTAGTGTAAACAGAGGGACACATCTAAGTTTGATTTCCAGCTCAATCACTTATTAGCTGTAAATCTTGAGGAATATATGAAACTCTATAATAATCAATTCCCTCATCTATTTCTATAGATGAGTAAATAACACTTTTTGTCCTGAGTTTTTGTGAAAATTAAATGGGAAAATTATGAAAATGGTCTCAAATAATTCCTGGGACATAAAAATTTACTGCTTCCCATCTGGCACATAGTAGGTACCCCATCAAAGCTAATATCTTTCTGTCTGGAAAATTCCAGCGATCCTGTGCATGGCTAAACATCACAAAAGATAAAGGATATATTTTTAACTCTCTCATCTTTCTTTTCTGATCCTTTACTTCTTTGAGTAAAACAGAACTTTCTTTAGGGATGAACTAAACCTAAAGCAGGTCCTTTAAAAATAGACATTTGTTCAAGGGCTAAAGTTTTATGAAAGACAATGTTTTTACTACTTTTTTTTCAGAGAGTAGTACTTTTAAAACATATAAAATAATTAGATTCAAATCTGCAAATTAATGGTACATCAGTTTTAAAGTAAGCCATAGGTCAGAGTTTAAATTGAATGATTAAAAACCCTCGTTATTTTAATTGTGAGATGTTCAAGATCAAGAAGTAACCTCCTTGGAAGAAGAATAAACTCAAGGCTACTGCGTTTTATACATGTTCTCAAGTATGAACTATTCAACCTGAGAATAAGGAAGTGGCAAATTCATGGACATAATTACATTATGCAACTCATCTGTTGAGGAACCCGTTATAGAAAACCCAAAGTACCTTGAAAAACAGCCCACACAAGCTGGGCCTGCAGAAGAGGGAGGCGGCTTCTTTCTGCTCTGGGGAAATGCAGAGGAGGGGTTCACAGGCTTTGGTTTCCTTGGAGATCCTACTCTGCACTCTTCCTGAGATAAGCTCCTTTGCCACCCACCCTCGGCCAGAGCCTACTACGTGGCCTTGCCCCAGGTCACACAGCTTGTGTACTGCGCCAGGCTTGAGCTTCTGATCCCAAACCCACCCAGAATGGAAGGAGGACTCGGGAAGGAACAACTAAGAATGGTCCATGTGCCTTTCCTTCTCTATGTGTGACATTGTCAACATTTTTGCTACTTAGACCTCATTTCCAGAAGAATCTGAGTCTAAGAGAGCCCAGGAAACTTTCAGACATCTCACAGCTACTGTTGTTTTTTAACATCCTTTTACATCCAGGCTTAATTAATTCAAAACAACCATAAAAAATATCGAGCAGGCAAAATTTAAAAGTACTGTTAGCGACTGCTGCTTTAAGTCTTTGCTATGAATCTGGTATTTTGAAGAAGTAATCGTTAATCTTCATAAGAACCCATTTTATAGATGACAAATCAGAGGCTTAAAGAGGTTAAAGACCCTTGCCAAGGTCACACCGTGAATAAGAACCAGAGGCACAGTTCATACCCAGATCGGCTGTGGCTTCAAAATCAAGGCTCATTCTTATATATCCTATGGGACTGCAAGGCCATCTTATCTGATTAACTACTGCAGGAAGCACTTATGAAAGCAGCAAGAGATGAACTTCTTTTTCTCGAGGTTTGCTAGAGGCAGCAGGTTAAACGAGGATGTAAAAACCCTCTCCTGTGAGTTGTTACACATTTCATTTTAAATAAAGGATTGGCTTATTTCTGTAAATAGTGTAAAAAGTATTTTATTTTTATTATTATTCATTAAAAGTTTCACTAAAAAGGAGGCTAGAATGCTGAACCTCTTCTCCAGGGAGAAGGCTGAGCCAGTTCACCTGAAGTCTTACCATTCAGCCAAATTTTTCTCAGTCTGCTCAGACAGGATCTACCCCCGTGGTCTCCCTAGTTGCTCCCAGAGGAAAAAACTGTGCCTGCCTCTATGCAACATTGATTTAAAGAAGTCACTGAGCCTTCAAATGTGGCCCCATGTCAACAGGGCTTATTTTTCAGTAACACATTAGATGCCAGTCTTCTTGCCTAAAAATTCCCAAAATACCATTTTCTGAACTTCTCCTCCAGCGAGTACTTGGTCTTGCATTGTGGAAGAATTCCAAGGAAAGGTGGGCAAGGAAATCACTTGCCCCATCAGCTCCAGTCTTGAAGTGTGCGAGACCTCCTTAGGCCCTGGAGTCCCCAGAAGCTCCTGAAGGCTGGGGCTCAGTGGCTGCCACACTCCTGCCCAGCCCAGTTTAGCTACTGAACAGATCCAGTCTGCAGCTTGACAGTACCCTGTCTTTTGTTCAGGGTCATTGGGGAAGGCAAGGGCCAAACAGCTTCCACAGGCACCTTGCTGCTTAAAGTTGATCTGTGTGTGCATTCACAGAGTTAATGTCACCTTTGAGCTCATTAGAGATGCAGAATCTCAGGCACCCCTCAGAGGAACCAAATCAGAATCTGCATTTTGAAAAGACAGCCATGCACATTCAAGTTTAAGAAGCACTAAGTTAAAGAGCAGTTATTAATTCTGGCTGCATGCTGATATAATGGTATTACCAGGAAGTTTTAAGAGTTACTGATACCCGGTTTCCACCCCTAGAAATTCTGATTTAATTGGCCTAGGGTATGGCCTGGGCATTGGAATATTTGACAGCTCTCTAGGTGACCCTACTGTGTAATGATGGTTAAAAACCACAAGTTCCTAAACAGTCCAAGCATTGGTATTAATTATCTTTATTTTTTTGTAAATTTATTTATTCATTTATTTGGCTGTGTTGGTCTTCATTACTGCATGCAGGCTTTCTCTAGTTGCAGTAAGCAGGGGGCTACTCTTCATTGTGATGCACAGGCTTCTCATTGCAGTGGCTTCTTTTGTTGCAGAGCACAGGCTTTAGGCGTGCAGGCTTCAGTAGTTGCAGCACATGGGCTCAGTAGTTGTGGTGCACGGGATTAGTTGCTCTGTGGCATGTGGGATCTTCCCAGACTAGGAATTAAACCCGAGTCTCCTGCACTGGCAGGTGGATTCTCAACCACTGAGCCACTAGGGAAGTCCTGGTATTAATTATCTTTAAAGAGAGAATTATCCAGTGCCGAGTTGATGCCGGGTCCTTTTTTCCTCTGGCAAAAGGGGCTCATGCCATAGAAGAAATTTGAAAGGTGAGAGAAACTCAAAATCTCCTGGGAAAATTAGTCATATAAGGGGTTCTGATGGTCCAGCATCTCCAATCAAAGAAAAACAAGAATAAAGTAATTAAGGAAATGAGAGATAGGAAGGTTGGGGTTGAAGCCTACTAATAAGCTTCCATTCAGTCTTATCTCATTCCCATGACCAATAGCCAACCAGACTTTAATTAAAATATTTCTTCTAGTCTGTAAAATATTCCTCACAGAGAAATCCTTACCATCAAACATTGCCATAACAATATTTCTTTTCTTTTCAAAGAATATGTCCTGGAATGCTTGCAATGAAAATAAGTATGTGAGAAATACAGGTTTTCTGCCATCCAGCCCAAAGTTTAAGACATTTAGTACAGCCAAAATGGATGCATTAAGGAAGTGAGAGTGAAATGGGGGAAAGGTGACACGCCTCATTTTGAGGCCCGAAGGGATCCCATAATAGGGAGAAAACAGTTGTGGATTGCCTCTCTGACTGCTTCATTTCCCTTGGACCAAGATTGGCTGAGCAGCCCAGCCCCTTTAACAAATAATCCCCTTGATACATTTTTTGCTAGAGTAGAATTTGTGCATCAAACTAATTCCAGAATTAACTTGTTGGAAAAGGTATTTAAAAACTAGTGCAAAAAGAGAGAAATACCATTTCTTGTTTATTTGACTCTGCATGGCACTAAATTTAAGGGTCCTTCATAATCAACAGGACACCTTTTGGAAACTCCCAAAGATGTCTCAGGCTGAGAAAATTTTGAAATCAGGAGGAACTGGATAGTCAGAGGCAGAGAAGTATAAACTCAAGAGAGAGCATGGGGCTATAAACTCTCCTACAGTAAGAAGATAATCACCTTCCCTTCCCCAACCCTGGTGAGAAGACATCTGAGGATACATTTTTTAGAGGGCTGAACTCTGAAAACTCTGGTACGATCTGTTCTCCCTCCTCACATCCAGGTAGAATTGGGTTCAGTCCACTGTACAGGTTTGAGTTTAATGTAATCCTTTTAGGAGTTCATGTACTGTTCTTGCAACTTTTTTGGTAAGTTTAAAATTGTTTAAAAATAAGAACTTTAAAATTCTAAGTAAATAAAAAGTAAATAAAGTATGAACCCTTCCCTTTCAACACTGTGTTGCATTTTGGCTGATCAAGAATGGCTGTATCCATTCTTACATTGTTTCTAGAATGACCCACACTACCATGTGCATCTAACGTTCTTACATTATTGATGAATTTATCTGAACTTCTTCTAGAGTATGAACCTCTCCCGGGCAGGGACCGCATCTGATTCATTTCGTATCACATGCACCTAGAAGACAGTCTGGCACAGAATGAATGCTGCTTATATAATCACCCCCTACACTCCCCCCCACCCCCCCACTCCCACACACACAAGTCATGAGTAGTGGGCCAAGGCAAAGAAATCAGAGTGGTGATATTCCTGAAATTCTGCTTATGAAGAAATATACTCAAATTGGAGTTATGCAGACTGAATAAAGAAACCTGCATATTTTAAACTATTCTGTTGATTTAATGATTAATAGTTTATTCAGGTTTCTATTTCGTCTTTAGTCAGTTTTAGTAAATTATGATTTTCTAGAAAATTGTTTTTTCTAAATTTTTAAATTTATTGGCATAAAGTATTTTAAAATAGTATTCTCTTATGATTTAAAATTTCTGACAAATCCATAATTTTATCTCCATTTTATTATGAATCTGTTTCTTTGCATCTTCTCTTGTTTTCTTGACTCATCTTGCAAAATGTTTCTTTATTTTGTTGCTCTTTCCAAACAGCAAACTTTGGGCATTTTGATCCTCTCTGTTTCCTATTTCATACCTTTTTGTTGATATATTTTATTGTTCATTCTTTCTACTGTATATGTTTACTCTCTTGTTTCTTTCCCTAATCACTGAGGTTGTATTCTCAGCTAATTTTCAGTCTTATGTTCTACTATAGGCATGTAACGACCATAAATTCTCTCTGAGAACTGTATAAGCTATATGTCATATACTTTTAAATGTATTATTTTCATGGATATCCATTTGTGAATATATTCTAATTTCCACTCTGTTTTTGCACTGACTCATGAATTAATTGGAAGCATTTTTTTTAATGCTGGGAATTTCTAATTGTTCTTTGCTATTGACTCATCCCCCTTTTCATGTTTTGGTCATTGTGGTAAGAGAATGTGCTTGAAAATATTGATTAATTGGTATGTATTGAGTTTGCTTTGTTTCCTAATACATGACAACTTTTTGAAATATTGCATGTGCATTCAAAAAGAAAATATGTTCTCTAGTATGTTCATTAGATCAAACTTATTAATGTTCTTCACTTCTATATTTTAATATTTTAACCTTCTATCTATTACAAGAGATATTTACATTAAAATCTATCAACTATACCTGCTGTCAATTTCTTTCTGTAGTTCTATCAATTTTTCTTTACATATTTTAAGGCTACATTAGTAAATTATCAAATTTGCAATTGGTACAGCTCCTTGAGAACTTATTCTGTTATACATCATATGATGACCCTCCTTTTTCCTAATACTTCTTTTTGCCCTGAAGGCTACTTTATTCTGTGTTTTATATCTATATCAACTTTATTTGATTAGCCTATCTTTTTTCCCAAATATATCTTTTCCCCATCCTTTTATCTTAGCATTTTTGGGTCCTTATATTTTAGATGTGTCTCTAGTTAAAAGGCAAGTTTAGTCTATTTACATTGATTGTGATTATTAATGATTTATTTGAATTTTATTTCTATCATCTTATTATTGCTTTATGTCTATACTTTCTTTTCCTATTTTTTCCCATTTTGCTTATCTTGTTAAGACAATTTGATAAGAATCAGATTTCCTTTATTGCACACTTTGTGATTCTTCAGTTTTCTAAGAAGTTATTCATTCTACCTTCTACTATTTTGTCAGCTACCTTTACATTTTTAAAGCTAATCAATATTGTCATCATCCTTCCTAGCAAACAAGGTCCTTAAACACTGCCCAAGATACCCCCTTCCACATCACTTGTTATTGTCACCGTGTTTCAGTTTCATCTTTTTTCACTTTACCTGAATTAGATATTATTATCACAATTTATATAATCAGTGTTTGCTTTAGACTTATCTGTGTGTTAACCAGATTCCTTACACACTGCTTCTTCTTCATCCCAAGCCTGCATTTTGGGTCTAGCTTTCCTCTTCCTCAAATAGATCCTGTTGTATTTTCAGCTATATCTCTCAGGTGGTAAATTCCTTCAGTTTGTATCTATTTAAAAATCTTTGTCTTCACTCTGGAATAATACTTTAGCTGAATATAGAACTCTGAACGATAGTTTTATTTTCTCAAGGCTTTGAGGATACCATTCCATTGTTCCCTGACCTCTTTATAGCTAATGAGAAATGTGATGTCAGAATAGGGATAATTACTTTCTAGGTAATCTGTTTCGTCTCCATGCTATTCTAATGATCCCTCTGTTTTGGTATCTTGTAATTTTAATGTGGTGTTTCTAGCTCTAGGTTTACTTTGTTTATTCTACGTGGAAATCATTGTGATTTTAAACCTGAGGGATTGCTGTTTTTGTCCACTTCTTAAATTTCTTGGTAATGATTTCTTTAAATAGTGCATAACCTACACTCTTACATTCCTTCTGCTTTATCTCCTCAAACTACTATTAGACATGTTTTGGATCTTCTTATTCTATTTTCCATATCTTAACCTCTTTTGCAGTTTTCATCTCTTTTCTCTAAGTGCTCTATTCTGTATAGTTTCTTTAAATATATTTCAGCCCACGAATTCCTTCTTTATCTGTGTCTAATATTTTATTTAACCCATTATTTCACTAGTCTTTCATTTCATTTTTTTCATGTCTAGAAGTTTTACTTAGTTTTTTTTATCAAATCTGCCTGTTTATTATCTTATGTTTTCAACTTATTCTTTTATAGTTATAATTATTTAAACATACTTAATTTACTGACTTTCTCAGTTATTGAGAGATTCTCTCTCTAGAAATGTTTTGCATTTGTTTCTATCAGGCACTTAGGGAGCATCATTGAACTAGAACCAATCTTATAGTAATTTCTCAGCTTGAAGTTTCCTGATATATAGTTGACCCCCTATTTAAATTTGAACCTCAACTCGGTATGAAGCATAGATCCAAGATAAAAATATTTGTCTTCTTTTCTTAAGCAAAGTTTAGACACAAGCTACAACATGAACTTGCACACAATGTCTTTGCCACCTTCCTCTGATGGAGGAAGATTGTTCTTTTCTGCTCCTGTCCTTTGATGATCCTGGATTTATACAGAGTCTTGGTTAAAACTGCCCATCTCCTACAGGACCAAGATGCCATCTCATGTCTCCAAGTTGTAATAAAATATTACAGAAGTGGATCTTCACTCTCACCTATATTCTGACTCCAGGCAGGTACATGCTCAACTCTCTTAGATTAAATGTTTAGTTCCCACTTAATTTCTTGAAAGAAAGAATTGTCTTTCTTTATTTCAAACTCAGCTTAAGCATTTAAAAGGTTTTTTATTATATTTTTTCCAGTTGTATAGGTGCCATAACAGGAAGTGCTAATAACGGAGGTTCCTCAAATTACATATTTTGCTGTATATATCACCCAAACCAGGAAGGCCTTTGAGTGACTTTGCCATTGTCCTTCACCTGCTCCTGTATTTTGCACATGGGGAAGGATAGAAATGGAGAAAAGGGACGGGGGGAGGGAAGACAAACAGGGAATCATTAGTCACACGTAACAGTCCTAGCTTTATCTCTACTTTGCCATGTGGCCTTTGGCAAATTGTTTCCTCTTTTAGTCCTGTATTTTCTACCCATATAATAATGGGTTTAGGTAATAAAAAATAATAATGACCCTTGCTGAATCCCTTTTTGAAAAAGGACTCAAGATATGCCCTGCACTGTTCTATATTCATTATATTATCTGCCTTATGTTATATACTCACACAAAAATCCATTAAGAAAAGTATTGTTGCCTCTATCTTTTAGGCAATAAATTGCAAATAAAGTAGGTTATATAATTTGCCTAAGATATTTAAGCTGCAATTGACAAAGTCATGATTTGAACACAGGTCTTTTTGAGCCTAAAGCATGTCTCTTAAACCCTGTGTGACTTTCCCTCTTATTTCCTGCTTGATTTGCACGAAGATTCTTGTCATTTCTAAGCTTCTGAGAGTCTCTAATCAGCCTTCAATCCCATTTGTATGTGTAACTTTCATTTTTCACACAGTCTTGTTCAGGGTCTCAATGTTCTCACCTCTACAAATCAAATCCACTTCTTGTCCTTCTCACCCACGCCACTGCCCTGTATAATTATTGGCTGAATTAGTATTATGTGAATGTTTTATACAGGCTTCTTGAAATATGGTTTCTGGAGGGCTGGAAATGATTCTCCATATATTCATACACACACATCACAGCAAGACCAGACATGATGTACAGTGCTCACTGCCAAGAGCTCTTTTACAAGAAAGGATTTGAGTTGTTTTCTTCATAGGAATTTCCAGGGAGAGATCAAAGATACATTTAATTTCCTCAGAATGCAAGTGGCTCTCCCTCTGTATGTAGATGGTTTGTAATACAGTTCCTTAGGCAGTCAAATCATATTGGGCAGAAAAAAGAAAAGAAGTGAAGCACATTAGAGCCCTTTGTTCTTTACTGTGTAGGTTCATCAGAGTTTCCTGGTTCATTCATTGATGCAATTCATATATTTATTAAATAAGTAGTTACTGGGCATCCACTTGTTTGCTAATTATTTACTGAGCTAATTATTTACCAGACACTTTGCTAAGCATTGAGGATAAAGTGATAAATAAAACAGACTGAGCAACTGTTTTCATGAAACTTAGAAACTGATGGAGAGATGAAGAGTGAACAAATAATCGTTCCAAAAATATGCACGTGAACACATTGTGCTGGCAGATGTGAAGAGGAAAAGTGGGCAATGGCAGAGGGTAGCATTTAGAGTGGGGGAGGGGAGGGAGAGTCAGGGAAGGCTCCTTTGCTGAATGATTGTAAGCTGAGCCCTACAGGGTGTGAAGGATGGGAAGAAGTGTATTCCAAGCAAATGGACAGCAGATGGAAGGCCTGAGTGGAGAGAGGGTTTGAAGAGTCCCTTGGCACTTTCAAGGAACTGGAGCTAAGCTCAAGTGTGACCCAAGATGAGGCTGAGTTGCTAGGTAGGAACAAGATCACACTCTGGTTCTTTAACCACATTAAGGATTTGGGTTTTCATTTTAAAAAGCACCCAATAATAGTTTACGCTGGAGTAGTTTTATGTTTGTAAGGACTTAGACTGCTGCATTAAAAATGAACAGGACAGTACCAGAGTGGGAGGGAGAACAATTTGGAGATGATGGCAGTGTCCAGGAAAGGAGTAGTGATAGCTCAGACTAGAGCAGGGAGTGGTAGAGGTGAAGGGACGCAACTTAGAGTGGAGAAGAAGGATGCTGGATTGGATGCAGGAGTTAAAAGAGAGGATGTTTTCAAGAATAGGTCCCAAGTTTCTTTATTAGAGAGTGGAGTGAATGGAAACACTGTCTACTGATGTAAATGCATCAACTATAGGTCAGACCTTAAGCTCAAAGCAAGTACTGGCAGTTTACACTGGCAGTTCTAACGCAGGGTCTGGGTATTTTAGTTGGGTGTATGCATAACAATTTTAATAGCTCATGTTATTGAGTGCTTACTCCCTACCAGGCACTGTTTTAAGCCTCTGTATATATCAACTCATTTACCCTCATCACAGCCATCTGAGGCAAGTAATATTATTATCCCATTTTAAAGGTGACGAAACTAAGACACCGATATTCTATGTATCTTACCTAAAAATCACTCAACTAATAAATGCAGACTTTGGATCTGAATCCATGTAGTCCTTTGGCAAAGTCCATGTTCCTGGACCTAGCTATTCCTTTTTTCCCCCAAGAATCTCCTCTTCTAGTCTGGAGGAACACACAAAGACCAACAATATGAGAATAACAGGAGAAAGGCTGCAATAGTCATCCCTGACACTTAGTGATGGAGTGCTGAGGGGACACGGGGCAGAGACGTGTGAGCTTTCATTGAGAAAATGGCATTTAAAGAATACTTTGTAATATAGTGGGAATTTACACTGGAACACAGGCTCTCAGTGAAGAGTAAATGTCTTTGAGGCAGTGTCTTGCTCATCTTTGTAACTCCAGGACCTCGCCTTGGCACATGGTAAGTGCACAATAAATATTTCACGAAGCCACCAGAAATGAAATGCATTGCAAACAAGGATGCTACCTCACAACACTTAAACTGCTCTGCTCTTGTCTTTACCAGGAACTTTTATTTTCCCATCCTCCTTTAACAAATAAGACAAAGGCAATGGCTCCTATACAGAAAGAATAACTTTTCCAGGTCTGCTTTAAAGTCACCGTCTTCTGGAATGTGTTTGATCTAAAAGCAAGGACTGTCTGCATTTTCAGTGAATTTGCCTATAAACTAGTATGGCTTATTATTTGCATTATTAGCCAAATTTCTGAATGCTGTTTTAAAAAACAGAGTACGAACATGTATATGTACAAACAATGTCTGTACCTCAGGTACTCACTGCATTTGAATCACGCTTTCCAGGAATCTCCACTCAAAAGATTTTACATTATCTCTCCCGTGTGGGTGGTCAATTACAATTCTGCCAAAATCGAAACAGAAACTTGAGGAGAATTATAAGATGTTTGTGTTTTCCCAGTTGATCATGCCCACTCCCTCTCCAGAAACTCCAGCAGGCCTCCTATGTGATATTGACATGTTTTGTCACATTGTGGCAGACCTTGGCTGGCATCCCTTACCCTCTGGGGTTCCCTCTACTTAATCAAAGCAATCCTCCTTTCTTATTCCCAACTTCCCATTTCTTGAGAGGGGCCTATTGATTTTGCCCCTGAAATGACACAGTCTTACTTTCAAGTGTTGGGATGTCTCTGCAAGTGATGAGCAAGGAGTTTTGGGACAAAGTAGAGTGAAATTAGTATTGAATTATTTTGTTCAATCAAAACACAAAACAAAGACGTATATTGAGTGCCTCTGGGCCTGGAAGTATTGTAGGTGATGGCGATGCAAGGCGAATAAGATGCCTTCCTTTTACTTAAGGAGCTCTCAGTATAGTAATGTGGATGGCATGAAAACAAAAAATTTTAGTAACACAATTAAGTGCAATTTTAGGGTAAGTGTAGGGCGTTGTGGGCATTTGCCAGAGTGATGGGGACAGTAAAGACTCTCTGGAAGAGGTAATGCCTGGATTGAGTCTAGAAGGAAGAGAAAGCAGGAGTTCGCCAGGTGATAAATTCCTTTCCAGGTGTGAGGTTGAAGGGAACATCATGCTACAGACTGAGGGAACATCTAGATACGACAGGCAGCAGGATTTACTTGGGGACAGCTCAAACTGGAGTGTTAGGTGCATGAGGAGGGAGATGATGAGGCTGTGGGTGGGGCTGGTGATGAAGCAGTCTGTCAACTCTGCTGAGGAGTTTGAACTCTATCCTGGGGACACGAGGGAGCTGTTAAAGGAATTTAAGTAAGGGAGTGTCGAGGTTAGATGATTGTGTTTAAATAGATGCCTTAGGTAATGATGACTTCTTTACACAGGGCCACAAGGGGCTCCTGAGTGCTCACAGGGATCAGAGCAGTGGGAACAGGAAGCCTTATGGACTGTCCAGTGAGAGCATTTGGGAAATGCAGGAGCCTTATCTACAAGATTTCAGAGGAGGGGAGAAGGAAGACTAGGGAAAGCAACTGCAAGTCTTTAACATTCTTTTCTTTAGAGCAAGTTATTTCTCATAATAATTGCTATCTCATTCCTATCAATATTTTATGAATAATATAGAGATTCCTTGAAAAAAATTCAGGTCTAAAGATGTATATTTTTGTCTAAGTTATATTACATATCTTATAAGTCTACCTATTTGGCCAAACGTATCAATATCATACCAATAGCAATTGCAACATATTTTCCTTATAAAGATTTTTCAGTTTTTCCACAGAGCATCTTTAGTGCCCTTTACAGACATCTAATGGAAACTATCATAATTTATTTTAAAATATATCATGGTATTTCTCACCCTTCATGATCTGAAATAATGTTCCCAGAACAAGGACTTAACTTTATGGTTCATATTTTTCTCATTTAAATTCTGTTTATTTTTCATATTGTTATATTTTTTTACTATTCTCCCATTGGCCCATTGTAATAACTGACCATATTTGCTTAGCAGGAGAGTAAATGTTCATTTGCATATGTCTTGTTCCCGCTGGAAGGTGGCCTTGCCCTATCGCAAGCGGCTTGGTTACTGTTGTCCAAATGAGTATATGTTAGGGAGTAAAGGGCAGTGTCCTGAAGATGCACAACTTATGTCTTAATCTTCACTCTCAGCTCCATTCCCAACCAGGCCTCTAGAGCTATCATTGAAATACATGTAGGGCAGGGTGGGGATGAGACATTTACTCTTATTTTAAGTAATGATTGCATGTTTTCAATACAGGAAAATCTTTCTAAAATGGCCTCAAGCCAACACTTGATAGGGATATATCCTGGCTTTGGGGAAAATAGGGAAGTAAAATCCTCCTAAGTCCTTCTGGACGTCTACTTTACTAAACCTTGAAAAAAAGCAAGCCAGGAAATTTCTTTATGCATCTTCACATTTTAGGATGTAATAATGACTGATAGGTATGGCAAAGCTGTTAGCTTTGGAAGTCAGAGCTATTATTCTACTCTTAACTCAGGTAATAAAAGTGTATTGCCTTGGGATATATCTATACATGTCTATCTATAGAATACATATGTGTGTATGTGTGCGTGTGTGTGTATATCTCAGAAGTGGAAATACTTTTTTACCTAGCTCTTTAATTGCTAATTAACACTGTATATAAGTATGAATTTGGGAATTTGTGAAACTTAATTTTTCACACTGGTGATAAAAGCCTGGAGCAACATTGTGCAAAAAGATAATGGATGCATAACAACGCATTTTCATGCTGAGTATTGGACTGTTGTTTTTTTTTTAATACCATTCAAGGCATGTATGTCTGTTACTTTGAATTGCCCACTTATTTCATTTTGCATCCAGGTATACAACATGTTCACCAGCAAATGATAAGAATGTAACAAAATAGAAATAAGCTGTGGTCATTCGTCATTTTTTTATATCTCCACTTGGATTTCTAATAGTCATCTCAAACATAAGTTGATTCTACTATCTTCCCCAAGGCTCTTTTCCAACCTATGTCTCCCTACTCTTTTTCATCCCAGTAAATGGTACCACCACCCACCCAGTTGCTCAAGATAGAAATCGTCCCTCAGGCCAGCCTTGACTCCTCTCTCAGCTTCCATCCAACCATCAGTAAGCTTCATCAATTTTCTCTTCAAAAGAATTTTGATTTCATCATCACTTCTTCACTCCCATGGTCACTGCTTTATCATTTTTTAGTGCTTGCCTGCTACCCTCAAACTAAAATCAGAAGTCCACCCAAAGCCTCTATGTGAATCTCACCTGCCACTCACCCTGTTCTATCTCTGAATATGTCAAGACCTTCCCAGTATCATGGCCTTCACATATCCTTTTCCCTCCTCTTGAAATGTTTGCCCTTGAATTTGGCTGTTTTTCATCCCTTCAGTCTTAGCTTAGAATCCAAAAGCCATGGTCCCTCTACTCACCCTATCCCATTATAGGTTCCTTATCTCACAGCACCTGTATTAGTTTCTAATTGCTAATTTTTTTATCTTGTGAGTTTTCTGTTTCCCCTGATAAACTACCAGCACCATAGAGTAGGGATGATATTTATCTTGCTCCCTAGAGCATGCCCCACTCTGTACGTTGTGCCTAGCAAATAGCAAAACTCAAGAAAAATTTGATTGAATGCATGACATATCCTAAGAACCGAAGATAAAAAATAGTAGGACACAGTCCCTGCCCTCATAGAGCTTGCATTCTAATAAGAAAGATAGAAAAAAATCAGATAATTACAATATCTAGAGATAAGTGCTCTACAGGAGCTAAGTACAAAGTACAGTGATGGGGGAAAGAACTGTGAATGGTGTAAAGATTTTGGCACTGGAGACGGCTATACTTGGTTGAATCTTCAATTACCATAAAAAATTTTACCATTAAATAGCTCTGATGATTTGGACAGGCTACTTAACACCTCTGATTCTTAGTTTATTCATCTGTAAAAAAAAAAAAAAGAAAAGTAAGGATATTTAACTCAAAGAGATACTGTGAGGATTACATGAAATAAGCCATGTAAAATGTTAGCTCCCAGAGTAAGAGCCAGTAGGTAACCACTTTAGGTAAATAGATTCACTACTACCATCAGCAGAGATGTTTAGTTAGTCAGTGTATGCCTGGAGCTGAATATGCTGTTGAGCTCAAGTCTTTTACTCTCAAACCAGTGTTCATTTTCTGCTACATGGAGGTTGATATTAAATAACTTAGAATCCTCCTTCTCCAAAAAGTTCCCTAACTATTTCAAGACAGTTCATCACACCCTCCTCTGAGTTATCTTTGTGTCTTATGATTGGGAGCACGTTGATACTTTAAGGGACCCAAATAACTATCACTGCTCCACCGTGCCCTAATGTGGAACCACACGAGAGACTGACTGAAGTGGTAGCTTTATAACTGAGGGAGATGTCGAGGACGTGGTGTAGTGTGTTAGCCTCACAAATCTCAGCATAGATATACAGAAGAAGCGCTGAACAGCTGGAGGCCTTTCAGCCTTCTCTAATGGTTAGGGAACAGACCAGAGAACATGTCTGCAAACAGACGGATTCAAAAGAAAGAGGAGGAGCAGAGTGACTGAGCTAGGCATTGCACGGTCATTTGCAACCCAGAGGCATGGGTAGGGTATAGGAAAAATCCAGAGATGTCACACTAATTAGTAGCCCCCTGCTTGGAATCACGAAGCCAGTGAAGGGGTTCCTCTCCTCTGCCCCCACCCCTACCATCAGAGCCACTCCAGGCTCCAGAGCTAGCAGGCCTGGGTTTAAGTCCTCACTCAGCCACTTATAAAGAGGAACACTTCAATCTCTTAGCCTCTGTATTCTCAAATGTAAAATGAGGGTGATAATCATGGTGTCTACCCCATAGTGTGAGGCTAATACGAACAACTGCAGTAAAACACTTACCACTGTATTTGGCACATAATAAATGTTCTTTTTTCTTGGCAAGAATTTTACTCTCTTTGAAATTGCCATTGCAAGAGATACGTAGATACATAAATGAATAAATGTATGCTTTAATTAAAATTTAGAAAAGGTCTATCAGAGAAGATGAAGCTTGGGCCAGATTTTTAAGAACAAGCATTACTTCTCTATGTGGGCCAGGGGTCTTCCAGGAAGAGGGCGGAGACAGGGCTGGAGTATAACTTTCATGGTCCTGGGGCACTTTACCTTCTTGAGTTTTGTCCTCTGTTTAAAAAAGATGTTATATTTTATGATTGCATTGGTACAAAGACATATATCATCTATGACAGATTATGTTAAATTTTCTCTTTTAATTGTAATTTTTTCTTCTAATTAAAGCTTTTTTTGTTAGTCCCTAAATGTAATATGGTTTCTAGACACTATACCTATTGTGCTTGATGGATAAGTCAGAGTTGGGGAAAACAAAGGACAAAGACCCAAGGAAGGACACAGCTTAGACTGTTTGGAGAACTATAGAAAATGTCAAGTGATGGAGCCTCAACGGCTTTTGCAAAACAATATTTGTAAGAAATAGATGTTGCAGCAAAGTCAAGATTTAAATGTAAAAATACCTAAAATTAAGACAAATTTTAATTATGCTTACTCTTATTACTACCTGTGATACACTCCAATATCTTCTACTGTACTTTTTTTAGCACTGGTCATAACCCACTAAATTTATTATTTCATCAAAGCTTTGACTTGTCGTTTGAAAATCCCTGGTGTGAGAGAAAGAAATAGGGGGAAGGGTGGAGAAGCAGCCAGGACAGGGTCACAGACACCCTGCACTGCATGCCAGGGGGTGACATATATACTGTGCTTAGCACACTGCCTGCACACAGTGAGACACAGAGTAAGTGGAGACTATTATAAAATCTATTTTGAAAATTATGTCCTTATCCTAAAACTATGGGGGAAAACCCAACATTTTAGTTAAAAAATAAAAATTAAAAAAATAAAACCTCTCTGTGACTTTGAATTTGATGGCCTCTCTCTGTCAGGAAGCAAAATTATATAATTTCTCCCAACTGGAGGTGTGTGTATGCATGTGTGTATGTGTGTGTGTGTGTGTGTGTGTGTGAAACATTTCATTAGCTTGTAATCATAATGTTTACACATTCCATCTCACCTTTATCTCTTCACCTGACCCTGTTTATAACATCCTGTATCTTTAAGTCATCTTCCAAGTCATGCTTTTTAAAGGTTGCAAAACATTCCATCATGGATAAGTAACAAGTACCAGCAACCATTAGATTCTTGAGTTGTTTCTAATTAAATCCTATGGATTTAATATTTTTAGGTTATTTAAAAATCTTCCATCAAGTTCTCCTAAATTTCTTTTGGTCCCTTTTTCCCTTCTAGTTTACTATTTTTGTGAAGAGAGGGACAGGGGTGTACATACACACATTCAAAGTCTTTGAAATGTCTGCTATCTTCCTAGGGCTCTGAGTAGTGTGGTAATGAACTGCTCTGAGGTTAAGTTATCTGACTGTTTTGTTACAAGAGATCAAACCTGAAGGTATGTATTTGCTTCCAATTAACACCAACTGTTGGGATTTGAAAATCGTGTATTTCATTTATTAACCTTCAGAATGGCATTCAGAGGGGAGATTGTTTGAATTTACAACCTACAAATTATAAATTTATCAAAAGCAATAACATTATTGTAATGCTATGTTAAGGACCATCCGTATCCTTAGTCTATACAGCAGATTATGAGGAGACCGTGTCTGCCCTGAGGACATATTCTCTAATAACAAGAATCTTTCATCCTCTGCAGTGGAGAGAGATTTCCACATGCCTTTTCTCTTGTCATCTTCACCATAACCCTGGAAGGAAATAGGCCAGAGGTTATTATTCTCATTTGATGGATGAAAAAACTGAGTCTCAAAGAGATCAAGGGCCTTGCCCAAAGTGACACTTTTACAAAATGGTAAAGCCAGAACTTGAAATCAGAATTTTTCCTTCTTAGTCCTCTGCTCTTTCCATCTCCCCAGGTTGCTTTCCCAATATTGAGAGGCACAAAAGATAAGAAGCCCTTTGTCAGGTCAAAGTGTGAAGTAGGCAATTTTATTTCATGGCCCACCTCCTCTTAGGCATTGGTCTTGCTCCCCAGGAAACATCCACCAATGTTCCAGGAACACATATATCTGACCCTTCTTTGTCCTTCAGCTTCCCCATTGTGCAGACTGATGGGAAGCAGGAGATACATGGGGTGGGAGGATGGGCAGCACTGTAGCATATCTGAGATTTCAACATCAGACACATAAAAGTTGAAGTCCCAAATCTGAAACTCCGCATTTGTGGCCTTAGACAACTTAAATTCTTTGTTCCTTAGTTTTGTCATCTGTGAATGACCACAATACCTGTTTGTGAGAAGGTATCATCTAGAATGATTTCAAAAGCAGATGATAGACTATGTGACTAAATGTGACTTCAACAAAAAGAAACTCATTATCTCACTTAAATCCAAAAGGAAGCTTTTCCAGGTTGATTAACCAAGCTTCTCCAGAATATCCAGGTTCTGCATCAGCTTCTCTGGCTCCAACATCAAATCTTCACAATAACAGTACCCAAAGCAGGAAAGAAGGTATTGGGCATTCTCCTTATACACCCTCCAGTCTCTTTTTATCACGGCAGAGAGGAGGAGTCTTTACCAGAAGCTTCCAGCAAACTTCTCTTTCATTTCCTTGGCGAAACTGGATCACATGTCCATCTCTACACAGGCAGGACAACCTCTGGGTTGAACAGCTGTCCCAGCTGACTAGGGCCTTGGCAAAAGAAAGTAGGGTTGTTTTGATCATTTTAGACTACCCTTAGATTATTCTCTAGGGCTAGGATTGGAGTCCTCCTTCCTTAAGCACATCTCAACTTACATATGAGAAAAAAAATGTGGGTTCCATGAGCAAGCGAGAGAGTGGGTCAGTGACTCCTGAGAAGGTACCCCGTTGGTCTGCAGCAGAAGGTTTTGTGCTTTGTGATCATTAGAAAAGTTGAAAGTGGAAAACTTAGTATAGCACCTGGCACATGAAATATCTTAGTGAATGTCTCACATTGTTACCAACTTTGCAAGTTAGGCCAGCATCCACTCAGTTTTTAACTTTGGGCATGCCACTTAACCACTTAATACTGATTTCCTTTGCTTCAAATTGAGGATAAGTATTGCTACTCTAAAGTGTTGTTGAAAAGGTTAAAAAAAAATCTGGGAAGAGTTTTTAAGTTGTTAAGTACTATGCAAATGCAAAGTATCCTATTTACCATTTAGTGTCAAAACTGCAAATTTGCTTACAGCATGGTCAGACTGCAACATCATGACATTTGTGAAAAGCTCGTAACTGTGTGTAAGAGTTTCATGTGTTTGGCAATATGATGGTGATATATAGAACACCAGTCATCTCATTGTTCTGAACATTTAAAAATAATTTCCAGCTTTTGTTCCAGGCCACCTTGTACCTAAATATAGTGCAATGCAATGCAAAAAAAAAAAAAAAAAAAAAAAAAAAAAAAAATCCAGTGCATTAAAAAACTGACACACAAAAAAGATTAACTTCTCTGCTGCTTTCTTCATTCAGATTCTCCCTCACAACTTAACACCTGAAACTGCTAATAATGTCAGTTGGCTCCATGTTCCCCAAGTCCTTGTGCTCCAAGTCCAAACGAAAAGGCCAAGGTTTCTGACGTCCACTTGCAAGAGTACCTATTCTTTTCTACTCTGTCCCAGATGCCTCAAATGTATGCATTTCCTTTAAAATTCTCAACAATTCTACAAGATGCTTATTTTATTCCCAGTTATTGAGTAGAAAAATCAAAGTTCACTGAGATTATATAACCTGCTTACATCCCATAGCTACAAATGAGGGAGCCCAGATTTTGACTCGGTTCTCCCCAGCTCTAAAGCTTACGGCATTTCTACTCTTCCTCTACTTTTCACCTTTTCCATAACGTCCTTTTCAACTGAATATCACGAAGGTGATGTTTTACCTCTTTGCTCCTTTGCCTTACTCATCTACATAGCCAATTCGATACTCAGTTTGCTCTGGAATTCCATTCAAGAGAATCTCTAATAGTGTCACTGTCTGAAGCTGGGAATGCACTGTAGAATAGCCATGTACATCTGTATCCTTGATGCTTGGGATGCAAAAATATTTATTGAAACATGATCCATGGGGCAGAAACACAGAGGTCTATAATGAGATCTTAAAATTAACATAATCAGTCTTTAGTGTTTCTAAGTAATAATATCTTGTATGCTGAGCTATTGCATTTAATACACAAAACACACTGACCATAGTATAGATTTTTAAAATATAACAATGAAACTCAGAGATACCATGTGATATCCCTAATATCACTCACTTTAAAGAATATATTAGTTATCAATTGCCATAATAGTGCTGCCTAACAAAATAACCTCTAAATCTTAGTGGCATGCAACAGTAACTGTTTATCTGTCATGTGCCTGGGTCATCTGGGATTGACTAGAAGACTTTCCTGAACTTGGCTGAGCCCGTTCTTTATCTAAGAGTTGGCTGGCTGGTGGCTGATCTAGAAGGAGGGAAGTGCAAAGTTGTATGGAGCATAAAAAATTGGGAGTGTGCTTATAAAGGGGCATAAAAAATTGGGAACATTGTAGAGATTTTTAAAATATCACTAATGTTTTCTAAGTGTTTTTGTAATAGATATACCCCTGCAACAAAAAGCAAGGTCATCTCTGTAGTAATACTCCAACTTATAAAGACTCTACCAGTGTGACTGCCAGACCCCAATCTACCCTGGGAAGTTAGTGAGAGCTCCGAAGGCTCACATGGGTTTGTGCTCATGACAAGACTTTCGGCCACAGTGAGACCAGTGGCATCCATTCTGTTGTTCCTCTTCTTGAAGCCAGCTAAAGCAGCCTCTCTATTGCTACCAAGGAGGATATGCTTTATCACAACACCTGGGTCTCTGCCACAAGTGCTCTGTCCTGTTGCTCTAAAGATACCACTCCCAATTACACTGGACAGGTACCAGGGTATGCCCAGAAGTGACATGAAGGCCCCCTCTCCAGCTCTGTGCTACACTTTGATACTGAGACTGTAAGCCTCTGGGTCTGCCTAGGACCTTCTGCTTCTCCTTCCTACTCTTATGCTGCAAGAACTTCACAAGAAAAAGGAAAAAAGAAAATAAGTAAGCAGCTTCTAACCACAGCTCCAGCTTAAAAACTCAATGTTTGATCCCAAATGCAACGGCTGCCTTCAGGTCCTTGGTAGCTTCACGCTATCCCAAGGCAAAGGGTGGGTATCTGCCTTACATTTGCATTACTTAAGGGCCTATTTAATTTGTGGCTTTTAATATAATACCTACCTTGGGGAATCCCAGTGTTAAGCCCGATCCATTCTGATAATTTATCCTAAAGCAAAAAGGAAAAAAAAAACCTTGTCCTGAAGTAAATACAGTGTTCCACTTCTAGAGCCTCAAAATTTCAAATTTCACTTAGCATTTAACTATTCTATCCTAATACAACTTTATTCTATCTACATTTTTCTGTATCCCAGTTACATTCACATCAAAATTTTAAAGTCGTAAGGTTCTGTCTTCACTAAGACACCTATTTCTGGATGATAAGAATGTGGGTAATATTCTGGAGCTGCAAATGCAGCCAAGGTAGTTTTCATCATGTCCTTTTGCTTGGAGGGCCTCATGAATTGTATTAGATATATTTGTTGCTTTGGCAAGAAAACTGTTAAGAATTTATCTACTGCACTTCTAATTTTCTGTGACTGAAGGCTTAGAGGTTGACTTTTCTAACATAAGAACTTGGAAGTAGATGCTGTTGACACTGGTTTAATAGTGTCACATTGGCCTGTCCTTTGGTACTCCCAAAACTGCTGCTCCAGAATTCAGCATCCCTTTCTTATTTAATTCAGGAAGGAAGTGAGAGGAGGTGCCAGCCATATCTTTTTTTTCCACTAAGAAAACCAAAAGCTTTCCTATAATACCCCGGCAAACTTCTACCTATGTGTGGGTGACCAAAACTGAGTCCCTTGGCTACCTGAGGCTGCAAGGCACTGAGGGAAAGGAAATAGTTGGCTCACCTGGCCCTTAAATGGAGGCAGACAAAGGAGAAGGTTGTGAAGATGGAGGCTAAAGTCACTGGGCCAGTGTCTTCCTCAAGGACTGATACTACTGAGAACAAAGCGTTCACAGCTTAATTCTGGGTTTCAAACTCAGATTGTTTCAAGTTCTTAACAAGACAATAATCTTGATATTGCAATTTATTAGAAGTAAAAAAAAAAAGGAGAATTGTTCTCTAAATTATTAAAGTTTTCCATTTCATCCATAGCAATACCAAATCTTGATCAAGTAAAATAGATGTTTTCAAACAACTGGAAAAGGAAATAAATGTCTAAGCAGCAGAAGGGAAATTTAAAGGTTAAATGTTAACCTAACACTCCCAACCCCCTGGGTCTTGGCTAAGATTGGGGGAAGAGAAGTGATGGAAATGTTGAGAGAAAGTCTAGAAAGATCGACGGATAATTCTATACCATCTGAACTGATACGTGTAAGTTGACCTTGTTTAGATGGCTGCATCCCAGCCTTTCTGTGCCTCAAGAGAAATGTTTATGCAGGCTCCAGCCTGGTCACAAAGACACACATGCTGGCATGGATGGTGTGGGAAGAAATTTGTAGCCAGAACCAGGTGTTAAATCTAATTAGACTTGTTAAAAATAGTTTTCACAATCTCATGAGATAATGCTGGGGTTTCAGTGTGGTATAGTGAAGGGTTAAGGGTCTTTGTAAGCTTCTACCTGGAGTTTCTGAACTGGGTTGAATAGTGTCCCCCTAAAATAATACATGTCCTTCTGGAACCAAAATTTAACCTTCTTTGGAAACAGAGTCTTTGCTGATATAATTAAATTAACATGAGGTCATCTTAACCTCATCTTAACCTCATCATGAGGCCCCACTTAAGATGGGTCTTTAATATAATATGCCTGGTATCCTTGTAAGAAGAGGAGAAGAGACACAGAGAGTGACACACACAAAGGGAAGGTGATGTGAAGATACACAGGGAGAACATCATGTGATGACAGAGGCAGAGATTGGGGTTATGCAGCAGCAAGTCACATACTCCCAGCCACCTCAGAAGCTAGGAAGAAGTGGGGAAGAGAGTCTTCCTTAGATTCTTCAGCGAGGAGAGCATGGCCCTGCCAACACCTTGATTTCAGACTTCTCACTTCCAAACTGTAAGAACTTATGTTTCTGTTGTTCTAAGCCACCTCGTTTCGGGTACGTTGTTATGGCAGCCCTAGGAAACTAATAGAGCTTACTCTCCCTCTCTATTGCAGTTGACAACCAGTGATCAGTAAGAAATATTGTTTCTACCGCCAATGTCTCTCTTCTAACTTCTTTCCCCCTCTGCCTTCTGCTATTGTCCCATTTAAAATCCTCATTTTTTTCTTTCTCATTGACTCAAGTCTCATTCTTCCTAAATTGGCCCTCTGCACTATTCCCAGAATAATCTTTCTATAACAACGTTTTTATCATGTGATGTCCTGGTGCAAAACTCTTCAGTGGCTTCTCATTGGCTTCAGTTCAAAATCCAAATACCTTACTGAATCTGAGTCAATTCATCTTCCCCAGAAAGGAGACACCAGGAGAGAATTAGAAATGTAAGAGATTGGTGGAAGGAAATACCTGTGAGGGATAAGAGGAAGAGAAAGTAGCATGGGCTGAGAAAGCATCAGACTGTGTGCCAATCTGACACCTGCGTAGGGGGAAGGGAAGAAAGGAGGATTGAGTAGGATGTGCTGAAGACTCCAGGGCAGCTCTAAGAAAGTCATGGCCAGGCCGGCTGGGGAGCCCCAGTGCAGAGATGGCTACTTAGAGGAACCCTGTGTTGGACAGAAATGGCCCAGCTCTTGTACCCCTGCTATGCTCAGGCACTGCTGGGAGAATCTCTGGGAGAGGAGATTCTCAATGTGAACCCTAAAGTGTGGCAGCTGGAGGCTGTCAGCTAGCTAATACTTCTTGCGAAGGTTCTCTCTTGAAGAGAAAACTGAGTGGCTTTACTCACAGGGTTGCCCCAGAGTCAAACAAGGGTCTCCATCAGCTGGTCCTTACAAATGTCTGCAAACTCACACCTCTCAGCTCCATGATATGAACCATGGGTCCAGCTATGAAGCAGCTGGCCCGGGTTACATTCCCCTGCTCTGATGTCTGTGTTCATACACTTCTAATTCCCTGGCCATCTAGTTACCTGGCTAATACCTCTTCCTATATGTCTAGTTCTGTTTACATGTCTATATCCCACCATTAGGCTGTAAGTTTCCTGAGGGCTGGGGTTTTTTGTTCATATTTTCATTCCTACTGAAAAGTGCAAGTCCTTAAACTTGGTGAGAATTCAATAAGTGATGGGTGGGTGGATGGATGGAGGAATGGATAAAAAGATATCTTCTAGAATATCATAAAGTCCTAATGCCAGAGGAAATGTTCAGAAGTAGCATAGCCACTAATCTTGGCAGAAAAGCCACTAATCTATCTCGGACAGGTGAGAGTTTCTGAAACATTGTAACACTGACAGAGATAAAGATTTCTCCAGTGCTGCCAGTGAACATGTCTCTTAATGTCTAACTTCAATCCCCCCTGATGCTGTTGTTAAAGCTAAGAACCAAATTAAGAATAATGCCAGTAATTCTCAGGCAACAACTTATCGCACTCATTTGAAAGCAAGAGATATATCCATTCTCCTTGAAATTCAAGTAAATAGCTGACCAGCATAATTGTATCTGTCTACACAAGTGACAAAATTAAAACTAATGTATGCACCACAGCACAACAATTAGCTTAGTGTGAGTAATCTGGGTTACTTGTATATTTCTGTTGTCAGGGCCAATCATCCTTTGTTTCCACAAATATCTTCTGCCTCCTTTGAAGTCATCAGTGCCATCAGTAGCTCATAATGTGCTAGAAACGCCAAAGTAGGCTTGGTTTTTGAAACACCAGCCATGCGCCTACACTGGCACCAGCCGCTAAGACAAAAGCTAAGGAAGGATAATCTTCCTACATAAACATATAAACAGAACCATGACAACGAATTTTGTTCATTGTTCTCTGTAAGCATTAGAGGCTATTTCTGAGGACTGTTTCTTCTTGAGCTAGAATCTAGCCCCAGACAGTATGCCGAGGTGAGTGGGATTCAGAGGAGGACAGATGCATGGAGAAGGTCCAGGACTACGATTGCATTTAGTGGTGGACACGTGGAATGTACTATTGGGGAACTTCCAGAAGTTATGGGGGGCAACTGGGGAGGAGGCCATAGAACTAATGAGATTTCATAAGACCTGGATTTGAGATAAAAATAGAAACAAACAAAAGCAACAAGTACAACAGCAAGATCAGAATAAAAAAGCATATCCCTATTTTGGTCCTAAATTGATGAGATCTGAGTTATGTTTATAAAACTTCTGGCGGTTTTAAATGCTACAAAACATGAGAGCACATTCTCTCTCAGCCCCTATTTTTGCAGATGTTCACCTAGTGATGCCACTGCTAGTGACCAGATGCACAGGACAACACACAGCTCCACAATTGAGCAGGATGATATCATCAAGAGGGCTTCTTAAGCAATCACTGATGAGATGTTGTAACGAGTACAAGCTGGTATTACGGCATTAGAAGGAAATCAGAAGCACTAGATCTAGGTGAGAGTGCATCTTTTCAAAGGCCTTCTTTGTGCTCAAATGGAAAATACGCATTTCCCTGTTTACAAGTTCTTCAGATACTTTTTTAGATGTTAAAGGCGTTTCTATTTTCACCAGTTTCTGTGAAAATTTGTTCTATCTACCTCTTTCTTCCTGCCCCCTCCCTCCTTACTTCTCCCTTTCTTTCCTTTTTTTCATTTCCCCTCCTCTCATTCCTTTTTCCTTCCTTTGCTCAGTCCTCTTCAAATTGCCAAGGCTCTATTATTTTGAAAGTATCAGAAAACCAGCTTTTTTGGTAGAAAATATTTATCAGAATATATTTCTATAAATGTGTAAATAAAGCAATAGATATCAAGAAGAGGGCTTCTTAGCATCCAGAATAGCCACCAGCCAGTTGAGCAGCTGTTGAGTATCTGGCCTTGGGCTATGTGCTGGGCCGTGGAGATGAGTAAGAACTAGTCTATGCTCAGATATTTGTACGTTCAGTGGGACAAGGGCTATGTTAGAAGTACACACTGCTATATTGTGTGTCTGGGGAAGGACAAAATAGTTCTAAGAATTACTTCTTGAAAGTGATATTTGAGGTAAACCTGGATTTAAATAAGAGTAATTAGCAAACCAAGAGAAGAGAAAGAGGGTCTTGGGCCAATGGAAGAGGTGCAGAGAAGAGAAATAAGTAGTTCAATATAAGTAGCTTGGTAAATAAGGAATTGGTAAACTGAGACTGGAAGAGGAGGCAGGGTCCACATCACGAAGACTGTTATGGCTCCTTATAGGCTTGAAATATCCAGTAGGCCATGAGGAATCAATGAAGCCTTTGAAGAATAAGAGTGACTTGTCAAGTTATCATTGTAAAAGGATAGTTCCGGCAACAGTAGCATGGATGGATGGATGGAGGGGGAAGAGTGTAGAATCTCAGGGGTGCAGTGATACAACTGAAGGAACTATTACAACAGCCCAAGGAGAGATGAGGATGTCAGAAGAAAGCAGACGAAAGGATGGAGATAACGTGAGAAATTTCCAGGACCAATGGATGTGGGACTGAGAGAGGAGAGTGTTCTGGATTGGGGACTGTTTACCATGATGGGAAATTTGGATTGAGAATAGAGGAGGGAGAGGAAGAGGTTAAATTTTGTCCATGACGAGTATGAAGTGCTAGGAGGAAGGCAAAATGGAGAAGGCTAAAATGCAGTTGTTATTGATCAGCAGCTGAAAAAAGAAGACTAATTAGGAAAAAGAGATTGGGAGTCATCAGTGTACACATGGCCTTGAAGCCCTGAGGATAGATGAGTCACTGTGTATGGAAATTATTGCCTTCTTTCATCTCAGGTTAAACACAGACAGTTCCGTCTTTCTCATTTTTGATAATCAGTAACATGTGCTAAGCCCTTAATAGCCCACAGAGTACTTTCACAAGCCCTTGTTTTATTTGAATCTGGTCTTGTACACCACTCTCTCTTGTACATATTATCCCATTGTGCACACTAGGAAAATGAGTTTGAGAGGTCAAGGGGTTTTCTCTGTGATCACAGCTAATAAGTGGAGGAGCTAGGACAAAATAATCTGGTTCTCTGGCTCTAAATTCTTGACAAGTTTAAGTTTCATTTTGTGTTGGTTCCTAACACCATAAGTTGGAAGGAGTATCTTGTGTAACACTGAGTTATGCCTAGTACGATGTCTAGCATATAACAAACACTCAATAAACAGTCATATCATTTCTTGTCATTATTTTAAAACTGTATTCCTTAGCTAATTTCCTCTACATTTATTTTATATTAAACACTTTCACAGCTCAGGGGGATAGTAACCTGAGTCAAACTAGTTGCTTCTTCCTCTGTATGTAGAAGACATGGTTTATTCTTTTATTATAGAACTTGATATACTGAATTGTGATTATTAGTCTGTATTTCTGCATTAAAGTGTGAGCTTCTGGAAGGCAAGGGGACCATGCATGAATAATTCAGTTAACCTCTCATTTGCTTAGTTAAGGGATTGTCAATGGCCGTGCCCCTCCCTAACTCATTCCTGGCCACAGCTACTCTGATACTCTCTTCTGAAACTTGTATAAGCCTCCATTGCAGTAATTAGGTGTTAGAGTATAACTGTCTGCTTGCACCTCCCCTACAAGACTGTGAGCTCCTCAAGACAAAGATCTTGCCATTTTATATCTATGTCCCCAATGCTGAGGTGTAAACAAAGAACTATATGACAGCAAGTTAAGTACTGCCATGAAGACCTATGTTTGGGATGAAATCAATACTTATTCATTGAATAAATGAATGAGCAAATACAAGGTACATTTAGTTCTAAAGTGTCAGAACCAGGACCTTAGAAACTATTTCATCCCTCCTCTTCATTTGAGATGAGGAAAATACAGCCTAGCAAAGATAATATTGCAAGGTCCCTCACATCTGGTCAGTGGCTCCAACACTCTTCCCCCTAACAGTATGTAGAGCATGAACCAAGGCATAAGAAACTGAAAAGGAAGAAGTGCATATTAAAAATGTTCTGTCTCTGTAGCACCTCTCAGGGCATACAGAGAAGGTGGGAAAGCAAATATAAAGTGTAGCCATTATGGTCAATTAAGCCAAGGTGAATGAATAAAGGAATTTATCATTTTATGTTGAGGCAGGCATAGGCTGAAAGAGAGGCTTGAGGCTTTAAAAGCTTCTCCAAGATGTATATCTTTTTAGCAAGACAACAACAACAAAACCCAAACAGCTTTCAGTGTTTACATTTCAACATAGAATTAGAGGCAATGTTTAAATATTACAAGTACCAGCAATGCCAGCAGCAATTACAGGCTGGTTTTCTTGGCTCTACCTCGAGGCTCTTGGGAGGTAGAGCACCCAGAGCCAGAAAAACTAATAACAATAGCCCTCAAAACAGTGCAGTGAGTGCTCAATGCACATCAAGCAGTATCACTAATTCAACCCTGCAATGACCTGATGGAATACCATTACCCCTGTTTCACACACAAGGGAACTAAGAGCCAGGTTACCTTTAGTCACAGAGTTGGTAAATGCAGAGCAACAGGATTTACTCCTAAATATTTCTGCATCCAAACCCACACTGTAAACCACCCTAATGATGCTGAGGACTAACCATTCCTGCCTGCCAGAAACCCAGTTCACTGGCAGATATGCCTTTCTTGAGTCATCCTAGCTCTTCCTTTTTGCAAAGGGAACATTGATATATGTTTCAAGTTTCTGGGAAAGGCACTAACCAGTTGGGGCATAGAAACATATGGAGGGATATTAGGAAAGGGAAGAAAAAAAGAATGAAAAGTAATCCACAAGTCATGTATGTGTCTCTAGTAGTTAAGAACAAGGTAATAATTAACTTTTAGTGGAACACTTTGCAGCCTCTGAAGGAAAAACTATCCAAACTAGAATCCCATTTCAACCTCACAGTGAACTGGGAAGAACATGGAATGGGTCTTCTTTTCCCATTCCTAAGAAGAGAAATCTGAAGTTAATGGGTTTAAAATCTTGCCTAGGATGAGCTAATAAAAATGGGACTTGACCTCAAAGCTTTTGGACCCACAGCCCATACTCACCCATTCCTGCTACCCTGAGCATTCCCTTTCTAGCATGAAGGAAGGAGAAAGAAAAGTTAGTGTATATTGAGCATCAATTTTCTGACAAGGGCTTGGCTGGCCCACATTCTGTAGGATATCCCATTGAATGATGTCAAGTCTATTATTGTCCCTGTCTTACACATGACGAAACAGTTCATAGCCACTGCACTCTGCTTCTCCAGGAGTCAGCTTCTCCTTTCCATCAAAAGAGTGCACAACAGTTGGCTGTTCACTTCCTATGGGAAACACCCAGGACTCTGGAGTTGGGCCTGGTAAATGGGACCACTGAGATTTCCTTTCAGAGTTGCTTTAGGAACAGTCTGTTCCCTGCTTTTGTATATACTTTTAAAACTTTATTCTCCTCCTACTTCTTCCATTTCTGCAGATACTATTTTTAGTATCCCCATTTTATAGAAGATGGAACTAAGACTCCAAGAGATGAAGTAAGTGAACTGAAGATCACTTAGCGGGTGTGCAGTAAAGTCAGGGTTCATGCCCCAAAGTCTATGGTTTTTCTTCTATACTATAAAAGCCAAATGATTATCATAAGAACACCTAATAACCATAGCAGTGGAGCAAGATATTTGAATTCCATTGAAGAATATTTTACCCAAGCTTAGAAGGCAATAGGATAATCCTAGTTGCTCTTAGTATTTACCTTTTCTGAGTTGAGAAAAATCTATTTTACTGAGTTCAGTTTCTTGACTCTCTTCCCAGTTCAGGGTATAATTTATCCTGATGGGCTTCTGACTTTTCAAGATCCGTCTGCATGCTTAAAAAAAGAAATCAGTGACTAATATTACTTAAGCCAGTGTAGCTCCTCTAACAGAAACCTCCAAATCTTAGGTGCATAACATAATAGTTTATTTCTTACATTTGCCTGAAGCCAGAATAAGAAAGAACATGGATGATAGGATTTTTGTGGTCCAGCCTAGAAGTGGTAGTCACTGCTCTAGGCAAATTGCATTGGCTGAATCTCAGTCACATGCCCACATCTAGCTGCAAGTAAGTCTGGGAAATGTAGTCCAGTTGTATGCTCAGGAATATGAGGCTATGCCCCAGGGACCATAATCTTCCTCAGGCATATTGAACTTTGGTGAATCTCTTACTGTTTCCGTTCTTCAGTCGAGGTTCAACAAAATTTTCTTGAAGATATGCCCACTTCCTCATAAGCCATCTACTAATGTGTCACTTTCCTTTCCACAGATCCCTAATCTCATCACCGCATTGTTCCCGCCATAATCCATGAGTTAGTTCCCTGAAACTTTCTAGAGAATTTGTGGAAAGTTTCTATTCACAAGAAGAAAAGAGAATTTTTAAAATGTGTATGAATAATTTCTCTCTTTCACAAAAATTTTATTGAAATAGTTGATTTACAATCTTGTGTTAGATTCAGATAAGCAGAACAGTGATTCAGTTATACATATATACATATATGTATATTCTTTTTTTACATTCTCTTCCATTATAGGTTATTACAAGATATTGAGTATAGTTGCCTGTGCTATACAGTAGGTACTTGTTGGCTATCTATTTTACATATAGTACTGTGTGTATTTTAATCCCAAACTCCTAATTTATCCCTTCCCCCCTTACCTTTCCCCTTTGGTAACCATGAGTTTGTTTTCTATGTCTGTGAGTCTATTTCTGTTTTGTAAATAAGTTCATTTGTATTTTCATATTCCATATATAAGTGATATCATATATTTGTCTTTCTCTGTCTCACTTCACTTACTATGATACTCTCTAGGTCCATCCATGTTGCTGCAAATGGCATGATCTCATTCTTTTTTATAGCTGAGTAATATTCCATTATATATGTATACCACATCTTTATCCATTCATCTGTCTTGATGGGCACTTAGGTTGCTTCCATGTCTTGGCTATTGTGAATAGTGCTGCTGTGAACATTGGGGTGCATGTATCTTTTGGAATTATGGTTTTCTTCAGGTATTTGCCCAGGAGTGGGATCTTACTAGTATAAAATGGCAAAAAGTGGAATAGGTGTATTTATTCCACAAACTTACATTTGCCAGAAATGTCACATTATTTTTCTAATGTTAGATTAAACATGACTTTGATACCATCCCACCAAATAGGCAGGAAAGTTCACCCAGTCATTTTGAGGGTCTCCTCTTCCCTCTCCCCTTCTCTCTACCATCCTTACTCTCAACCATTACAGATGCCTTGTAATAGGCTGCTTGGTGGAGCCTTGCCATGTTTAGGTCCACCTTCTAACCTGCTGCTAGAGGAAGGTTCCCCTGTCAAAAGCCTTACACCCCTTATCTCCCCAGATTATCTCCTGCATATTCCTGCCTTGCTCTTTATGTTCTAGCAATACCTGCTTGTACCTCCCGTCTGCCATACCTTTGCTCATGCTGCTCCCACCGCTAGGTGTGACCTTCCCAAATATCTTTCTTGTGCTAAAGACAGTGCAGCGTGGTGACGATAAGTTCTGTTGTCAGATTGCTGGAGTTCAGATTCTGTATCTACCACTTATGAGTCATTTGACCCTAGCTAAACCATTTAACCTTTTTGTCCTGTGATTCTATTACCTCTGAAATTAAGATATAACAGAAACTTTATAACATTTACATGGTGATTTCATGAGCCAAGACATGTAAAAACACTTAGATTACTGCTTTGCACACATTTAGTGCTTAATAAACCTGTATGTCATTATTAACTCTTACTCAACCTGCGAGACTCATATGAAACATCATCTCATTCAAGAAGTTTTCATTGAATTTTCATCTTCTGGCTATTATGCCATGCAGCTCTCTTAGGTGGTGGTGCCAGGCCTCAATCCCAGATCTATCCGACTTAAAGCCAATGCACAGAAGGCTTCCTCTGAACAGAGTTAGGCTGGCCTTAGCACCCTCTAATGGAGAAAATACTGGCTGCCCAGTGTGTGGCAAAACTGGCCTGGCTGAAAAGCATAAAGTCACGGACAGACTATAGGTTTGGGAACACTGTCCAGAGGTGAGGCATGCTTACATCCAAATAAACCAGAGGTCACTTCCTGAAGCCAGATTTGACCCAAAAGTGAGTTTGACTCATAAAGATTTTTAAATTTATTCAGTCACTATTAAACAATCAGGCAATATCACACAAGATATTTTTTTTTTTTTTACATTTTCCTAACTTTATTAGGGAAAAAAACAAAAACAACTGGGTACACTTCATAGCTGATTTATGTTTATGAGTCTTGCTGGTCTCCTGCTTGGTAATGGTTGAAAATCTCCCAAGACCTAGATCAGGAAGTAACTGAGATTTGTTCTAATTTTCAGTAATGTTTTCCAACTCCTGATATTTTCTTTTCTATCCCTTTCTTCACTTGGCTTTCTTTATTTATTTTCTTATTAATTTTTAAAAGTTGAAATACAGTTGATGTACAATATTATGTTAGTTTCAGGTGTATTCCATAGTGATCTGACATTTGTGTATGTTTTGAAATGATCGCCATGATAAATCTAGTAACCATCTGTCCCCATACAAAGTTATTACAATATTATTGACTCTATTCGTTATGCAAGATCACACAAGGTTTTAGATTTCCAGTGTCTCTTGAGAAAGCCAAAAGGTCTGGCAACACTAAGCTCTAAACTGGTTAGAGCTGAGAAGCAGCTGCCCCTTCCAATAGGGTGTGTTTTCTCCATTTCCCTACAGCCCCCTCCTTTCCCTCTTGTATCCCTGATTTAGTTCTGCTGGGGTCATTCATACTCCCTACCTGGCCCTCTTCAGCATTTGAATTTGAGATCCACAGACATAGACCAATAATACACAGTATACACTAAATACTAAAAAGTCTCCAGGTGTTCCTGCTTCTTAATAAAATGTCTGGTTATGCTATTTTTACTGTCACACTTCAAAAATGGCTATATATGAGTATAAAACACTTGCAAAATAAAATGCCCATTTTAGCTTCGGGGGTTTCAAAAAAAGTGACACATTTTTAACCCAGAGCTTTCAAAAATGTCATCAGCTATTTCAAGGTTCACATACAGTTACGGCAACCTGTCCCACGCAAGCCCCTCCTTGCACCCTCAGCGCTCCCTGCCCCTCTGACCTCATTTGCTGATAGTATAATTTGTCTTACAACCCGACATAAATTGACTACATAAGTAATCCACTCCCCAAAGCTATTTACCCATGAACCATGTGCAAGTAAATTGCTTATTTTCTTTCCCCAGTGTAGAGCAGAGCTCACCATGCATTCTTGTATGATTTCAAGGCAGAGCAAGTGGTTCTCTCTTTAACTTCCTTAAACGAGAACACAGGTGCTTTTTCCATCCGTACTTTAATGGCACCTTTGCCTGCTGTTCCCATCCAGCTTACCAGAGCCAGCTGTTTATCTGCGACCACAAGGGGAACCCACTGGAGTGGTGAATCCATGTTCTCAGGTGGCCTGTACCCCTGGAGTGGGTGGCCCCTTCATGGGAGGAAAGGAAGAGACAGGGGACAACTCCCTTTAAGCTCAGTGCATGAAGGAGGCGTATTACAGGGAGTTATTGGCCTGGGTCATCTCCCAGCAAAATTGTGAATCTAATTTAGAGTGTGTGTGTGTGTTTTCTTCATTCATTTTTTTCGTCAGTATTCTTATTTAACATCTATTGTGTGTAAGGGAACGTAGTTCTGGTACTATGCCAAGACTTTTATGTGTATTAACGTTTTGACAGAAATCTTATGTTGTATATTCTCTTATTATTTCAATCTGGAAAAGAGGAAATTGAAATTTAGAGAGGTTAAATGATCTGCCCAAAGTCACACACCTATGAAGTGGTGTGAAAGGAATTTGAACACTCACAAGCTGACATAAATGTCCCCAGTCTTACCCACTCAACTTTCCAGTCTCCATTTATGCCCTGACGCACCTATAAAAAATAAATGTCCCTGATCCCGTGTTGTTGCGTGCATTGCCAAGGTAATAACAGTGTGAGAATTCCTCGCCTCTCCCCTTCTCTCAGGAGACCTCAGGATCTGAATTCATCTTTTTTCCCCAGTCCCTTTCTCCCCAGCCAAAAGTTGCCTCTTATCCTGCTCTAAGTACATGGAAAGCTTCCTACGAATCCAGGTCATGAATGCTGTTGATAAGGTCACTTTTATCAGGCCATAGGAATTAACAGAGGATCACATTAACTCACATCAGCCAAGGACTTTCCGATTCATCCTAGCTTACATTTTGGATTCTTGTGGCCTCTTTGTTAGGTGGTAATTATTATTATTATTAATATTCTACCAGAAAAGATTTGACAGAGAAGTAAAGTGACTTGCAAGACCATGGTATTTGGGGAAGCCACCAGTTTTTAGGTTCAAAGGAAAATATCTCATTCAGAAATGATCTTCATGAGAAAGGCTGTCCTGTCACCTTCCAATTATTTTGATGATCTAATACTTCAAAAGGATAACAGCCTTTCAGTCAGGAGCTCAGTAGCTTCTGGGTCACAAAGTGGGCATGTCAGATACATTGGGGTGATCCCCAAACATGCTGGGGTTTTTACCTGCTGTTTGTCTCATTCCCTCTGCTATTCTTTCTTTCCTTCTTCCTCCCTCCTTACCTTCATTCCTCTGATGGATTCACAGTCCAGCCTTTGCTGAAAGGAACAAGTGTAATATTGTAGGAAAGAGCATGAGTTTTGGATTCAGGTGGGTGCAGGTCTGACTCCTGGTTTAGCTGAGCACTAGCTACGAACATTAATCTCTGAGTCTGTAAAACAGTGGTTCTCAAAGTGTGGTCCCCAACCTAGCAGCACCAGCATCACCTGGGATCTTGTTAGAGTTGCAAATGCATAGGCCTCATAACACACCTAATGTCTTGTTAAAAATGAAAATACTGGGCCCTACCTCAGATCTCAGAATCTTCTGGGTGGAGAATTCAGCAATCTATAGATTAACAAGCCCTCCATGTGCTTGTGATAAACACTAAAATGTAACAATTATGGTCCTAAGAGACTTTATCCATCAAATGTGATTAATAATGCTTGTATCGCAGAGGTTTTTTGAGGGTTAAGTAAGATAATGCAAATGATGTACATGCAAGATAACTTCCCCATAAGAGATGCTAAAATAATGGTAGTTTTTAGTAGCGGTTGGAATAGACAGGTAATAATGGGACATTAAATGTATTCTATTTTGAGCTCCCAGTACATCATGTGTATAAGTAAATGTTATCTCACTTCCTTAAGCTCACAAACCCACTTCACCTACTGCCCCAACACAGATGCTCAGAAACCAATGAAAAGCTTGAATTTCTTCCCTAAGTTTCTTTTCCTTTTTGATTCTCAGCCCTGCAATACTATCAGATCCTAGTGACTAGGTCAAGACTCATAATCATCTCCAGATGTGCCTAGTTACTTTGGTTTTCCAAAACAATCATTAAACAAGGAAAATCTGACTATATCCAGGTGCAAAGAGCCTGGCCAGCAACACTGCATCAAAGAAGAAAATCTAGAACTCATCTGATACAGGCCACATATTTCCATGGCATTCACCAAAAACATGGCTTTCCAGGGCAGAACAGAAAAAACAATGGAACAAAGTAAATTGTGGGATTTGAGGGGCATCTAGATGAGAAAAATCATACGGTGGATAACATTGCTGATAAAACATGCACAATCTAAATCTTAAGAAAAAAATTTAATATTTATATTTTGTCTCCTTATGGCCTGATGATCTGCAAAAGATTTTCATAACCCACATCTCACTGGACTCTCACAAGGGTCCAGAAAGGGAGAAATATTCTGTATTAATATTTTACAAAAAAGAAATCAGAGAGAAGTTATGTAATTCAATGAAGACCAAGTGGCTGTCATAGGGTCAAGAATGAAACAGTTACGTCTGTAAATTCTGTTTGGAATACCCTCTGCAATCACCTCCTGACTAGCTCCTTCAGGAGCAAACTCAAAATTCCACTTCCTCCTCAATGCCCCACCCAGTCTATTTAGCACAAGTTGCCTGTCTTTCCTTTCAATGTACAGCGGTTCCATTCCTTCTCATTTTGTATTAATTCTTTCACTCCTGCAGCAAATACTTATGGAATGCCAAGTATGCCTGAAGTTCTGTTCTAGGCACTGAGGCTGTGTAGAGTTGACATTCGGGTGCAAGACATGGACCTGAAATATTTAATGTACAAAAAATTACATGGCAACATATGTGATTACAGTACATAGTACCTGCTATGAAGGAGCAGCAACATGCTAGAAAGGAAAGTAATAGAGGTCCACTTGTTTTTAAAAAAATTTTTATTGAAGTATAGTTGATTTACAATATTGTATTAGTTTCAGGTGTACAGCAAAGTGATTCAGATATATATGTATATTCTTTTTTCAATTATTTTCCATTATAGCTTATTATAAGTTATTGAATATGTGCTATACAGTGAATTCTTGTTGTTTATCACTTTTATATATAGTAGTGTGTAGCCATTAATCTCATACTTCTAATTTAGCCCTCCCCTCCCTTTCCCCTTTGGTAATCATAAATTTGTTTTCTATGTTTATGAGTCTGTTTCTGTTTTGCAAATAAGTTCATTTTTCCTTTTTTTAGATTCCACATATAAGTGATATCATATGATATTTGTCTTTCTCTGATTGACTTCACTTAGTATGATCATCTCTGGATCCATCTGCATTGCTACAATAGCATGAGCTCATTCTCTTTTATGGCTGAGGAGTATTCCATTGTATATGTATATACCACATCTTCTTTATCCATTCATCTTTTGATGAGCACTTAGGTTGCTTCCATGTCTTGGCTATTGTTAAATAGTGTCTCAATGAAGCTTGAGGTGCATGTATCTTTTTGAATTAGAGTTTTTGTCTTTTCTGGATGTATTGCCAGGAGTGGTGTTGCTGGATCATATGGTAACTATTTTTAGTATTATAAAGACCATCCATACTGTTCTCCATAGTGGCTGTACCAATTTACATTCCCACCGACAATGTAGGAGGGTTCTCTTTTCTCTCCAGCATTTATTATTTGTAGACGTTGGCCATTCTAACAGATGTGAGGTGATATCTCATTGTAGTTTTGATTTCCATTTCTCTAATAATTAGCAATGTTGAGCATCTTTTCATGTGCCTGTTGGTCATCTGGATATCCACATTTAACATGGGAGCTAGGGAGCTTTCCATGGAGAAAGAGCACTCCAGCTGAGAAATGAAGACCATGCAGCAGTCATCCAGATAGCAACTGCTGGCAAAGCATTTGCGGCAGAGGGAATAGCCCTTGGAAGGCCATGAGGTGTGTGGAAGGAACCAGAAGAATGTTGAGGGGCTGGGGAACAATGATTAAGAGTGACAGGTAAGCCAGTGGCTTAGTGTGCATTAACGGGTGCAGTGGTGTATCCCTAAAGATTCTTAAGCAAAGGGGAGGTATAATCTGATCTGTATTTTAGCAAAATCACAGTGGTCAGGGTGTGGAAAATGGACTAGAAGGAACAAGAATGGTAATGGGGATACCAGTTGAGAAGTTATTGAAAGAATTATGGGCAAGAAGCTTAAGTTGGGGTGGGGGACAGAAGGAGGAAAGTAGATGACTCTGAGGCATATTTTGGAGGTCAGATAGGCAGCGCTTGGTGATAGATGTGATACAACAGGAGAGGAAAGGAAGAAATCAAGAATTCATGCCCTGAGCAAGTGCATAGATGGATAGAGGCCCTTTCACCCACATGGGGGAAACAGGGAGAAGTGAGACGGTGAGGAAGGCACTTAACCATTCCTCCCTTATAGTGCTAATCAGAGAGCATTTTCTATGTCATTTATGTAAATGTGTATTTCCTGTTTTTATAATGTCCTAGAGGACTGAGTCTGGATGGGCTTTATTCATCACTTATCTAGCCAACAAAACGCCTAACACAGTCATTGGGCCACAGTAGGATTTCAAGGACTATGTATCATTTGGTTGGTTGGTTGGTTGGTTGGTTGGTTGGTTGGTTGGTTGAATAAATGAATTCAAATAGTATTCAACCTAATGCCTGGAAAATGGCAAATGCTTAGTGAGTGTTAACTATTGTTATTCCACAATAACAAAATGCCCTTTACAAATTGACCCTGTGTCTCCCAAAAGCTTCCAGAGAGCTTAAATGCAAGACAATTTAGCGTATAACCAAATCCCCAGGTCCTGACACATTTACTGTTTAACAAAACACTGGAGCTCCTAATTAAAAAATAATAAGCCTGTCTGTTATGGTGACACAAGCGTGACGGGGCAGTGGCATGTGCTACAGCTGTTACCCTGCTCTGCAAGCTTGGCCCTCAGAGCTTTCAATTAAAAACAGCACTGAACTCACTCCACACGCCATATGCAGATCCTCAAAGCCTTTTCTTCTTTCTTTGTGAAATGTTAAATGAAAGACAGAGTGGAGAAGAAACACACACAGACACCCCCACACACACACACACATTCAGTAGCCAGAAGTTTATAATGCCTCCTTTCTACTTCCTACCCACGTTGGCCCTCAGTTTGCTGTGTGACCTTGAACAACTTACCTGACATTTTCACACTTCTGTGTGTAATTAAAAACAAAAACAAACAACAACGACAAAAACAGTGCAAAAACTGGTGTCAACCTGCCTGGTTTAAAGTAGTTAATGCTATTCCCCAGCACTTCCAAAATATCATGCTGAATATAATTTTCAAGTCTGTACTAATTATAGAGCAAATTCAATGCCACAGTAAGTTAATAAATTTAATCCTGTCGCACTACCCAACACTTTCAAGTTTTCTAATAGGGACCATTCTACTTTGAGAAATACCAGAAGCGAACTCTACATTAACTCTGTAATGCAGGGTGATGGTTATCCTGGAGAGTATGCTGGTAGTATATTTCTGTAACTTGGGTAGTCATATAAATGGGGCTAAATGGGCCAGTCTAACATGGTTTGAGAGGTCCTGGGCCCTACCCTACTCTTGAAAGCACTCTTTCCCATAGCTTGTCATACCATCCTGAGATCTGCCTTTAGCAATTTAAGTTGACATCTTGAAAGGACAGTATACCATCTACTTCTATTAGCAAATGTCACACAGAAATGTCATTACTCATTTGCATGACTGTCTCAGGAGATTTTAAGTTCCATGAGGTCATGGACACTATCTGCTTTTTCTCACATCATATCTCTAGCACTTAGTGAAATACCTGCTACATAGTGGGTCCTCAGTAAAACACTGTTAAATGAATCAGTGCATTCATGAATGAATATGGCAGGTGGGCTTGGACAGGTACAAGTTCAAATCCCAACTCTATCACTTACTAGTCATATGACCTTGACCAAATGGCTTATTCTACCTGGAATGTAATTTTTGGATCTGGATTCAATATCTTTCTCAAAAGTCTTGAGGATCAAATAAAAGAACATGTGCGTCAAGCATACAGTAGGCAGGAAGTAACTCAGTCTCCTTTCTACCCACTCCTCTGATTGTGGTTCAGATAGAACCAGTTGAAGAGAGAATTTATAAACATGAGACTTTTAAATCCTTACTGCCCACAGACCCAGAGAAGAGAGGACTTTTCCTCAGGCAATGTACTCTGAGGGTCCTACTCTTGTCCTCATCTGGCTATGCCCTTCCTCAAAGGGTGAGGATTCTGGGAGGCCAAGGGGACATGCATCCCCAGAACCTGTGTCCAGCTCCTATCCCATGCTCTGTGTAAACCGAACCCCAAAGCCTTCTTCCTGGGCCTGTGTGGGCCTCTGCTGGTATATCTCCTTGAGTCAAGACTGCACATCAGGTGTGTGGACCCCTTAAGAAATGGTTCAGGGACAGGAATTTTCAGAGAATGTGGTAGGGCTTGGGCATGCCGGCTGAGGTGTCCACACATGGGCATACTCGTGCAGGGGCCTCTCCTTGAAAGGGTTATGTAAGATGATTGTGAAGTATAAATACAGAGGATGGTACATTGTAGGAATGCGATAAAATCGTAGACAAGATTAAAGATGGAGTATTCTTATCAAGTCAAATTCAAAAGAATGGAAAGGAGCAAGAGTAGGTGGCATTTGAGAGCTGGGGAGACTTTGGACTCATGCAGATGGGGAAATGAGCAATCGAAGTAGATGTTCAGGCAAAACACAAGAATCTAAAAATGATACAGCACTGGAAGAAGAGTGTGCAATCTGTCCTGGGGAGATACCCTAGAAGATAAACTTGGAAAAGCAAGTTGGGGTAAGTTGTATTCATTTTCTATTGCTGCTATAACAAATTACTACAACTTAGTGACTTAAAATGACACAAATTTATTCCCCTAAAATTCTGGAGGCCAGAAGTCTGAAGTGAGGCTTACAGAGCTAAAATCAAAGTATAGACAGTGGTTCCTCCTGAAGCCTCTTAGAATTTGTTCCTTGCCTATTTCAGCTTCTAGAAATTACCAGTATTCCTTGGGTTGTGGCCTCCTAAGTCCAATCTCTGCTTCCACCATTACATCTCTTCTCTGATCTGTGTTCTTCCTGCCTCCCTCTTATAAGAACCCTTACGGGTTACACTGGGCCCATTCAGATTACAGGAGAATATCCCTACCTCAAAACCCTTAATGTAATTGTAGCCACAAAATCCCTTCTGCCGTGTAAAGGACTCCATTCATGGCTTCTGGGGATAAGGGCATGGACATAGTGTGAGGATATTATTTAGCTTACACAGTTGTCAATCCTCAAACACCAGATTAAGAAGTGTGGATTTCATTCCTGAGAGAGACATTTCGATCTCACTAATAGGAATCAGCCTCTGAGTGAAAAGTTTGCCAGTGAATGTACACATGACTCCATTGTGTGGGGAGGGGACTGTGATGACTTCAAGAGCACACTGATTACTTACAAAACCCCAAATTACCTCCAGCTGACAGTTGCCATTTGAGAATTTTGTATAGTGTCATCATATTTTCTGATTTTTCAAATAAATTTGGAAATACAGATCTTTACAATCAACTTCCCAATATTTGAATATTGATTCCAGGTTTGTTCACATATTTCTTTGTTTAATTGTTAAACCAAAAACGGTGCATTTCTGCAAGCTGGTTTTAGTCTGTTGGTCACAAACCCAAGGATTCTGTTATGAATAATATACCCCCAAAGTTCTTTTTCTTAAATTTTTATTTTATATTGGAGTACAGTTGATTAACAACCCCTAAAGTTCTTAAGTAAGGAGAAGGTTTTAACTGTGCGTTAAGAAGCTCATTTGGGGGCACCATGAGGATAGGCTGAGAATGTCCACTTAGGCGATTGTTTAAATAATCCATGTGCAACAAATAAGCCATATGCTGAGCATTTAAAAGTATGCCAGTGATGCTAGAGATGTGGCTGAGATGAGGGAGGGCAGGATATGAAAGGGATTAATAGGTAGAATTACCAGGACTTAAGGTGCTGACCGAATGGAAGACAAGATGAAAAGATGGGTTGGGTTGAAGATGACATCAGGGCTATAAGCCCAGAAGATGGGCTAATTTGATTCCCCATTTCCTTCTCTTTGGGGGCAGTGTGTTTGGAATCCTTTTCAGGAATAACGTTTGTATGATAGCAAAAATATGGGTGGCCAGGAAACCTAAATCCTGCCTTGGCCCAGCCACCCTTCACTGTGCTAAGGTTCCTGGAATAAACAGATGTGTAAAGGCAAAAGAGGACAAAGCTCCACTTAGCATCATCTGGGCTTTGGCCTCAAATTTCACGTGGCAGAACACAGTAAGCCAAGCCAGACCACACAGAGAGATTTTTGTTCCTTTATTACTGGTTAAGGTTAAATAGCCTTGAAAATAAGCAGACCCTAAACCTATTTTCATGCAATATACAGACCCAATTATGATCTGTACTAACCAGAATGAGAGACTAAAAGGCCACATCTACAAGTGTTCAAGAAAAAAGAGCATGCGAAGGAGAATAAGGGATGCCTGATACAATCCAGAGATGCTTTTATCACTTTAGTGATATGAAGACTCAGCCTTTAGCCATATACCTGGAAGGGACTAGGACAAGGGAGAAAGGGGTTGAGAAAAAAGAGTACAGTCCATAGGTGTGCTACAATTATTACCGCTAAAACCTTGAAAGATCTCCCACAAAAACTGTTGACCAAGTCCAGTGTTCCAGGTACCAGTGGAATTTGGCAAACCTATTTGATGATCCTCCCTCCACAGGGTAGAGAAAGAATTTGGGGAGAGGAGAGAGAGACCAGGAGAGCTTTAAAGTGCACCCCAGAGATTGTATTTCTTATCTGTCAAACACTAGGGAACAAAGAAGGATAAGGTTCTCTGCTCTCAACAAGGTCAACCTCATGGAGGAGAGGTCCACAAGAGTTTTATAACAGAGCCACCGATTAAGTGTGGTGGGAACATTCAACAATGTGTTATTCTGAGGTGGGCCAGTGCAGCTTTCATGTCTGAGTGGTATCTTAAAGGATGTGTTGGAATTCTCCAAGGTTCAGATGCCAGACAATTAGCACATGATAGGCACAGAAGAAGGAAAGAAAAAACAGAGACTTTCTAGCAGTAGATACATGTGACTGAAGCTAGAACAGGATCTAGATCACAAAGGACTTGGGATAGATTGGAGCCCACAGGGATTTAGGAAGCCAAGGAAAGGGTATCACTCATACATGGATAGTTTAGAGAAATCATTCCAGAAGACTTTCACAAATGATAGAGTCAGGTGCTTATTTTTCTCTTTCAGACTGAAGTTATCTTTAGGTAAGCAGCCCCCTCCCATGTTCTGGTTCTGGTGTTGGTATACAGGATGCCCAGGGGTTTTAAAAGGAATGTTGCACCAGATGGCCAAATTTGGAGAGCCCTGTTCCTCATGAGTGGCTCTGCAGGGCCATCTTCCTTAGAAATAGTATGGTCACAACCCTTTCTTGAGCCTTTTCGCATGAGTTGGGCCACAGGAGCCTTGTGTAACCCTGGAGGGGGGATGTGCCCTGTCCATGTGTTGTCCAGTGCTGGGATTAGCTAGTGTCTGAAAGACAGTGCTACAAAGTGGGAAGTGAAGAGGTCCTAAGAGCTTCCAGGGATGAACCTTCAGAATCTGCTGTATTATTTGAACTTGGTCTTCAGAGCACAGTCACAAAGAACAGAATGTCCTCCAGCCCTCTCGCAGAGAAGCAGTGGATGGTGAAAGAGCAACGAAAAAATTATGAGGAAGGATCCACTTGCATATGCTTTTCAGTGTAAAATTTGACTTGAAATGTATATGATCTTGTTTTATTTTGCTTCTGATCTACTTTAGAAGGGAGCAATTTAAACAAGTGCCATTAACTAACAAAAATGAGGATATGAAAAGCAAAGAGGAAGAAGAGGAGAACAGGTAAGAAGAACTAGGGAGGGAAGAAGGACAAGGACACTAAAGAGAGCAAGGAACAACATTTATGTAGTGCTTGGCACTTTATAAAGTGCTTTTACAGATATTCCCTGATCTTTATGTACTTATGAGATGGATGAGATGGAAAATATTCATTTTACAGTCAGGGAAACTAAGGTCCAAAGAAGTTAAATACTTAGCCAAGATTTCACAGCTAGTAAGTGACAGATCCAGGATTTAAATTCAGGTCATTCTTCGTTCACCTAATATGTGCCCGGTACTTTTTTTCTTTACTGAGTATAAAAAGATAAGACAGTCCCTGCTCAATAAGAACTCCCAGGCAGCTAGGGGACTGGAGAAGAAAACAGATCATCACCATGCAATAAGCACTAACACCACAGTGTCTGATAAATAGTAGGTACTCAACAAATTCATGATGAATTGCAGATAAGTGAAAGATAAATGAAAACTTGAGATTGTATGGAAGGCCTGATAAAGGTGTGGTTTGCTAGAGTCCCCTTTCATTTTCCCTTTCAAAATTCTAACTCCTAACATCTCCCTGCCCCGCACCTTCCTTCACTTGTCTCAAGGTCTGATTCTTATTCAATATCTTATAATAACCTCTAATGGAATATAATCTGAAGTATATATATATATTGCTGTACACCTCAAACTAACACAATATTGTAAATCAACTGTACTTCAATTAAGGAAAAAAAAAAAAAAACATAGTATGTGAGTCATTGGGAGGAAGGACCACCCACTTCTAGTTTCCTCCCAGTCTTGGGGGTCCAAATGGGCTCACACATGCTGATGGAGCCAGTACACCTGAGCCCTGCAACACCTGAGTCTTGCTGGTCAACATCAGGATGATAATCCTGAAATGTTTCCTGACCGCTTGCTCACTCAGCTGCGCAGCTCTGCCTGGAGACATTCGCCAACTCCCTCAGGGATGAGCATGGAGTTCCTCTAATGTCTTAACTATTGTACAGAAGTTAAGGGTACAGCCTGGAATCTCAGTTCTGTCTCCTCTGTTTAACTTTGGGCAAGTTACTTAAATGTTTTGTACCTCAGTTTTATCATCTGTAAAATGCAGATATAATAGTACCAACAGATTCACTACCAAGCTGTTGAGAGGAAGGGATGAAGCAATACATGTAAAGCTTAGCACTGCTGCCTGCAACATAGTAAGATTTCAGTAAGTGTAGCTATTATGGCTATTTTTATCCAGTGTCATCCCCTCAGCCATGACTGCCAATGCTGACTCAGTAGTGAAAGAGTGACCTATCTCAGGGAGCGTTTCTTGCCTTTCCTGGAGACAGCCCTGGGGTCACCATTGCCTCCCTCTTTTTTTTTTAACGAGAGATTTAATTCTGGTCAGTCTGGTGCCTGATAATTAGATCCTAACTTTTTTTTTTCATCCATGCAGACCTGTCTTAATATTTCAGAGTTCCTGGTGCAATAGGCAAGCTAGTGCCTCTAAGGTTTCCTGACAAATAAAATAGAAATGGCCTAATACCCATCTAAAGCCAAAGTGGTGACCTTCCTTGCTTCTAACTTTTAAAGTCTCCCTTCTTCTTAGGAAGCTTATAAATGAGAAAATTCCTTCTTCCTTCTTCTTAGGAAGCTTATAAATGAGAAAATTCCTTCTTTTCTTTTTAACAATAAGCAAAGTTCTCTAAGCCTGGATTCTTTTTTTTTAATTCATTTTTTTATCGAAGTGTAGTTGATTTACAACGTTGTGTTAATTTCTGCTATACAGCAAAGTGACTCAGTTATATTCTTTCTTTTTTATATTTTCTGTTATTAATTATATTCAATATCCTGGGATAAACCATAAGCCTGGATTCTTAAAATATACATTTCACCAAATTTTAGTATATAGCCCCTATGTACCAAGAACAAATGACAAAAAACTAAAAAGATTTGAGATACCATCTTGATCACACACTAGATTTCTACATGTAGTTTTGTCTATTTCTGGACTTTCTTTTCTATACAATTGTTATATCCATCTATTAACGTGCTGATAGCACGTTTTAATTTTACACACTTTATAAAATGTTTTACCAGGGCTAGTCCCTGAATGGACTTTGGGATAAATGGTATTGAGACAACTGGAAAGCCATTTGAACATAAATGAAAATAAATCCAATTCTCACACCAAACATAAGAAGAAATTCTAAATGGGTTGCATATCTAAATGTAAAACAAGGAAATAATGTAAGTATTAAAAGAAAACACTAGTGAATAATCTATAATGTATGACCTGGTTGTAAGGAAAAGTTCTATAAAAGTGATTCAAAATATGATGTAATGTATTGGTAATTTGAAAAAAAAATACAAAAATTAAATCATGCACTAATTAAGAAAAATAAGATGAAAAGGATGTGTTCCCAGCCCTCACAGTCCATTAGGAGAAACTTCCTCTGGGGTCCAATTTCAACTGAAAGATTTACTAGTTCATATTGTATTTACAATAAGATGTCTCAGTTTTTTGTAGGAAAAGACAAAATTAATAAATTAATCAATGAGACAATATAAAAGTGGTTTGAATCAATAGCTTCTTAGTCAACTGGATCTAGGTTTAAATCCCTGTTCCAAAAATAACACATATTACCTTGGGCAAATAGTCTTTTAATCCTGTTTCTTTATCTGCAATAGGCAATAATAATACCACCCACAGGATTGTTTTGAGGATTAAATGAGATAATATGCAACTTTAAGATGACTCACTAGGAACTAGATATATAATTACTATCACAATTATAAACTCATAAATATAAACTTTAATGCAAAAATGGCATTAAAAATCATAATAGAGTCATATGCTATATCCATAGAAGAGGTTCAGAAATCACGTTTTCATGTTCTTCATTTAAACAGTAGTTAGGACAAGGACAAGTAGCTCCTCCTCTCTGCAAGTGAGGCAGAAGAATGTGATTCTGGGAAGTCCCAAAGATAGAAATGATGACAGATACTAGTTCAACTACCACTTTAACTGGGGGACACCTCAGTAGACAAGAAACACAGCTGTCAAAGCATTGCTACTGTACTAATTGTCTCTCCATCTATCAGTCATGGCTACATATTTTCCTAGGCCCTTGGGGCCAGAAAAAGACTTAGAAGAAATTTACTCTCCATATTCTTACACACTGGAACATGTCCCGCTTGGGGAAAATCCACTGGCATCTGAGAAGGTGGCCTCCATCAATTATGGAAATGCTCTGGATTATGTATGCAGATTGGGAGTACATTCTTAGAAACTTAGATTCCCAGAAATGAAATAAAATTTAATTTTGCACAGATAAGCTTTAAAAACAGTTTATTGAAAAATAATCAAAATATAATAAACTATACATTTTTAAGGTATACACTTGATAAGTTTTGGCATATGTAAATAATCATGAAAACACCACTGCAGTTCAGATAATGTATATACTCATCACTACAAAAGTTTCCTTGTGTCCCTTTCTAATTCTTCCCCCTGCTTCTCCCTCCTCTTTCTCCATCCCAGGAAACCACTGATTTACTTTCAGACATTATAAATTAGTAATAGAAGACATTCAGTTTGTACTCTTTTTGTCTTTTTTCTTTCACTCCGCATAATTATGTTGAAATTCACCAATGTTGATTCATGTAGCAATGGTTAGTTTTCCGTTAATGGTGAGTAGTATTTCATTGTGTGGATATACCACCACTTATTTATTCACTAATTTGCTGATGGATAGTCAGGTGCTTTTAGTTTGGGACTATTACAAATAAATCTGTTATGAACATTAATGCATAACTCTTTGTATGGACTTATGCTCTCATGTCTCTTTGGTAAGTACCCTAGAGGAGAATGGCTGGCTCATATGGTAGGTGTATATTTATTTATTTGGAACTGCCAGACTGTTTGCCTAAGTATTGGTATCATTTTATATTATCACCAGTTCCATTTGATTCACAACATCACCAACATCTGATAGGGTCAGTCTTCTAAATTTTAGACATTCTATGATGTATAACCTTGTTATTTTAATTTGCATTTCTCTAATGAATAATCATGTTGAACATTTATTCCTGTGTTCATTTGCCATCCATATATCCTATTTGGTGAAGGGAATGTTAAATATTTTGCCTTTTTTTTTTAATTTGGCTTGTTTGTTTACTTATTACTGAGTTGGGAGTTTATTTTTCTATATGTTCTGAATACAAGTCCTTTACCAAATATATATGATTGTAAATATTTTCTCCCAGTTTTGTTTTCTCTTTTCCTTCTCTTGAGTGTCTATCAAAGAGCAGAAGTTTTTAATATTAATGAAGTACAGTTTATCATTTTTTCTTTTATGAATTGAGCTTTTGATGATTTAAGAATTTTTTACCAAACCAAGGTCATAAAGCTTTTTTTTTCTTTTTTTGAAGTATAATCTAAATATAATAAACTGCACATATTTGTTCCTAATAATTTTTTAGCATTTTTATGTTTTGCCTCTTAAATTTAAATCTATGATCCATTTTGAGTTAGTTTTTATGTGATGTGAGGAATGGAGCAAAGTTTAATTTTTTGCATATGGTTATGCAATAGTTCCAGCATCATTTGTTGATAAAACTCTCTTATCTCCATTTAACTGACTTTGCATCTTTGTCAAAAATCAATTGGCCATGTATGTGTGAGTCAATTTCTGGATTATCTTCTGATTCATTGATTTATTTGTATATCTTGATGCCAATACCATACTGCATTCATTGTACTGATTTCTGTTGCTTTATAATAAGTCTTGAAATCAAGTAGTGTAACTCCGCCAACTGTGTCCTTTTTCAAATATATTTTGGCTATAACTGGTATTATGTATCTCCGTATAGATTCCATAATTATCTTGTCAATCTCTACAAAAGATTCTCTTGAGGTTTTGACTGGAATTATGTTTCATCTGTATATCAATTTAGCAAGAAATGACATCTTAACAATTGAGTTGTCTAATTTATGAACATAATGTTTCTTTTCATTTGTTTAGATTTTCTTCAATTTCTGCAATGTTTTATAGTTTTCATTATATAGGTCTTGCAAATTTTTTTAGACTTATCCTTAAGCCTTTTATATTTTTGATGCTTTTTGAAATAAAATATTTTAAATTTATATTTCTTATTTGTAATTGTTAATATACAGAAACAAAATTGACTTTTATATTGATAATATATCTTTCAACTTTCACTAAATTCATTTATTAGTTCTAATATCTTTTCTGTAGATTCCGACAGATATTCTATAGAGGTTATCAAGTATTCTTCAAAAAAGACAGTGTAACTATGTATTCTGAAATCTGGATACCTTTTACTTATTTTTTTATCTTATTGTGTAGGCTGGAACCTCTATTACAATGTTTAATGGAAGTGGTGAGAGTAGACATCTTTGCCTCATTCCTGCTTGTAGGGGGACAACATTTAGTCTTCACCATTAAGCATGATGTAAACTTGGGTTTAATTTTTAAGTCCTGTATCTGCTTGAGGAAGTTCTCTGACTCTGCATCTACAATCTGTTCTACTTTATCATTCTCTAAGTTATTCCAACTGCTAAAGCAAATTCTCTTCCTTTCAATGGCACCAAATTCTTAAAGTACACAGGACACTACCTGGAATATATAGAAATTTGCTGTGTCTCCATCTTTCTTAGGGAAATAAGTAGAAAGAGAAGTATGTTGAAACTATACCCTAGACTTACAAAATCCCAGTTCCAAAAGAGATTAAAACTTTTTCTCTTTTTTCTCCTCATATTCTGATCACATCCTCAACATTTCTTCCAATCTCTTCCTCACTAACCTCACCTCTCAAAAATGCATGTATCCATTTGTATTGTCTTTGATTTCTTTCATCAGTGTCTTACACTTTTCTGCATACAGGTCTTTTGCCTCCTTAGGCAAGTTTATTCCTGGGTATTTTATTCTTTTTGTTGCAATGGTAAATGGGAGTATTTCCATAATCTCTCTTTGTGCTCTTTTGCTGTTAGTATATAGGAATGCAAGAGATTTCTGTGCATTAATTTTGTATCCTGCTACTTTACTAAATTCATCAATTAGTGCTAGCAGTTTTCTGGTAGAGTCTTTAGGGTTTTCTATGTATAATATCATGTCATCTGCAAAGAGTAACGATTTTACTTCTTTTCCAATTTGGATTCCAATTTCATTTTCTTCTCTGATTGCTGTGGCTAAAACTTCCAAAACTATGTTGAATAATAGTGGTGAGAGTGGACACCCTTGTCTTGTTCCTGTCCTTAGAGGGAATGCTTTCAGTTTTTCACCATGGAGGGACATACCATGTTCTTGGATTGGTGAAAATGACTATCCTACTCAAAGCAATTTACATATTCAATGCAATCCCTATCAAATTACCAATGGAATTTTTCACAGAACTAGAACAAGAATATACAATGGAAAAAAAGACAGCCTCTTTAATAAGTGGTGCTGGGAAAACTGGACAGCTACATGTAAAAGAATGAAATTAGAACACTTCCTAACACCATATACAAAAATAAACTCAAAACGGATTAAAGACCTAAATGTAAGGCCAGACACTATAAAACTCCTAGAGGAAAACATAGGCAGGACACTCTATGACATAAACCAAAGCAAGATCCTTTTTGACCCACCTCCTAGAATAATGGAAATAAAATCAAAAGTAAACAAATGGGACCTAACAAAACTTAATAGCTTTTGCACAGCAAAAGAAACCATAAACAACACAAGAAGACAACCCTCAGAATGGGAGAAAATATTTGCCAATGAAGCAATGGACAAAGGATTAATCTCCAAAATATACAAGCAGCTCATGCAGCTTAATACCCAAAAAGCAAATAACCCAATCCACAAATGGGCGGAAGACCTATATAGACATTTCTCCAAAGAAGACATGCAGATGGCTAACAAACACATGAAAAGATGCTCAACATCACTAATCATTAGCGAAATGCAAGTCAAAGCCACAATGAGGTATCACCTCACACAGATCAGAATGGCCATCATCAAAAAATCTAGAAACAATAAATGTTGGAGAGGGTTCAGAGAAAAGGGAACCCTCCTGCACTGTTGATGGGAATGTAAGTTGGTACAGCCACTATGGAAAACAGTTTGGAGGTTCCTTAAAAAACTAAAAATGGAACTACTATATGACTCAGCAGTCCTACTACTGGGTGTATTCCCAGAGAAAACCATAATCCAAAAAGAAGCATGTAGCATAATGTTCATTGCAGAACTATTTACAATAGCCAGGACATGGAAGCAACCTAAATGCCCATCCACAGATGAATGGATAAAGAAGATGTGGCACATATATACAATGGAATATTAGCCATAAAAAAGAATGGAACTGAGTTATTTGTAATGAGGTGGGTAGACCTAGAGTCTGTCATACAGAGCGAAGTAAGCCAGAAAGAGAAAAACAAATACCGTATGCTAACTCATATATATGGAATCTTAAAAAATGGTACTGATGAACCCAGTGACAGGGCAAGAATAAAGATGTAGATGTAGAGAATGGACTTGAGGATACAGAGTGGCAGGGGGGAAAAGGGGAAGCTGGGACGAAGTGAGAGAGTAGCATTGACATATATACACTACCAAATGTAAAATAGATAGCTAGTGGGAAGTTGCTGCATAACATAGGGAGATAAACTCAATGATGAGTGATGACTTAGAGGGCCAGGACAGGGAGGATGGGAGGGAGCTGCGGGACGGAGGGGATATGGGGATATATATATAAATACAGCTGATTCACTTTGGTGTACCTCAAAAACTGGCACAACAATGTAAAGCAATTATATTCCAATAAAGAGCTTTAAAAATATATATAATAGAAAACTTTTAAGTTCCTTTTATCAGACCTATCAAGTCCCATACTTGAAATTGTTGCAAATAAAGTAAAAAAAAAAAAAAAAAAAACATGTATCCAATCAATCACTATCAGGTCCTACTATTTTACTTACTGTCTCTGTCCCTCAGATTCCTCTGCTTCCCTCTGTCCTTCTGCCATATCCGTTATTACAGCTGTCATCACCTCCTTTCTGGATTGTGCAACAGGCTCCTTACTGGTCTCCCTACTTTTTGCCTGCCTCACTCCAATCTTCTATCCTGCAAAGTCAATAATATTTCAGGAAAGAAAAGTTGACCTTGTCACTCCCCTACTTAAAACTCTTTCATTGGCTTCTCCTAGAATAAAGCCCAGCATCTTCACTGTAGTTCTTAAGGTACCACCCAGTCTGGTTTCAGCCTCAGTGGAGAACAATTGCCTTTTCCAGTACTGTCATCCTTAATGTGCACTTCTCTCAATAGGAGACCCATCCTACTAACAGCTCAGTACAGTGGAGAGGGCTGTGGGCCCTGGAGTCAAACTGCTTAGGTCCAAAGCTTTGATCCACCAAGCCATGTGATGTTGAACCCTTTCTTAACCTTTTCATTAGTAGCCTCGCTTATTAAAAAAGGAAAAAGTAGTATGTAACTCACAAGGCTGTGAGAATTAAATGAGATTTGTCACATAAAGCCCTTAAGACAGTCAGAACACTGTTTATTCAAGTTATTATATTTATTCTTTTAGTGTTCATCTCAAACGGGCTCCCGGAGAAGGTGTGAGAATTAAATGAGGCAAAGTAGACAAAATTCCTAGTGTTCTAGAATGAGGTTGGCTCTCTCTAAAGGGCATTTTCGTTTTTCCTTCCTCCCAGACTGCACTATCTCCACCACAGGGCCCTATTTTTTCCCAAAAGTAAACAGTTCCTTTCTGCAGTCATGCCCACTTCTTTCAAAAGCACAGGTCAAGGATCACGCATTTGAGAAAGTAATAATTTCATCAGTTTGTCATTGTGAATTTTATAAACTTGACACTTTTATTTCTAAAGTAGAACCTCTGTTTGATGGTTGTTTTTTCCCCTCTTCCTCCCTCTCTCTTTTCTGTGCAATTGCAGCTCTTAAAGGCTTAATTAGAGTGATAAAAAAGTACCAATTTTGCCTTTCTCCCCTTTTTAATAACAAGTAAAAGTTGAAAGCCAGCTGTGAGTGAACGCTATTTGAAAGTTACTACCAACATGAAGTTTCATTTTTCGCTGCTTCGAGGCACATTTGAAAATTAGTGCTGACATGTGCAAATGAGTTTGTGATGAAGGGAAAAATATATCGATATAGCACAAGGTGCTCTGAAGACTATTGTGGGGAATAAGATTACTTGTGTGGGAGTTTCTATTTGATGTCAGGAGGGTGAATAAAAATACAGATTCTCTTATCAACTTTTCTACTTGGAGAGACTATGACATTTCTTTGGTGAGAACCCCTAGCTGTTTGGAGTCTTCCTTGTTGCCATCCTACAGGCTCTCTGGCCAGTGCAGGCTTTCACACCTTTCACACAATGGGCTTCTTCCTCGCTGGTAATCTTGAGTGGAGTGTTAGCATGAATTTCAAATTTTGCCAATTTAGGTAAGTCCTGAAGTAGGTCTTCAGATTGTTTTCTTCCTTAAAGTTAAAATAAAAACAAATAAAAAGTTAAAACTTTTCAATAAAAACAGACACATAGATGTAGAAAACAAATGTGTGGTCATCAAAAGGGAGAGGAAAGGCGGGAACAAATTAGGGTATGAGATTAACAGCTATTAACGACTATGTATAATGTCGATAAGCAACAAGAATATATTACACAGCACAGGGAATCGTAGCCATTGTCTTGTAATAAGTTATAATGGAGTATAATCTGCAAAAATACTGAAGCACTACGCTATAGAGTTGACAGTAATATAATATTGCAAATAAGCTATACTTCAATAAAAGAAGTTAGAACTTTTCACTTTTGCTTCAGATCTCTCTGGCAAAGAAGTATCGCCAGCAATTGGAATCATAAGACACATGCATTTTTAGAGACATTCGAAGGGAATGGAGTCCAGCCAAGGAAGGGTGACAAGGATGAAGAAGAAACTGGAAACTGTGCCAGAGAGATGAAAGGGAGGAACTGGGGGTGTGAAATGTAGAAAAGAGAAGAACGGAAAGGGTCACTTCGAGCTGATGTTGAAGGAATGCGTTAGTGAAGGCCTCAGGCCTTTCTGCCTGGCAGCTCCTGGGCCCTCTCCCAAATCCAGGCACCTCTCCCGCCTCCCTGTTTGTGTCTGCAGCAGGGATCCCATCCACCATCATCTTCTTCCATGGCTGCTCCCCATTCTCCCCCCACCTCTCTACTCTCCCAAGCCCTAACCCCCCCATGCAGTGTGACAGTGCAGTGGTGAAGAGCCACGGCTTCCACGTCTCATGGTTCAAGACTACGCTCCCCTACTTACTTCAGAGGGACCTTGGACAGTCCCTCCATTCACCCATTTATTTAGTCGTACGTTTATTCAGTTAACAATTGTTTATGTAGTCTTGCTCTGTGCCCGTCACTTACTCTCTCTTAACCTCATTTTCATCTAGGGGTAAGGCTAGTCCCAATCTCACCTGTTGATATAAGGGCTAGGAATAATCCATGGGAAGAGCTAAGCATCATGATTGGCACATGAAAGATACTCCTGAAAGGGCAGCTATCATTTATGCTATTATTACCATCATTATTATTTTTTCTGTCTCTGAAGAGGAGCATATAGGTCCCATGTCTTTTATATGTTTTAGACATGATCCTTCCTAAGAACAGGTGAGACTTAATAAAGCAAGTGAATAACTCAGCCAGAGAGCAATAATGTGAAGGGGGAAAAAGATTTGATAGAGAGGTAATGAAATTGAGGGGACAGGGAGGCAGAGGCAGGCACCCCAGGCAGCTCAGGGCATGGTAAAAGTGGAGCTCTTCTTCTGACGGTGCTCTAAGTTTTTGCTTTGTTGTGTTTATTTTTGGCATGGGGGACATGTTTGCCATTCGTGTAAGAGTCAGAACAAATAGGCCTGTGGACTTCATTTTGGAGTTATTGACTTTGATCTTATATCCTTTTAATGGTCTGGTGATCTTTCCAGCAATGGCCCTTTCCCTTTCCCTGAAGCATTGTGACGTGATACCAGAAGTCAGGGCAATCCACCCACCTAACCCCACTCCAATCCCTTTCTGTTGTCACATGTCTCTCCATGACACCCTGGCCCTCACATCACAGGTCTGCCCTGTTTTATAGTAACTTATGCACTTTTCATAGTTCCTCCTCACTCTGAAGCCAAAAGTTTGAGAGCAAAGTCTTCAGATCTTTCACCTCTTCATTATTGCCCAAAGCTTCTATGGTTGCTGTATTAAACTGCAGAGAATCAAATAGGCGTGGATCAGATAGGATAGTACAGAAAAAACAAAACAGGAAGGACAGGATAGGAAAATGTAGAGCAGGGTAGGGTAGGATGGAACAGAATAAAACTCAGAGCTGGCAGATATCCATAAAGGAGGGCATATTGATATTGAAAAATAAAGTCTGCACTAAAAAAGCTTTGCAAAAGTTTTAAGTGGATTACTTATTGGATCAGAAGTGGTAAAAATCCTAACTGAAAAATGACTGTATTGAAAAAAGGAGTTTTGGTTTGTTCTGTTGTGTTTTTGTTTTTTGCATCCATAGGTTTGAGGTGATGGTGGGATTTTTGAAAGGTGTGAGCCTGTATAAATACTTAGTATCTAAACAGCCAAAGGGAATATGGATTTTGTAATGGACCACCTGCTACCCAATATTGCCCTTTAGCTGCGCTTTCATTTTATTAGAATATAATAAGCTCAACTAAAAATGTTTTAATATGTCTGCATTACTTATCAGCCTGGGAATAATTCTAATTATTACTGAGTTTATCATTGTGACTATGGTGCACTCTATCTTTGAATTCCTGAAGACTATTTAAGATGCAAATGATGCTAGCTCTATGAATAATTGTTGGGATGGAAGATTCATAATTAATTTGACCCCTCCCTGCCAAACACACACACACATCATAAAACAAGATAATTTCCTAAAAATGCAAAATGACATACATGGACATGGAATGAATACTATTATGCTTAGCAAAATCGGTATTGGCAATTGGACAAAGCATGCTGGGTGAGCACAGAACTTGGCCTCACAAAGGCAGCTGGGCAGATGAATGCTCAGTGCCCACTGAAGGATGTCATGGAGAATACTGTCTATATACAAGAAAGATTAATCACAAGAAGGGGACAGAGGCAGGAAGGAGGAGGGGGAGGTCATAGATTGAACAGCAGTCTATGCAGCAGGTGTTAGGTGAGGCCAGGTGGATAACTGGAGATCTAAAGTAGATCTCCAGATGGCAAGTAAGATCCCTGTTTCTAATCAGCACAGGATCTAGCAGGTTCCAGCCCTGGAAGTGGGAGTTACAAGACGTAGGAAACAAGTTAAGTTGGGTCTCAGGGTAGAGGTAGTTCTAGGAGAAACAGGGAGTGATGGAGAGCAGAGGGAAGGTCCTATGCTGCCTGAGCTCTATCCCAAGTCTTATTCAAGCCTGAGATCTGATGGGGCTGAGGTTCTGGCCCATGAACTGTATACAGGATGGAACTTGCTTGCATGTAGGTGTATCAGAATGGGGGGATGTGAGAGAGGGCCTGGGGTAAGGCAACAGCTGGGATGAAACCTTTATATTTAGTCATTCAGCAATTCCTAGATCCCATTGATCAGAATGACCACACCTAGTCCTTTGGTCTTTAAAATTTTCCTCTCAGATGATGCTACTGACCAGCCAGGTTTGCAGTCCCTGCCTGAGGGAAAACCTGTCCTTGTTACCTAACATCTGGTGGGTAGAGGGGGCCCACAGGTTTGTTTCCACTTCCGTTAGTGAATTCTCCAGTTATTTTCCTTTTAGGAAATATTATAAGAGGCAAATAATCTGAGCAGCATAAAGTTTTGTCGAGCAGCATTCTTTTTTTATTGAGGTATAGTTAACTTATAATGTGTTATTTTCAAGTGTACAGCAAAGTGATTCAGTTATACATACATATATACATATATTTGTGTATATATGTGTATACATATTATATTCTTTCTCAGATTCTTTTCCATTATAGATTATTACAAGATATTCAGTGGAGTTTCCTGTGCTATACAGTAGCTCCTTGTTGTTTACCTATTTTATATATTTTATAGTAGTGTGTATGAGCATCATTCTTAAGTGCATCAGAGGCACATAGAATCAGAATTCCCGGAGGTGAGGCTCAGGAATTTGAATGCTGAAACCCCCCATGTGATTTCCTACTGAAAATCATGGTCCAGAGTACAAGCATCTTGGACATGGGGCAGGAACTTCCCTAAAGCACCTAGCACATGTAGATGCAAATATCTATTTAATTGATTTTATGTATTATATTTTACCTTGTTTATAATGATTCATTATTTATATTTTATATTTGAAAGCTTACATAAATGAGTTCAGAGAGAGAGAGTTGGGACCTAACATGCACATGATGTATACAATATGCCTAAACTGGTTGATTTACATATATATTCTTACCACTAAACCTTCATCAGCCTGTCCAAGACAATGCCTGGCATGTAGAGGACCCAAGTGATGGCTGCATGATAGGCTTCCCTAAAGAGTAAAAACCATATAATTAACCATAGCACTTCCTCTAGTATGGTCAGTTTTAATTCAATAAATAATCAATAACAAGCATCTACCATTATTTCTAGACATCACACTAGATGCTGGGAATAAGACAGTGCATCGTGTAATCATGAGCTTCAGTCCACTAGGGAGACAGGCATAAACCAATCATCGCACAATTAACTAAAATTATGACAATGCTACAAAGAGAAAGCACATTGTGCTTTGAGAACACAGACTAGGTGTACTGACCTAGTCCAGAGATGGTCAGGGAAGGTTTCCGTTAGGAAATGACATTAAACAAATGCCATTATTATAATTAGGAAAGGAAAAGCCATGTTCTGGCAGCATTGAAGAGAAGATACTGAGAAGAATGTTCATTTTCATTTGATTTCAACATTTTCCCACCTAGAAAGGGGCCAAACAATGGTTCTTTTAACATACTTTCTGTATTGCAGAGGTTATTTTTACAGTAGCATTTTTCCTGGTCTATTCACCACCAACTCCTGGGTGCCCCCATGACTGTAATAAAGGAGACTCCCATCTTGCTAACTTGCCTCCCCAGCTTCTCTTGGGGTTTCATACCAACCCACCTTCACATTGCCAACAGAATCTGCTGTTTAAGCCCATTCTCTATTTCCTTTATGTCTTTTCCTCCATGAGATCATTCTAACTCCATGTTGCAATTTCTCAGATTCCCACTTCTGCTCAGAAGAAGTTTAATTCCATCCCATTCATTGTAGCTAATATTTGTGAGGCCCTCCTATATGCCAAGTTAGATGTAACAAGATAAAAAAAAGAGTTAATGACCTCAAAGCTTTCCTAGTTTAAGAGAGGACAGATATATATAAACCAATAAATTAAAACACAGTATGAAAGGTCTAAATATAAACAATGACTGTGATGCTGATAATTATGATAGCCGAAAGGCACTAGATACTTATTCAACAACAGATATTTATTGAGCACCTACTATGGGAATGATTAATATTGTTGGATAAAACAAAAAAAGCTTCATACCCTTGTAGAGTTTATAAGGGAAATGAAAAACAATAAATAAAACAAACAAATTCATAATTTTAAAGTATGTTCAGACCAATGAACAAAACCAATAAGGAGCAGTGGTTGAGAGTAAAGGGGAAAGGATGCCTACTCAGGTAGGGCAGTTTCTCTTAGGAATTACACATCCTAGGTAAAAATTGTATATCTGCAACTTCCTAGGCATGTGATCTCAAGCAAGTTACTTAGGCTCAGTTTCCTCAGAATGGCTATAATAATAATACATAGGTTTGGTGTAAGAATCAAATGACCTAATGATTATAAAAGGATTAGAGAATTTCTGGCCTGCATAGTTAGCACTCCATAAAGCTTGTCATTGTTATTTTTTATATTACTACATCATCTCTTAATCTTTCTGAGCTTCCAATGTCTCTTCCCTAAAGTGAATTAACAACAAACTAAGAGGACTATGAAAATGCCATGCCTGATATCAGCTGTTACATCTGTTAATATGATTGTAAAGGTGTTCATATGACTATCATAATTCTTGATATTGTTTAAACTCAAAGTTGTCTTACCCATAGCAAGCAAACTGTGAGTGAAATTATTATAAGTGTATATTTCTTCTTTAGGAATAAATTAACATAAAGCTATGGTATCCAATACAGTGGCTGCTACCACATGCATCAGATAGTATAAACAAGGCAGATATAGAATAGTTCCATCATCACAGAAAGTTCTATTGGATAGAAAGAATATCAGAATTCTAGACACCAAAGAAATAAGTTAAGAATTCTATACACCGGATATCAGGGGTCAAATAGGCCATTGAGGGCCATTTAGATCATACCTTTGGAGTATGCGATATTAACAACCCCTCACAATTGAGCAGCATCTGCAACCTTCAAACCACTTTCACATCCATTACTTCATTTGTGCTTATAGCTACCCCTGAAGCAGGCAGGAGGGTCATCATTATCTCCACTTTACACTGGAGAGAAATAATTAGCAGGAGTAGTAGTAGCAGCTGCCGACATTAACTTAATGTTCACCTATGGTTGTATGTTGAATAAAGCTAGGTGCTTTAGTGTTTTTAATGAAATCATGAAGCTCAGAGAGGTGAGGTGACTTACCTGTAGACATTCAGTAAATCGGGGCCATGTCTTTCAAGTCTAGCCCAGTGCTTTCCACCACTCCTCTCTGTTCCTTCTTGCACAAGTTGAGTTCCAGTTCTCTATTATTGCAGAGACAAAGTTCTTCTAGTCCCTAAGTTGTCAGAGCAGGACATACAGTAGGCGCTCATCAGTCAGGGACACATCTCATTGACCATCTTTCCGTGGAACTTACCAATGGCTGACCCTCTCCGCTGCTGAAACAATGCAATGCACAAAGATGAACTTTAATTCACATTCAGCCTCTGTGTTCTTACCAACAGCTGCAGGAACAGCTGTTCCCCTCTTGGTGCTACCCTCTCCCCTTTTTCCTCAGCTAATTTCTTCCAACTAGTGGAGTAGAGATGATATTGTAGGCCTGGTCCTCTTCAACAGCCTCTCTCCAGCTGTTATTATTCCAGGCCCTTCTTGTTCAAGGATTCAGGATTGTTCTATCTGGATAATTAATTCTAGAATCTAATTGTTGAGTATTTCAAAACCTCATTTAACACACAAGTCACTGTTTTGTATGTAACTCAAAGCCGTCCTAAGCAGATATAAGCCTTGAAAATTGTAACAAATAATCAAAATATGTTTATTGAAGGCCTGTTATTTGCCTAGCAGTATACTGGACACCAGCCTGACCCTGAATTTTCAGGCTCCGTGGAAGGCTTAGCCCCCATGGAGGACAACATATCCTATGGCTGAATACTTGCAGGTTATAAAAATCAAGCTATCAAATATGTTCTATCTATCCTCCACCCACAACAAATCTAACTTCATAAAAATCCAGATGGCCAGGTTCCACTTTAGAATCCTTGGGCTTCTAAATTTCTGTGCTGGAACATGGCCATGTAGACCCAGTGCCCAGCCCACTCTGTCTCTTATCCACTTTGTCTCTGAGCCCCCTTATTCAAGGGGATTCAGTTCACAAGCACGTGGACACCTCCACCCACATGTCCAAGCTCGTGCACACTTCACAGGAAGAGATTCCCACGACCACTCCTCCAGCCTAGGGAGTATCCAGCAGGAGCCCACCTCCCACACTTGGAAGGATGGATGTGGGGGTCACATGCACAGGGAAGTGTGGATCTATGTAATGCCCAGCAGAACATCAGGTATATAGCAAGACAGCAGTCAATAATAGCTATTATTTCTACTATCATACATGGAATGAACTACATAAAGTTCATTTAAAAAGCTACATAAACCATAGTCTGTACAACAAAGCACAAATAACATGTGTCTCTGGCATTACCTCAATGCCTTCTCACTAAGGACCTAGAAAAATCCTTACCCAGGAATAACCAAATCATTAGTCCCTTTTCTCTTTTTCGTTACCCTTGCGTTCTCCTGATCCTTTTTATAGTTGATCCTCCTCTCTGGTCCCTGTCTGTGAACATCTCTCTCCTTACCTCGGTGGACTGGTCACGTTCTGGCATTAAGGTTTTACACCAGTTACAGCTAATTCTGTTTCCTGTTTTCAATTGCCCACATTTTCACTTTAAATACAGAGCTTGTCTCAATTGCACTAGTACAGCACTAGCTAATACTGTGTCCCGTAGCACGAGTGCTGGGCTGCAGGATGAGAAGTCAAGCTCTGCTCAGTGCTCACTGCCACCCCAGGCCTTTTCTGTTTCTTTATAATGCATCATGAAAGTAGGTTGTTTATATATTACAGCTATACCTACACATGGCGGGGGGGTGGGTATTGGTGTGTAAAGGTTATTTTTCTCTAAACTTCTAACCAATCTCAACACAATATTTTTTTTTTCCTGTGGTAAATGTTCCAGTCTTAGAGAACTTTCATTGTAAATAACAGAAACACATTCAGATCTTGTTTTGAAAGTCCTTTATTTGTTTTTAATAGATAGGAATTTCCTGGAACCTACGTATAGAAAATCTCTCCTCTCCTCTCCCTCATTCTTCTCTCCCCGGGTAAGACTGTTAACCCCGGTTCCTAAAATATCAGCCTTCAAGAGGCTTTGGGTTGATGAAGTCCCAACTGGGGCCCCATCTTTACTCAACAGTACTGTTTCAGTGCCCAACACCTTCCAGCTCCAAGTTCTTGAAAGGAAGAATCTGATCGGCCCGATTAACAGGTTCAGATATCCAGCTATGGTCCTATCAGCCTGGGTCATGCCAGCTCCTCAGCCGTGACTGTGTGGCTTTAGAGAAGGCACTTAACCTTTTAGAACGAACCCGCTTCCTTATATGTGAAGCAAAAATAATCATTCTGAGCTATAGCGAGGCAATGGGGTTGATAGGTATCATTTTCCTTTGCTATGCTGTTCAGTTATTCTTTCATTTTATCCAGGAAAATGGATATTCATCATCCATTTTTCTTAGATTGTATTTAAATTATTTTTTCTCAAATTTTATACTACTTTTGGGAAAATGAAAATATTAAACCACAATATTCCAAGAAAAGTATAACTATGGTTGATTTTATAATTGTAAATTTTCTGAGGAAAGGAGAAGAGAGTAATTGTAATTATAAAATTAAACAATCATTAATAATTTGATTTAATTGTAGGTCCATTAATTTTCTTATGGGAAAGCTTAGTTCAACAATTTCAAACACTTTTTTGGGTGGTATAACACACATGAGCTACAAAACCATAAGATTTTTTTGTCAGCATCTCTTGGTGTATCCCAAGACCTTGAATCAGCAGAGGAAAGAAGACCAATGTTTTCCTAAAACCTTATGTATTCTCGGCCCCAGTCCATAAACGCTACCCACACCACCAACTTTAATCCTCACAGCAGCCTGGAAGGGAAGACAGGGTGTTAGAATCCTTGTGAAAGATGATGAAACCAATGCTTCTAAAAGTTAAGTTTTCTGTCCAAGGTCACATCCCTTGTGAATGGCCAGGCAGGAACTGGGATCTAGCTCTGTCTGCCCATGAAAAACTGGCTATGATATCTTACTGCATCACTGCTTAGAAGTTCTTTGGGAAACTCTCACCTTCCTTTACAAAAAGGTTATTTTGTATCAGTTAAGTCATGGAGGTATAGCAATGATAGAAATTCTCTGAATAAAAAAATTTAGATTTTTCTTTCTTTAAGGCTAGATTTTACCTTATTCTCTGCTTTAAAGTTAATTTGTTCTAATATAACAGAAAGGAGAGAATCCTCTAGAATATGGGGAGGTGACTGAAAAAATATAACAATGCAGTCTGAAACGGCCACGGCAGCTACACCTAGAAATGAGACATTGAATCATGCTTCTTCCTTTACTCTTCTGTGAAAAAAATCTAAACATTGAATTTACAACTTTTCATGAAATACCTTCCCTGTGCCAAATGCTATGCCCACCATGAAGTGAGCCCTTAATCTGTGGTCTTGCATCCAAGCATTTGCTTGAATAATGAGAAGTAACTCGATCATTTTCTCTCTTTTGCTGATGAAACTCTACAATTAACAGAATTTATTAACATTCTTTATAAGTCTTAGGAGGATAAGAAAGTGGAGTTCAATGCAGAATAAATAGCCCAGTTCTGCTGTATTAAAAAATGATCTCCAGATTTATTCGTGCTGTGGAAAAGTGGTGGTAAAGGGGCAGTAAATGTTACTTATTGAGCACTCTTTGCGTCTAAGTGCTTCTCCCACATTGCAAAGTAATGCCCACACAGCCCTGGCAGTATCTGAGAGTGTTAATTACTCTTTTGAAGTCTCTGGGTGGGGATTCTGAAATGAGGAAGGGGAGGAGTGGGGTAGTTAGTAGATACAGGCAATATGGTTACCTGATTTACTCCAGATTCCAGTCCTGCAGGGAAGCTCCCAGGCTGGGCCTAAAACTGTCATTCTTTTCCCTAAAATCAGTTTTTTTGTTGCTTAAAAAAAATACCCACAGGCAATGTTGATATCTGCACTGCAGTCATCTTAGTATGTGTTGTGTCTGAGACAGGTAAAGCAAAGCCATTATAATTTTCTTCTTTTCACGCTAAGGCTTTAAAGAGAAGGAGGTGAAGAATTAAATGCACAGTTGATCCCAGAGCACCTACCAGGCATCATTCTTCAAACGCAGGCACTGCCTGAAGATTCAAGTCCAGGAAGTGGCTGGGGTGACTGCCAATTATTTGCTGTGTGACTTTGGGCGAGTCTTGCACCCTCTCTCAGCATCTGTGTTTTCATCTGTAAACCTATGGAACTGTCTTGCGACAGGAGGGGGGTGGATGTGAACAGAGGTGAGACTCAAAAGATTTAACAGTTCATGACGTGCAAGTACTGAGAAATCGGAAAGGATCGGGACCTTAGCACTAGAGCAGGGTCCAGAGGCAGCCACCATGCCATGCGTTAACACTTTGGGTACGGGATCCAGGACAGGTCAGGGGGTCCTAAAGAAGAAGCAGGGGCGGGGCTTCCTAGGTGGCGCAGTGGTTAAGAATCCGCCTGCCAATGCAGAGGTCATGGGTTCCATCCCAGCTCCAGGAAGAACCCACATGCTGCGGAGCAACTAAGCCCGTGTGCCAAAAAAATAAATAAATAAAAATAAAATAAAAAAGCGTACCCAAAAAAAAAAAAAAGAGGAAGCAGGGGGCCAGGAAAAGGGGTAGCAATCAGCTGTCTTGGAGCAACAGCTATTTTCCAATCTCAGTAGAATCATCTGAGTATCTTAATCACTACTGCTACTCCTGTGTGTACCAGCTAAATAGTCTGGGTTTGAAGATTAAATTAGCTCATCTGTGTACAGTGTTTAGCATTTGGCCCCTGCTCAGAGAAGCAGGCACCCAGCAGACATAGTGTGCTTCTTTCCTCTCCCTCCCTCTAACTGTCCATCTCCCAGCTCCCATGGCCCCCTGTGCTACGCAACACAATCATTCCTCAGACCCTGGGCTGCATAGCCTGTCTCTCTTCATAATGGATGTTTGTAGGCAAGGAAAGTTCTGGGTTGATTCTCAAAATGTCTTGAGTCAAAATTCTTTGTCATGCCTTTGCAAATACAATTCCACATGGGCTTTGGAGTTGGTGGTGGGGTTGAGATTGTCTGACATCAGAATTCCAGGGAGTGAGGTAGCTCTGACATGGTAGGGAGCAAAGACCACAGGCATCAACAGACCTCAGTTTGTAGATGATGATGAGACTTTGGTCAAGCTGCTTCCCCTCACTAAGCCTCAGCCACTCACTTGAATAAAAGGTAAGGTTGGGGGTGGGGGGGGGGGGGCGGTTGGCTGAGGTTAGTGCTTTTCAACCTTGTCTGTACATAGAACCACCTGGAAGATTTAGAATACACTATCTGTGTGCCACTCACAGAGACTCTGATTTAAGTAGTTTAGGGTGAAGCCTGGATTTGGGGATTTTTTTAAAGCCCCTGGGTTATTCTAATGTGTAGCAAAAATTGAGAACCTTTAGACAAGATGATCTTTAAGCTCCAGTCCTGTTCAATTAGCACGATTCTGTATGTCCTTAAAGCCCATCAGAAAACTGCATTCATATAGTGTTTTTCTTAATGAACAGGCAATAAAAAGCCTGAGAGCTTATGAATAACACAGCTTTAGTGTTTATCCTATATTGATACCTTCTGCTGTGTTATCATCAGAACATATTTGTGTTTGTGTTTGGAATTTTGGTGTGTTTTCTCTTATTTTGTTGACATTTTGTTAAAGCAGACAATTTCTCACACTGAAACGAAAATGATGATTTAGAGTGACTACAACATCTCTGAGGAATGACCAAGAAAGAGCAAAGTTAAGTTACTATGTGTAATTGGCCTGGCAAAATTGTCTTCTCTTGAACAAACTGTTCTATCTCCTGCTATTGCTGATTCCAGGGCTGTGCAAGTCTTTTTTAACAATTAAATAGAAATTCATGTGCCTGGTGGATAGTTATAGAGGAAAATGGTAAGATATTAAGACTGTTTGGCAAGCTGGTCTCTGATGGTGTTAAGTTCAACATGTGTTATTTTCTCAAATGATTTTATGAACTACTAACCAGCAGGGTGGGGGAAGGACAGGGCCAGGTTCAGACGCAGATCTGCATTTGCTGTCTGAAAGCAGAGGACTTGCCCAATACGAGTCTATCCTTTGATGTTACAATTAAAAGATCAGAAAATATGAAATAGCAACCATGAGAAACAGGAAGAATCTCAGAAGAGGAGACTTTGAAAGCCTTAGAAAGGAATCTCATTTAGACCTCTCCTTTCAAAGTCAAGGAAGCTGTGCCCAAGGAATGGAAGTGACTTCTACAGTGTTACACAGCTAGTTACCAGGCAGAGCTTGAACTCAAACCAAGGTCAGCTGGCACCCAGCCCAGGGTTCTTTTCTGGTATCACAAAAAGCCAAGCAGAAGCCAGGACTGCAATCAGCTGCAAGAAAACCCCTGTTGCAGCGGCTTAAAGAAGTCAGAGATTTGCCTCTGGATGTAACCAGATCAAAGGGTCGGGGGCTCATGTTAGTGCCCAGTAATGCTATTGGGGACCCGGACTCTTCTCATTTTCTGCTGTGCCATCCTCAGCATGGACCCTGGAGCCCAACTACCTGGGTTCAAATCCTGCCTTTATCACTTAATTATGGAACCTTGGACAACACTTCATCTTTCTGTGCCTCAGTCTTCATATCTGTAAATACAATGGTTAGGAGATTTAAATGAGTTTATCTATAGAAAGTGCTTAGAAATATCTAGTTTAAATGCATCAGCTCTTCCTGTTATGGGTGTGGTTTCTGGTGTTACAAGGTAGCCGCAGTACTATCAGACATCTCGCCTGCTCTCCAGACAGAAAGAAGGGAGAAGTGTCTTTTTTTGCCAAACTTTGCTTTTTACTTAGCGCTTGACCCCCAAACGTGATGAATGGTATGAATATGAAATAATGGTGTTCCAGATGAAGGGACAGGAATAGATGTAACTTGTTGCATAGTGAGAAAAGCAGTTTATCTCAAGATGCCGTATTCCACCTGAACACTCTCCTCACACCAGGTGTCTTCCTGTGGCCTACCAAAGGGAAAGTCATGTATTCAGAGAGTCAGGGGGGACCAGTCAATATTGTAAGCAGTGCTACATTGGGAAATTATTTTCCTCTCTTTTTGTGATACCCATTCAATACGGCTTGTTCTATATCTCTTAAAGGCATAGGACATGGCCTTATCCTCACTGAGAAGAGTGAGCAAGAGATTCTTGTTTTCTGACATAGTCAAAATGATGAGTGAGTCATGCTATGTGATATGTATAAATATGTCAACAAGTCTCTCAGTAATTTCATGCATGCGTGTTTTACACTACTCGGGAGCATAAACTATCAGAGTGTAACTGTTTCTTCACATCGTATCTGTTGCACTAACATATGTGCGTGTGAGTATGCATGAGAACGTGTAATCCTACAAAGTATTTTCAAACTTTATTAATCCAATTCTTAATATTTAACTATAAGAATTCTCCTAGCCATAAACTGTGTTGCTTCCTTGGGACATAATGACGTCCCCATCACTAGAGGAATTCAAGCAGTATCTGAAAATCCACTTGATGGAGCCATGGTAGAAGAAATTCAAGTTTCAGAGGCTGCAAAGGGGTGAAGAATAGGGGAAGAGCTGGATTAAATAATCCTTAAAGAGGATTTTAAATTTTGTGAATATGTAAGTGTGTGAAATACTCTCTCTCTTTATCATATATAGATGAAATTCTAGAGTTTTCATTTGGTTGTTTTATAGAGTTTTCAATTTTCTGCTGAAATTCTTACTATTATTTTTTATTTTCTTAAATGCATTAAGCACAGATATTTATTTTTAAAAATTTTTATTGGAGTATAATTGCTTTACAATGTTGTGTTAGTTTCTACTGTACAGCAAAGTGAATCAGTTATATGTATACATATATCCCCTCTTTTTTGGATTTTCTTCCCATTTAGGTCACCACAGCACATTGAGCAGAGTTCCCTGGGCTATACAGTAGGTTCTCATTAGTTGTCTATCTTATACTTAGTATCAATAGTGTATATATGTCAGTCCCATTCTCCCAGTTCATCCCACCCCCCTCCTTTTTCCCCCTTGGTATCCATACCTTTGTTCTCTACTTCGGTCTCTCTATTTCTATTTTGTAAATAAGATCATTTATACCATTTTTTTCAGATTCCACATATACGCATTAATATACAATATTTGTTTTTTTCTTTCTTACTTTACTCTATATGATAGTCTCTATGTCCATCCACGTCTCTACAAATGACTCAATTTTATTCCTTTTTATGACTGATTAATATTCCTTTGTATATGTGTACCACAACTTCTTTATCCATTTCTTTGTTGATGGACATTTAAGTTGTTTATATGTCCTGTCTATTGTAAATAGTGCTGCAGTGAACACTGGGGTGCATGTAAACAAACAGCTCATGCAGCTCAAGATCAAAAATACAAAAACAAAAACAACCCGATCAAAAAATGGGCAGAAGTCCTAAATAGACATTTCTCCAAAGAAGACATACAGATGGCCAACAAACACATGAAAAAATGTTCAACATCACTAATTATTAGAGAAATACAAATCAAAACTACAGTATCACCTCACGCCAGTCAGAATGGCCATCATCACAAAATCTACAAACAATAAATGATGGAAAGTTGGTGGGAATGTAAATTGATACAGCCACTATGAAGAACAGTATGGAGGTTCCTTAAAAAACCAAAAATAGAACTACCACATGACCCAGCAATCCCACAACCTGGCACATACCCAGAGAAAACCATAATTTAAAAAGCATAGCTGTTTTAAATGTTTCTATTTTACAGTTGCACTCTCTGCACCCCCATAAGCTTGTTTCTTTTGTGTATTACATCTACTAACTTTCAGTCCTGTCTCTCATCTCTTCTTTTGCCTTGTTATTTTTTACTGAATTCTGGTCATTTTACATAAAATAAAATTATGTATTTAATTTAAACTTGGGATAATGTATATTCTTCCAGAAAATATGTACATTGACTTTGGGCAGATTCATTAGTATCAGTAGCTATCCTGAATCTGTCCAATTTGAGATTAAGATGTTTTGAAGCTAGACTTCATTCTCCTGGAGGGAAAATGTGTTTCTGCTTCACCATTACTCCTAGGTGTAGACCTTTAACTTCTCAACAGAAAATAAAGCTGTTTATCAGAATCATATTTCATAGCATGGGGAGCCCAAAATTTTTTTGCCCTTAGGTCTAGGAATCTGTTGAATCTGCATATACAACTTCTCAGCTTCTTAGATGCCTGATCCAGAACCAGGAGATCCTTCTAGTAGAAAAACTACTCTATATACTGGGCTCATTTCTTCAGATTTCCTTTTTTTCCTAAATCTTAGACCTATAATTCTTTGGTGATTTTGTAGCTCTCCACTTCCTTCAAACTATATTGTTAGTTTTTGTTTAGTTTTATAGTTATTCACAACAGAATGGTTACCAATATCTATCTCCTCTAACTAGCTAGCTACAGCCTCTGTTGCAACACACTTCTTTCCTCTTAACAATACACCTTTATATTGTATAAGCATACGCTGCTTTATTTAGCCAGTTCCCTATTGATGGACATTTAGGTTGTTCACAGTTGTTCACAGCAAATATTGTTATGCATGTGTGTGACTATGTCCATAAGAAAAATTCTAGAAATGTCATTGCTACACATTATGAAATTGTCTTCTAAAAAAAAATTGTGCCAGTTTACATTTCCACCAGCAGTGGATGAGAATGCACGTTTCCCCATAGGCTAACCACCACTAGATTTTATTAAACTTATAAATTTTGTAATTAACTTTTAATTGTGCTTCCAGATTCCATTCTCTTTCCCCTCCAGTCCAATCTTTATATTATGGACACATACATTTATAAATAATAAAATCTGATCATGTCACTTCCCTCTTTAGAAATGTTTTGCCTCCCCACAGACAAAGGATGCTTGCATTTGCACAGGCCAGCACTTCCTCTGCTCTGTGCTATCTCCCAGCCCCATCTCCTGTACAACTCTACTGGAACCCTACCAGCCACATTCAGGTTTTTCTAAATATGCCATGCTTTCCCACACCTTGGCACCTTTGCAGATTCTCCTCCTTCTCTCTGGATTTCCCTTTCATCTTTTATATACATAGGAAAATATTAACTTCAACATCTTGATCTCGGGTTGCATATTAATTCTTTTGAGAAGCTTTCTCCTACAAGCTTTACCACCCCCCACACAACCCCCATACACAGAATGTATAGTCAATTATTCCTTTTTTTACATCACTATTATCCCTTATAAATACCTCTCAAGTAGTGCTTAGAATACTGTGCATTATAAATTTGTAAATCTGTCTTCCCCAACATTGAATTATGAGTTTGTTCAGGGAAGGAACTATGTCTTACTCATACTCCCCACTCCTAAGCCC